>NC_058132.1:186230478-186305536 GCF_016433145.1 Gracilinanus agilis | reverse complement strand
TATTATATATATATATATACACACACACTGTGACATAACATTTACTTCGAAGTCATTCTTTTAGGGAATTACTAGCCTTTGGTACCTTGTTACTACATTGTGTCCTGGTTTTTATGAACTTGACAGAAATAACTTTCACCATAGATTGCTGGGAAACCTATGCTGCTACTAACAGGCCTGGAGAGACCTTTTGAGGCAACAGAGTCTAATCTGGTGGGCTTAGTCTCCAATTTGGCAGAGCTGAAATTCTCTTCCTTTCAGATACATTACAAGCATATAACAATGTGAAAGTCCACCTGGAAATTGTACTCATTGATGTATTAAACTGTTGAAATAGAAGCCTTACCAGAATGATTTCATATATGTCACATAAAGTAATCATTGCAATTGTCTAGGGAATGATTTTGATATAGTTAAGATGTTGAAAAAAAATCATTTATATCAGTTGTCAGTTAATAAAGTAATTGATTATTGATTATTGCTATGGAAATTGCTGCCAACCTGAAAAGCATCCTGATGGATGTAAATAACTTATTTTATTACAATCCCATAGGGAAAATGCTTTCAACTGGAAATTAAGGATTTTGACCTATTTCACCCTTAGGATAGTTCTAGGTTCATTAAATATTGGCTTGTTTTAAAATTAAAGGTCTTTAATATACTAGAAAAATTGATATTTAGGAAGAATCAATATCTGCACTAGTACATATGTGGCTTGCCTAGTATGTATCATGCCCATATGAAATATTTTCTCAAGATGAGATAATGCTTTATTGAACTATATTAAACATTCTCAGAACTAACTTTTATTTCAGTCAAATTGCAGTATACTGAATTTAGTTTCATGGAATATTGCTGCATATATACTCGATTTCAATAATATGATGAATTAAACTACTTGAATTCAATAGAAATAATTTAAATTAAGGGTCAGACTAGGGTGGAGGTAAAGGAAGGATCTGTCTGAAATAATGCACTTTCTCTGAATAGGTCAAATTATCTCACAGGGGGACATTTTGAGATTTTCCTCTCCTTCCCTACCCACATATAGATTTTAAGTAAATTAGATCCCTGTTCCACTAATTGTAAACTTATATAAGTTGCTTCCCAGTTTTTGGTTCTCAGTTTCTTTTTCTTTCTTTCTTTCTTTCTTTCTTTCTTTCTTTCTTTCTTTCTTTCTTTCTTTCTTTCATTTTTTAAATAAATGGTGGCAATGAAAGGTGGTGGTAGGAGCAGTAGGACTAGATTATCTCTAAGCACTTTTCTATCTCTAACATTCTGTGATCAAATGAAGCCTATTTCCCAGGCATAGGATCAAAACATTTTGCCTCAGATTATCTAAATGAATGATTGTTTTGTGATTTTTTGTGTTATGTCAATAATAGTCATAGGCTTGTAAGAATTGAATTTTTACAGTATTTTAGATTTAAAATTGAGGAGGTCTTGGAATAAGATATCCTACCAAAAATGAATATTTGAGATTTTCTATCATTCATTTTTAGACCTTTCAGTCAGGTAGTAAAATGAAGGCCCATTAAAGATAAAAACTGACATTAGACTCTGACAAGAGATGATATCTTAGAAGTATAAAAAGCTGAACACCACATTTTGTTTAGGTACAACAGCTAATTTCTCAATCACATTTTTTATTTAGCAATAAAATAATCTAGCAGTACAGTACACAAATAAGATACAGAAAGGAAAGGCAAAAAGGAAGCGTAGCAAGACTGCATACAGTATTTCAGGAAAAAATGGCCATGCAATACAATCTTTAACTTTTTCCTTTGGCTAGATATTTATATTATTCATTTAAAAGAAAAAATTATCTTTATTTTTCTTAGATGATTTTCAATGTATTTTGAGGGGTTATTACATCTGGTTTCTCAATATCTCATTCATCTGCATTGAATTTTATTTCCTTCAATATGAGGAGGGTTTGGGAGATACCATAGGTCCCTGGCTAGTATTTTCAAGAAAAGCAAAAAACAGGGGCCAAAAGTGTCCAATAGTAAAAAGTCTTGTTTACTTGGTTATGAATTTGTGAATTCTAACTATATTTCAAATACTAAGAATAAACAGATAAACACTGGCCTTGCACTCCATTCATAATGACAACAATGATGGTAGTACTCCCAATCAACAGAAATTATACACAGGTAGTACTATATACATATATAGATGACACACTTTTGATTTTAAAATTCCTTTTTTATTTACTTACAGATGACATGCTATGAGGAAATCTGAACATGCTGGGCAAATATCATTTAGCTCCTTGGCTTTAAGCATTATCGCTCTAGTCCCTCAAACAATAGAGTTGAAAAGGGTATTTTCTAAATAATAATTATTAAGCACATTAAAATGCTCCATTTCAGATAAAACAGGCAATGTTTCAAAAAATGTGTCTTTTGAAAGATTCTATTTGATCAGGAAACAATTACACAAATTCATATGTATTTACTTATTTTACCTATGCTTGGAATTATGGATGGCATATATACATAATGAATGTACAGTGACCTCATTTAAAGACATGGGGATGATAGAAACTTTTAACTAAATGATTCCCATTCAACATCCATTTCTTCTCTTGATAAGGATGAAGGTCAATTCTTCATCTGTTTTAGATAATTCAGCATGATCACAGAACTTTTTTTTTTGGTGGTCGAGGGCCTGGTCATCCAGTGAAGAACCATAATCCACATGAAAAATTAGTTTAAGTTTACTATATTGGAGAATAAGACTTGAGCCTTAGTTAGGAATGTTCGCAGCATCGTGGAACTCTTTCTTTCTTGATCAATTTCTTAAAATAGGATTCTTCATCAGAGGCTGAAAAGAGGAGGACTGTACTGAAGTATGACTTTCTATTACTGGGTCGTTTTTAGGAAAAGAAATATATATATAGATTTTAATGTCCCATGCAAATATTATGGTTAGAAGTTACATATGTCACATTGCCACAAACACAATTGCTGTTGGTTGATTTGCCTCCTTGAAAGATAATCTTGAAATCAATGACATGACATATTACATCTCTAACTGGTGATGTAACACAGAGGGGACTGCAACACATTGAACCTGGACAAATGTCACTAAAGCATTTTCCTATTTCATCTCAAGATCAGGTTAGGAAATAGGTTGACCTTACTGAAAAACACTAGGTTACCTAAATATGCTTCCGTCTCATTTAAGGTAGATTGTTTCCACAAATGATTAAAATATATAACTTGTCTAATGAGACAGGTGAAAAGTACAGTAAGCTGAGATGCAAAACTTTAAAACCAGCTAGGTAAAGGTCACCCTTTGCTGGTCTGCTTTGACAAGCATTCACTCTAAAGGGCATGTTTGATTTCAGAAAGGAAAAATGTAAGATAGTCTATTATTTAAAAGGTAATTTCATAAGGCTCCCTTTGAGGAAAAGAGCTTTGAAATCTAGAGAGTTCTCATTTTATGATGTGACATAATGAAGCAGCTGCATTTTGCTCAATTCTCAGGTGCAAGTCAATGATAATGGTGTGAGTAGGGTCTGGTTAATGAGAAAAATAACCAGTGGAGAAAACAAAACCTATTTTTAGCATTAAAAATAAATATGAAACTAAGCAAATCAGCTTCAAGAAATGCTCACCTAAAACACTTATAAAAATATCCAGATTTGGTTCTCTGGTATTATAATCAGACAATGCAAATTCTTATAGATGAGTAAACTGCCTGAACATAATAATTTTGAGCACTAGAAACTGTTATTACATTGATGTTTTAGAAGCACTGCCGAAATGACTTGCTACTGAAGATACTGATTTTTTGTTATTGACTTTTCAGTTGTTTAATCTTTTTGGAATCTATGCATTTTATAGATTTTCATCTGGAGTTTTACTGCATCCATTTTGATTTTTCAATATTATTACAAAGAATGATGGTAGAACAAAAGACAATACAAATAAAAAGGAAATGAGTTGACTCAAACTTGGGAAAAAATAGATTCTGAATGAAGTGAATATTACAAGTAAAGCAAACCATTAAGGTGCAGTTCTGACCCTCCCAAATACCCGATCTGGAGGATTGTTAGTTTCCCAACAGAAAGAAAGAATAAGCACATAGACAAAACTTACCATGATTGTGGTTACAACAACTGTCCTATTTTCAACAGCTGCAGTGTCATTTCCAAGTGTAGGCATGTCTTGAATTAGAACCAGTTTATCCATGTCATTCCAATAACCAACCTGTAAAATATATTGCAAACATTTTTAGAGTATAATTTAAAGGAATAAATCATATAGTCCCAAAAAGGTGATTTTTTTTAAACAGGGGAAGCTAAATTTTACTTATAAATAAGCCACTTTATAACTTTGGTACCTTGGGATATGAAACAAGGCCAAATGAATGCTATGTCAATCAGTGATCTACCTGAACCAATTTAATGTCTCTCTGTCAGGCACTGTGTTAGATGCTGGATATATTACCACCACCACCACCACCACCACCACCACCACCACCACTACTACTACTACTACTACTACTACTACTACTACTACTACTACTACATGAAATAATTGGTTTACTTTCATTCAAGGAAAGATATCTGTGATATGCTTACATGCAATATGAATTGAGGGTAACCTACTAGGGAGGATGAAGGGATCAGGAAATGTCTCAAGAAGGAAGTGGTTTAGCTAAATTTTAAAGGAAGCTAAAGGTTCTGAGGGGAAAGGATGAGGAGTGCATTCCAGTCGTGGATGATAATTTGTGTAAAAGAACAGGGTTAGGAGATGGATTGTTTGATTTTAAGAATAGCAAGAAGGTTGGTTTCACTGGACAGTAGTATGTGAAAGGGTGTAAAGAGTATAACAATTATGGAAAGCAGACTGGCCACAGGTTATGTGGGTCTTTAATGCCAAAGAGTGGAATTTATATTAGACCCTATAGATAATAAGGAGACACATTGCTTATTCAGCAAGATAGCAACAAAATCAGACCTACACTATGGTAATATTACTTTAACCTCTATATGGGAGATATATTGGAGAGGGTTTCATCCAGAAATTATCAGTAAACTGGTAAAAAATTTTGGAGAAAGGAAAAATGACATTTTAATTGAAATGTTTTTCCATTAAGTAAAAGTTCATTCATACAAATTTTCAAATTAAAGACATTTTAATTAAAGACAATAGGATATTACAAAAACAGTAAAAAGAGAACAATTGAATATGTGTATATCATATCCTGAGAGCCAAAGACACTGTGAATATGATTTGTAGGAATGAATATGTTTGGCAATATTTTCATTGAAGTGTCAAATTCTCCTTGAATATTTCCTTTGAGAAATGAAATAAGTCCAAATTTTTAATAAATAATTGACATTTTAAAGACTTTTGTGAAGTATTTACAATCACTGTCATGCAAAACTTACCTGAAAATATCTATTGGGCTAATATTTTACTGGTTTAGTATGTGAATATATATTCATATACATGCATATATATACATATATATGATATTTTTTGTATATCAGGTATGCTACAGAGGAGATTTTCCCCAAGTACTGGTTGTACTAAATAGTCTTTGAGGCATCTTCCAATTCTGAGTCTGAATAAATATGATTTATGAGTTCTATTTCATCCCCTTTTTAGCTTTCTATCTCTCTCTATCTTTTATCATAGACAGTAGAATTTCAAAATTAAGGAGAGATTTTGAAGGGCATCTAGTATAATCATCTACACATGAAGGAATCTCCTTTACAATATGCCTAGAGTTTTCACATACTCTCTATTTAAACCCTTTCACTATTGAGGAACTCACAATTGGTAAGGTAGCCCAAATATAAGAGAGGTTGTATAATTTACTGTAAAGAGCACAAGGTTTTAGAATCCAAAGACTTGGTTAGAATTATGTCTGTCATTCTCTGTGCGACTTTGTTCAAATCATATCAGCTCTCTGGACCTCAGTTCCTTCATCTGTAAAGAGCAGGGATTAGGCTAGATGACACCTAAAGTCTCCTCCAGATTTAATTCTATGCTCTTATGAATCTACATTGCACCAGCCTTAGTATACACTATTTAATTCAATTTTAAAAAATGTCCATTAAGAATCTATTATATATAAATAGCCTAGAGTAAAAAAGACCTCAACAGGCTACACTGAAGGGCTGGAATTAACAAAAAATCAGTTTAACTCAGTATCAACTGCCTATTATGTGTAAATAAGTAGGATAGGCATTGAAGATACAAAGAGAATAAATGAAATTCCCTGTCCTTACAGAATTTCCCTTGTATGCACTATATTCTATTAATGTATGCTAATAATGAAGTTAAACATTCATGTCACATTGTTGGTTTATATTAGAATTTTAGTTAAAATCCTGTTCTCTAACTTCAAAAGTTTACCTCTCAACCCTCCAAACTGGTTAAGCTATACTTTTGCCTTAAAAACAAACAAACAAAAACTAAGTATAGGTTTTTATTCTTTTTCCTTTAAGCTTTCCTCCCAATCAAATAACCCTTGCAATATTGAGTTAACTCTTACTCTTTCTTTTTTCTCAGCCTTGAACAACTTATCACTTGACAAATCCTATTACTTTTCACTTCTATAATTCTTCCATTCTCTCTTCTATTCCTTTCACAGTTCCATCACTCTAGACTACATCTTCACAAGGCTTTTGTCAAGATTACTGAGATAACGTACTGTTTCTTCTTGTGTTGTCTCCCTTCTCTTTAATCCGCCTTCTACAAAGATGGCAAAATATTCGTACTAATATACATCTGCAAATGTAATTTGTCTTATCAAATACTTTCAGTAACTCCCTATTGCCTATGGAGTAATGTACACACTCTTTAGTTAGTCCTTCATAATTTGGCTTTATTAGACTACTTCAGATTAATTTATGATCCATATAAATAACATACCCCACCTTTTAACTGAAAAAGATATGATATATGGCCTTGTCCTGCTGCATCCTATTGCCTCTACATTCATGGAGTCTCCCATGCCTGAAAGGTAGTATTTTAATTTGTGTGAAAATTATGAAGTTTTCTCTTCCTATAAGACTCATCTTAGATATTACTTCCTTCACAAAACTTTTCCTTATATAGTCAGATAAAAGTGATCTTTCTCTTCTTAAATTTTTATAGGTTGCTTTATCTTGCTCTCTTATCTGCTCCTATCCCATTCTATATCAGATCATACTTATTGGTGTATATGCCATGTATTCCTCATTCAACTGTAGGATCCTTGAAGAAAGTTTGCATAATTTTTCATTTGTATATTTCTAATATTTATTATAGTGTCTGGTTTATAATAGATACAATAGGTCCTTAATCTTCTGGATTGAATACTACTAGTTTGAACCCATCACTCTAGACTGTTGAAGTCTTTCTAAATTTGAACTCTGTCATCTAACATATTAGTCATTTCTTATTTGAGTTTAATAAACATGTATTCTTTGTCTTCATCTAAGTCATTGATTAAAATGTTGAGTCAGACAGAGGCAAAAGCTGAGATCAATGGAATGATGGAAGAAATCATGAGACCACTGATTTTTTTAGTTGGGTAGGATTTTAGATGTAAGATAATTACAAAGCCCAAGGAGATAATTATATAGATGAAGAACCTAAGGCCTAGAAAAATTGTGATTTTCCAAATTTATATGTCTATTAATTGGAGGAACTATGGACTAGAATCAATCTTCATATTTCTTATATCAATATCCTATGACATTCAATCTATCCCCAGATGTTCATTAATCCACAGACTTATACATTTTAACACAATTAAGCCACCTATGAGTCCTCCTTACAATCATGTTGATCATATTTCTCCATTCAGTTTTAAGGGGCTTTCTTCATGAAAGGATTTGATGAAATAAAGGGATATTATTTATTCAATTTCCCTCTATATCACTATATTGCCTACATTATTAATATCAGAAAATATAAATATTTGCTTGTTTCCAGTAACTCACTTAGTTCTTCCTCTAATATAAATAATATTAAAAATTAAATTAAATGTAAAAGTGGAAGAAAGCATATTGAAGTCCTTCTACATATTTTAGTCAAGTTCATAGACAAATGTTCTAAACCTCATTCTTGCTCCACGTAATTTTGTCATACACAAAATGTTAATTTCATGGTCCAGAGCCACTGTAAACAGATTCCTATCTAGTTAATTATAGCAACAATAATATTAACAAATTATTACACAGAATTTTTAGATCTTCAAAATGATTTATATTATCATACTTAATATTTTAATCACATTTGATCTCACTTATTCTACAAAATAAGTCTGAAGTATCAATTGTCTTTCAAAGATGAAGAATTAAAAAAAATTCCTTCAATAAATTCAAAATCCTTGCTTGGCACTTGAAGAATGAAGCAAAACTACTTTGGTTCTGTCTTCAGTAATCTTGGATAACTCAGTATATTATGTTAACATGAAAACTATCTAGACATTTTCTAAGTCTACAAATAACTAACTGTCTAAGGATGTCTGTTAGCCTTCCATGGACAAAGTAAATCTAAAAAGCAGATGATTCCTGGTATCCCTTTAGCAAAGCTAAACTAACTGCATTCCAACATATCACAGCAGCAAGAGGTAGAAAGAGAAACACCATTTAAAATCACCCTAGACAATATAAAATACTTAGGACTCCATCTATGAAAACATAGGAATTATATGAACATAACTACGAAACACTTTCCAAACAATTAAAACTAGATCTAAAGAATTGGAAAAACATTGAGTGCTCATGGGTAGGATGAGCTAACATAATAAAAATGACAATTCTACCCAAATTAATTTACTTATTTAGTGCCATACCTATCAAACTACCAAAAAACTTTTTTTACTAAATTAGAAAAAACAATAACAAAATTTATTTGGAAGAACAAAAGATCAAGAATATCAAGGGAAATAATGAAAAAAAAACGTGAAGGAAGGTGGCTTAGCAGTACCAGATATTAAGCTATATTATAAAGCAGCAGTCATCAAAACAATATGGTACTGGCTAAGAGGCAGAAGGGAGGATCAGTGGAATAGACTTGGGGTAAGTGACGTCAGCAAAACAGTGTATGATAAACCCAAAGAGCCTAACTTTTGGGACCAAAATCCACTATTTGACAAAAACTGCTGGGAAAACTGGAAAACATTATGGGAGAGATTAGGTTTAGATCAACACTTCACTCCCTACACCAAGATAAATTCAGAATGGGTGAAAGACTTGAATATAAAGAAGAAAAGTGTATGTAAATTAGGTGAACACAGAATAGTATACTTGTCAACACTTGGGTTGATGAGGACATGATTGGGGATGTAGACCTGAAAAGACCACACCAATGTAACTATCAATAATATGTAAATAAGTCTTGACTGACCACACATGTTAAAACTAGTGGAAATGCGAGTTAGCTGGGGGGGGGGGTAGTTGAGGGGGTGAAGGGTAAAGTAAAAATATGAATTATGTAACCATGGAAAATTTTTCTAAAAATAAAAAATTAAAAAAAAATAAACTAACTGCTGCTCCCATGCATTTGAATTTCTCATTTTTAAATGCTCCTTCTCCTCACACCCCAAATGGTTTGTTTTTATTTTGACACTTCCTGGACACTTAGAATTTGTATTCGTTTGCTTGATTCCCAGTGAAAGATCATTATTTAGATTGACTAGACATTTCTACTTTGCATCTTTCTTTTTATTTATCAACCCTGTCTCCTGAATAACCATTTTGGACAGCAATCTTGCCAGACTTTTGTCTTATACTCTTACCTCTAACCATCAGACTTTGTAATTCTGGCAAAAATATAAACTGGACATTCTTTGAAATCCATAGCTATAAGACACTTATTCCTGGCTGAAGTTTCAGGTGGAGTCAATTAAGCAAAGTGGAAATGTGGCCAATATATTGTCCAAGTGTCAAAAGGACAGTTTGTTCAGCTAGTCATTGAATGAAGAATAGTGCCTAAGGCTCTCAAGCTCATTATGTTCCTTTATATGATTTTGTGTACCTTTGTGCTATTGATAGGTTTCTTTGAATGAACCATAATTTAATATAAACTACTTAGTTTATACTAAATGGTATATATCTAGCACTGGAAGGAATCTTAGAGATCAACTATTTAATCCTCTCAATTGTATAGATCAGGGGTCGGCAACCTTTTTGGCCATGAGAGCCATAAACGCCACATTTTTAAAAATGTAATTTCATGAGAGCCGTACAGTGCTCACAGTGTGCGCTCCTGTAACAGCGCCTGAAAAAAAATTTGACTTTATGGCTCCTGCAGAAAGAGCCATATCTGGTCCTCAAAAGAGTCAGATATGGCTCGAGAGCCATACGTTGCCGACCCCTGGTATAGATGAATCTAAATGAAAGCTAAAAGAGTAGGTTGCTCTCTATATATTTTGAGAGGCAACATGGGTTAGAGGATAGAAAGTCAATGTCAGGAAGATTTGGATTCAATTCCTGCTTCTGATATGTACTGGCTATGTGAAAAAGGACATGTCCCAACCTCTCAGTGCACCAGGGAACTCTGTAAGACATTAAGTTACAAGAGTAGGTGCTGATCTACATTGTTATAGACAAAGAAATCTTATGATATAGTCACGTATTTTGCATGCATTTGGAATAGAAACAGTTTGATGTCTTGGACAGTTTTTTTTTCTTTTTGTATCATTAGTTACTAGAACAATGCCTGGTGCATAGTAGGAAATAAATGTTTGTATAATTGAAATATATTCCGAATGATTAGATATTGCACAATCACTCACACATCTTGATTCCTGCCCCACTGTGGAGGTTAGCTTTGATCCTTCTAGCTCTAAAATTCCACCCCAGAATAGTAGGATAATAATGGCTTCTAGTTAGAGACCTCTGCATGTATATCTGCACATTTTCTGACAGATATCTTGACTAATTATGGATAAACTGTTTAATGGCATAATTTGTCAATGAAAACAGTGACTACTTATACTGGTTTGACCTCAAATTGATAAGAGTCTTCAATCTCTGACTTTGGTACTCTTAACCTATATGCAAAGTTTACAAAGTAATACCCTCATTTTACAGATGAGGAGATTGAGCCTGAGGTAAGTGAAAGTGTCTGATACAGGATTCATAACCTACCTTTCCAATTTCAAGTCTATTTCTCTATTTATTATTTCCCATTATTTTTGTTCCCCTCTGAGTCTCTTTGGATGTAGATGTATCATTACAGATTTGGCATCAGTATTTGTTTTATACTTGTCCTCTGAGGAACAAATCATTAATTCCTACAAAACACTACTTACTGCTCATTTATTGATACTCCCTTCTGTTCTCCTATTGAATCTGTCATGAATCAATTGGCCCAGAAAGAGTGAATTATACTTTTTGAAAATGTGTTTCAAAATTTATAAATAATAGCTAGTTGCTTTACTAATCAGTGGAAGCTTTCCTACTTCACAACTGGCATCTGTTTCTTACAGTGTGGTTCTATTAATATCTTCCTGAGGAATATTTCATCCCATATTGAAGCTACCATAGTCTCAAAAAAAGTGGATGCCTATCTTTTATTCAATACTTCACTTGCTCTATCTTTAAAGTACTCTATTAGGTGGTCCCAAGTTCTCAGCTGTAAAGAGCTTCTCGTGACAGTTCAGTATTGAAAAAGTTTAGCATGGAGTGCATAGAGTGTCTGTGGTTATTAGTGTCCTGTGAGATTAAGAGAACAACCCTCCCCACTCTCTAACTCATCACAAAGGGGGAAAAATAAAATCTTTTATCACATGAGATAAAATCCAAAGGCAATTTCTCTGTATGGTCCTTCTAAGAGTAGTATAACATAATATAGTGGGACCTCAGAACAGGTTTCAGTGTCTACCACTCATTTTTCTTGTACTGATTGATGTGAATATGAAAACTTGCTTCTCTAATCAATGTATGAGTTACAGGTTTAGAATTAACATTTTGTTCTAATAGGTTTTGGAGTACTTCTTTTTCCATTAAGTTTCTAAAGTGTCACATAAGCAAAGAAGAACACTGAAAGAGTATACGTCATGTATAAAAATCTACACAAAAACCATAGTATAAAAAAGAAATAATAAAGAACTCATCTTTATATTATTATTTAATGTCTGCAAGGTGTTTTTCTTTCATTAATTAACCCAATAAGTTAAGTGTAGTATAAATTTTATAGAGATTTATTTTTGTTGTTGTTGCAGATATGTGATATCATCTGCATAGGTACCTCCTAGTGCAGAAACTACTCCACTTTTTCATAACTCCCTTATGATTTAGAGAATTTGAGAATTTTCTAAGGCATTGACTTGCCTAAGTTAAGTCAAGAAGCATTTATCAAGTCTCTACTATGTTCTATGTACTATGTGAAGCACTGGGAATACAAAGAAATTCAAAAAAACAGTTCTTGTTCTTAAAGAACTCCAGCTAATGGAGAAGAAAACATGCAAGCCTTTTTATGCAAACAGAATATACATAACCCAAATTGGAGAAAGTCTCAAAGGGAAGGCTCTAATAATAGTGTAAAGGTGAAAGGCTTCTTAAAGAAGGTGGAATTTAGCTGCGATTTGAAGGAAGTTAGGAAGCAAAGATGAAGAGAGATGGAATTCCAGGCATGGAGAAAATCAGTAAAAATTCAAAGAAATGGGGTGGTGGTGATGGTGGGGAGATGGAATATCTCTTACAAGGAAGCCAATTTTACTGGATTGCAGAGAACATGGAGGGCAGTAAAATATAGTAAGACTGGAAAGACTGGTCTAGGTTATGAAGGGCTTTAAGTATTAGCTGATTTCATGTTTTATCTTTGATCTTTGGAGGTAATAGAGAGTCACTGGAATTTTTGAAAAGGCAAGGTGACATGGTAAAACCTAACCATGATCAAGTAGCTATTTATTAGAAGCAGGACCAAACCTAGGGCTTTCTAACTCTAAAGTTGGCCTAGTGTATATTGCACTAGAGTGCTTTACCTACATATGTGTATATGTAGCTAGATGGTACAGTGGATAGAATGCTGGGCCTGGCATGAGGAAACACCCAAGTTCAAATTTGGCTTCAGATACATGCTAGCTGTATGACCCTGGGTAAGTCCTTTAACCTTTATTTGCCCCTGTTTTCTCCTTTGTAAAATGTGGATAATAATACCACTTACCTACAAAGGTTTTTGTGAAGATAAAATTAAATGATAATTTTAAAGAGCTTAAACACATATTTAGTATTATATAAATATTAGGGATGATGATGATAGTAGTAGGCAAAATGGTGGTACAGTGGACTGAGTAGTGGGTCTGAAGCCAAAAAGATCTATATTCAAATCCAACCCCAAACACTTCTTAGCTGTATGATATTGGCTACATCACTTAACCTTTGTTTATTTCAGTTCTCTTAGCTGTAAAATGAGAATAAAGATTGCACCTACTTCACAGGGTTATTGTAAAGATCAGCTGAGATAATTTTGGAAAGAAAATGCTTAGTATAGTGTCTAGTACATAATAGGTACTAAATAAATGCTTATTTCCTTTCCTTTCCCTTTCCTTTCATTGTGATGCTTATGGCTTATACCTGAATCATGAATGGGTATCAATTTAGTAGCTTGCTGACCTATACATGTCCATGTGAAAAATTAAAAAAATTTCACTTGTATTCAGTAATATTATGTATAATCAGATTTAATGCCATGTCTGTCTTTCAGAACCTCTTCTTTCTGTTTTTCCTCATAAGAAAACTTTCAGTCATTTCCTGACTAAGACTACTAGCCAGGTAATAGGACTCTGTGATAGTAGTTACATTCTGAGTTCAGGGTACCATTCAGACATTTTCTCATTGATGAAGTCCTTATTCTATTCAGATCATGATACAAAAGCAATAACTCTCCAGGAATGAGTTTTTTTGAAGAGCCATAGGATTAGTGCTCTTTTTCAAGCCCCCAAATGTTGGTAAGAACTGGATATTCTCCATTTAAAAATTCACTTGGGGGTTTGACATTTATCCTGTGGAAGCACATTTCTGAAGGGCAATTAAGTAAAACAAGAAAACAACACATCAGACACCCTCTTATTCTATGCAGCCAGGGTCTTGCAAGACATCACTGGAAATTGAGAGCCCTCTGTAATCATGTTTCCCTATTTTCTGATAGTAGGATTACTTGGTTATAGAGAAGCTTATATAACTGTGTTGGAGAACCATTAGAGAGTAGAAACATGGGTACCATTGCAAGAGAAGAAAGTAAACTTAAGATCTATACCAGCATTAATGGAGAGAGCTAGCAGCACATGTTACTTACCTTGTACTTCATCTTTAAAGGCTGCCTACCTCCATAAAACCTGAGATCATGAAAATGGGTGAGAAGTGACTTCAAATCCCTAAATTATTAAATGAAGGGGGACAACTGAATTATTTTTGGTCTCCCAGCAGAAGAGAATGCAGGCAGTTATGTATGCAAAAATAGCCAAGGATAAAGCTGCCAGGGTGAACTGGAAAGGCTCTTATACACTTCTCCTATATTTCTGGTGCTCTTGGAAATTTTTATTCCTTTCTCAATATCAAGTGTGTCCTCTGCAACTCTGTTTTGATTTACAATTGCCATCAGAAGTTGACTACTTTTTTAGGTCAACTCCAAATTTGAATCTTAAGCAGATCTTGGAATCAATTCATCTGTGTGTCCTCTGACACAGAGCCAAAGGGTGCTGTACCATTTCTGCTGGTGTTCTGAGTACTCAAGAAATTCAGCAGTTTTTAGAAGTTGGGGCTTCAGAAATACCTAGTTGGCTTAATTAGGCTCTCAATCAATTTCCATGGAAAAGAAAGTCAGACAAACTGATGGGTTGTCTCTAAGAGGTGCTTTCAAAGATAGCTTCCATGTCAGCAAGTTTTCAATTTATAAGAATGATTGTGCATCTCTCAGACATATTGCCCAGTCTCACCATAACTGCATTTTCCAAGGTAGCTCATTTTTAAAGCTTAATATTCCTGACAGAATGCCCAAGTTGGTAGTTGCTATAGAAATGCAGAGACAGATAGATCTACCCAATTTCATACTTCATATTTCTTTCAAGATATGTAGATTAATGCCATCTGATTGTAAAGATCTACTGTGCATCACTTTCCCAACTTGCTCTGTAAAATCCTTCTCTCAGTTCTCAGGTTCTGTTAAAATCACACTTCAATATTTCAGGAAATAATTCTTTTCAGGAAACCTATTTGACTTTGTTGCTACTTATTACCATCTTGCTCTTTCATCACTCATGTTCTTTTCTAGCTAGTACCATTTTGCTCTGTACTTGCTATAAAATTTTTGTAATTGTCTGTTCAATTCAGAATTCTACTGTTGACAGTATGACTATTTATTTGGGACTGAAAAGTCATATTGACCTTCTGTTCCTTCCTGTCCAAGGTACATGTTGTTTCAAGTTGCTTGGCTGATTTTTTTCTTTCCAGGGTCTGCTGCTTTCACTCTCTTTGCCTCATAAATTGCTTGTTATCTTTAAAAAAACTAAAATAAACTGGACATTTTATTTCTCACTATTGATGAACATGTCTTCTGATATTGCTGAGAAAGTCACTAGTTGAGAGTGATGGAAGAATTTTAACTTCTTAAATATAATCTCAGTTACATTTTTCCTGCCCATCTTTCCTACGTTCCTTCTGGCTGTGCTCTGTTTATTTTGTATTGTTGGACTAGTTTTCTGTCACATTAAATTAATATGACACAATATGACAACTTGGATATTCTATCTGGAATATTGAATGTTAAAAAATGAATTCCCTAAGGAAATGTAGTGATGGTACAATAAGACACTATGTCAAAAAACAATTATAGTACCTGTAGCAATTCATGTGGAAATGGAGGAATCTTGGGATTCTGCAAAACCCTTTCCGTGAATGCTTCCTTAGTGGAGGAATTTGGAGGATATTCCTTAATTTTTCTTTTTCACTTAGTGCTAAGCTTAGTGATTTCTAAATGGCAAAAAGAGTATGTGTTGTCAATGTCCTCTAAATTTTGGCAAACTAAAGCAAAGTCTGATGCACTCAGCTCTAGCTCTAGCTGGTGTGAAGTCATTCATGTTACGATGTCCTGGACTTCAGCCAACCAAACTTCGATGCAATAAATTGCCAGATCAGTCACTTTCCATGACTTTGATCCTTTGCTGCTGGAGGTTCAGCATGTTGTAAACATACTCTTTGGAACCAGAGGAGAACTTAGAGCTCAATCAATCCAACTTCATCATTTTAGAGTTGAAAAACTTTGGCCTAGAGGGATTACATAACATTATCCAAATCATAATTGTAAGAGCCATGATTCAAATTCCAATTTCTTTTAATAGCAATCCAGTGTCTTTTCCCTAGGTTAATAGCAAGGTGGAGATTGGAACTCTTGTTTCCTGACACTTAGTCAAGTATCTTTTTTGAAGTACTTAATAAATTAGATAGGAGTAGTTGGTTGGTACAGTAGATTGAGTACTTGTAAGGAGGCCCAGAGTTTATATGAGGCCTCAGGTACTTACTAGTTATATGACCCTAGGCAAATCATTTAATCCTGTTTGCCTAAATTTTCTCATTTACAAAATAAGCTGGAGAAGGAAATGGTAAACCACTCCAAA
Organism: Gracilinanus agilis; assembly: GCF_016433145.1. NCBI lineage: Eukaryota > Metazoa > Chordata > Mammalia > Didelphimorphia > Didelphidae > Gracilinanus > Gracilinanus agilis. The sequence continues at coordinate 186,288,958 of NC_058132.1, read as the reverse complement.
ACTCTACCAAGATAACCCCACAATGAATCAGACATGACTAACTCACTAAAATATAACTACAAATAAATTAGATAGGGTGTTTGTGGCACCTCAAAGTATTAACCACATATAAAAAATTGAAAAAAATCCATACATCTTTAGCTTAGTCTGCAAGAGACACCATGTTGGCATCAAACTTACTCAGCTACTTTTCCCAATCACAAGCTAGTTTTGCTATGGCTTTCTATTTTGTCTGTCAGTGAATAATGTCCAAGTATTGCTGAGTTAGCAACTTCCTGGGATTACTTTTGGTTCTGTTTGCCTTTGTATAAGGTATCTTAAAGAAAGGTTTGAAATGCATACTCAATCTTCTTCAGTCTAATTGCCAATGAATGGTTCTGCTGACTTTATATAGTCATTTTTAATATTTTGCTTATCATTGTCTGATTAATTTTTAACAGGAATAAAAGAAAAAAATCAGGGGGTAATAAAGTTGATTGTGCATTTGGGACTGGTGTCATTAAGTAGGAATGATAAATAGGATTAAGTTTAACTACTGATTTAAACAGAAAAATCCCAACTAATTGAATAACTGAGTAGAAGACATCTATAATGTATAAACTATAGTAGTAGTAGTTGTAATAGTAAGAAAAACATTTATATAATCATATAGAAATCTCTAATCAGATCTACAGAATGGGTCTTAATCTTTCCTTTTGTAAAGGAGTTCTTTATCTCCTTTTGTAATCAACTTATCTGATTCATAAGCTTTCTTTTGAGATGATTATGCAAAATAACTCTAGCAGAGCACCATCACCCTGAGACTTCTCTCCGCCTTGGACCCTCTCAACAGAAATAGTACAGGAGACCTTGGCCCTCAGAAAACATAAGACCCCTGTTGCTGTAGTTAAGTTTCTCTTTTTTTCTCTAAAGATCTGTTATGTTTGGTGCTCAGGGTCTCGGACTCGGTTCAGTATGTCTGCAGACTGGTTGAAAATCAATATACCACTGGTTTTGTGTGATATGCTTACTATCATCTTTAAAGTCAATTTGCTTAGATACTTTGCTTCCAGACTTTTCAGGGGGCATAATGTGAACTCACGAGATTATTCCCTGTTCTTTGCTTTTTCCTGTGAAGTGTTGACATATTATACTAAAATAGGTTAATTACACAATGCCATGGAAACTCCTTAGGTTACAGAAAATTTCTCTTACATGAGCTTTCATCAGTCATGGAATCATGCATTAACCATTAGGAAACTGAAGTACCTTTTCTTCCATTCTCAAACTTTTCTACTATTACTACATTCAATTCTAGTAATACAGCATTCAAACTCAATTAGAAGGAGGCAACTAAATAGCACATAAGGACCTCTGCAGGCCACAAATTAACACTATGTTCTAGTTTTTACAATTTTTGTTATATATTTCCCAGTTACATTTGAATCTGCTTTGGGTTGAGCTAGGTAGTTATGTGGTAAAAAAATGTTCTCAAAATATCTCTTATAATGTTGTTCAAAGCCAGCAGATGAGAGCAATTTGATTTTGGTAAGCAAGTGTTTGAGAAACATGGACAGAGAAATAGTGTTTGAGTTAGAAAGACTTGGGTCCTAATCCCACCTCTATTTCCTATTATTTGTGCAACCTATGGAAAATCACCCAATCCTTTGGTATATCAGGAAATTCAGTAAGTATATAAGTTGCCAATAAGGTTGCTGATTTGCATTATTGGAGGAAATTTCTTCGCAGAAATTTTTTACCTTAATAAAATCACAGATCCAGTGAGGAAAAAAAAAGAGGAAATTTTTATCAAGTTTTTTTTTTATTTTCCTCAAATTATAAGATCCTTCAAGGATTGTGTTCCTTGAGGGCATGAACTGTTTTTCATTTTTTGTTCTTCATATCTCTAAGTCTGGCACAGTGTCAGGTACATAGTTATTACTTAATAAATGTTTGCAGAACTGAAATTGAATTCACATAGAACAAAATCTGCTTTTCTAACAATTAGATCCTTAATTCATTTGGAATCATGAAGATAATAATGTTGGTTGATCTTATACAAAACTTTGAACTTAAAAAAAGTTTGTTACAATAGTGCCTAATAAAGTCAGATGCATAAGAAAAATTACTATGTGTTAGTCACCATAGAGGACTGTTGAAATCACTGGTGACCGTGATGTAATATTGTAGTCAAAAGATTCCTAAACCACTTGTTATTACAAGTACCTGATCTACTTCTTTTCACCCTACTTATACCTTCCCAACTTCCACTCTTCCCCAACCATCGTGCCTATTCCTTTGCCCCTTTAATATCCTTTATGTTCAGAACACTCAAAACTGGACTGGCAAATGTGCAATCTAATTACTCAGAATGAAACATTTGCCAACCACTAATATATTTACAATCTGGGGAATGTGCACAACTTTTAGTTAAAATATGAATAATGCTACACACACACACACACACACACAAACACACATATATACATACACACGCACACACACATATATTTAGGGAAAATTGTTTGCAGTACATTTTCTTCCTGATACTAGTATTAGAATAGTTATTAATCAAATTACTAAGTTTTTGATTTTTTCAATTATATATAGTTATTTATAAGGCATGGCTTCACTAAAAGTGTGCCACCTAAACTATTTATAAGTTGCTACATATAAGAACCTGGGGAAAGGAATTCAACACACTTTATAATTACTTCACTGATATTTTTTCACATTACTACCCAACAATCTAGAACCATTTTAGTACATTTGAAATAGAGAGCATCATTAAGTTTTTATATTGACTTCATATTCATATATGTACAAGCATATAGGTGTACTTCTCATGCACATGATATACTTGTCTGCAAAGTTAAGGTCGTTTTACATAATTCTTTTCTACAAGATTTTCAAACACATCATTATCATTATTTTTAGAAGAAAGGCATAATTAAATTTCCATGGACAGTTTATATAATCTGGTTTATCCCACTCATACTGGCATATCTGTCAAAGCATTAAAAAAATCATAGTCTTTAAGTTGAGATGGGCCTTAGATGTCAAAAAACGCTAACCTTTATCCAGATCATCAATGTTACCTACATTTTGAAGTTCTTTACCAGCCTTTGTTGGGGAACTTGTTGAAGTAGCACATTCTAATTTGGGAACCTTTAATTTTTTAGGAAGTTTATACTATATTTTTAGAAAGTTATACTAAGTTTTAGTTGGAATCTGTTTGCCCTCCTTTAACTCCCACCTAGTTGTGCCTCACAGGGTTAAGTCCTAATTCGCAGGCTGCCTCTACACTAAAAACAATACAATTAACATCCAGTCTTATAAGTTCATTACTGTATGTTAGTCTCACAAAGAAAAGAGAAAGTTTGAAGAACAATTTTTTGATGGAATCTTTTTCATTGATTAGAAATATGCAATTTATAACAAAAAAGTACAAACTTCATTGTTCAAAGCACACCTTTCTGGGTCCTGTACTCTTCAGCTCAAATACATCCATTGTGTAATTGACTCTTCTTCCATAATGGTCAAATTGGACATTTCCTGTCAATCCTTGAATTCGAACCTGTGAGTCAGAGGGGAAAAAAAACAACAACCAAACAAGACGATATATGTATTCATTTGTCATAAAGTCATCACTGCTCAGTTTGAAATATTGATATTATTAAGTAAAACTGAACTGGTTCCTGGATATAATCTGAAACAGTAAAATGTGAATTATATGAACTAGCAGTTTTGTTATATTTATATGCATTTATAATATACATATATGTATTTATGTGAAGTTCAACACATTTAAACATCTTAAGGTTTCTTTTGTTCTTTCAGTTTTTGTTCCTTTTGTATTTATGTGATTCTTCTATATCACTATTCTCCTATATCCTCAGAAAAACACATTCTTACTTATAATTTATTGTATGATGTTAGCCATCTATCTAGCAAAGATCTGGACTAAATGACTCTTACATTCCTTTTGGGTCCTGTTATGACTGTCATCACTCACTTTAAAACTTAAAAAGAATCTAACCTCAGTCATTTCCTAGCTCTACAACTCTGGGCAAGTCACTTAACTCCCATTGCCTAGTCCTTACTCCTCTTTCTGCCATAGAACCAATACACAGTATGTAGTCTAAGAAGGAAGGAAAGGATTAAAAAAAATTAAAGTCCAATAATCAAAGAATCATTTAAATAGGTTTGTTTGAAATTTAACTTCTAAAACAACAATAGCATATTCAAGGTTATTTTACTTCAATTCATATTCTACTAAATTATCTTAATTAGCATATTTTTTCTGAAATTTTCATAACATTTTTGTAAAAAGGAGTAATGTGTATTAAATATGATTTTAAAATATGAGATGACTCAAGGTTATATTCTACTTCAGACCTAGTTAAGAATTACATTTTAATGTGTGAGATGTTCATTTCACTATTTTGGCATTCATTCTTATTTGGAAAATTCATAAAAAATGAACTCTTACTGAACTGTATTAAGTAGGAATTGACAATATGTTCATAAACCTTGATATATACCTTAATTTCTTCCTAGAACCAGATGGAGCAAAAACAGGAGTAAAATGTAGTTTACAAAATAGCAATTTACCTGTTTGAGTGTCCTCTCCATATCAATCCCCTGGCCCCATGGTGCAGCAGGATTGGCTAGGCAATCCCCAGCATTCCCTCTCCTTGAAATGTCAATTTTCTGTCGTCTAAGATTGCGAAAAGTTTCTGCCATCACAAGCACCCCATCATATGTCAGAGCAGATGTGTACTAACCAAAGGAAAATAATTATAACATTATTAAAAAAGCTATATGACACAAAAGATGGAAAGTTTTTGAAGACTTCAGTACATGGAGAATTATGTCCTCTAACTATCCAAAATTAAATTATATAACTGCCTAAAAACTGGTTTTGATTTTCCGTTATGTTATAGCTAAAATACATGTAATATTTTCTTTTCAAATACTATTATCTAAATCAGAAGACAATACCACTACTCTAAGAAAGAGAAATTGTTTCCTATGTTTTTCTATTAGGTTCTAAATGCTGTAAGTTTTACCTCTGGAAAAAAGAAACAGTCCTGGGAAAAGAAACAACTCTTCATAATCTGAACAATAGAATGAGAGATACTAAACTACTAAAGAAAGCATAGAAACATGACTGATTCAGAATTAGTCATTCTTTTAAAATTATCTTCCCTATTTCAAATATTTTGGGCATTAGGTAAAAAAGTACCCAGATTTTAAAGTAGATACTTATTTGAAGAAAACCTAGAATGAAGACTGGGAAAATTAAGTTGGAGAAAATTTTTATTAGAAAAAAGTTGTTACTGAAACTTTGGCAAGATTCTTATTCAATATCTTTATAAGAATGGATGAGATTATTTCAAGATTTCATTTAGTAACAGGAAGTCTGACTTGGAAAGAATAGATCTTGACACCATATTATGCCATTGAGATATCTAAGGTTAGTGAGTTTTTATATATCTATTGTGTTGCATCAGAAAGGTTAAGTCACTTTTCCAAGCTTATATGATAAACTAAGAATCAAAGTTCAAACCAACTGCTTTCCAGTGTTTTGATAAAATACTCAATCTTCTTTCCCTTATTCCTACCTAGGGGAAAGACTCAATAGACAGAAAGAAGGTAATGAAAAGCAAGTGCAAAAAAAAATCAGAGTTAAATTGAAAGTGGAAAAGAGCAAAGGAGGACTTTTGGTGGGAATGTAGTCTTTTTTTGATGAATGATTTTATCAGCAAAGTTCTCTGTAAGGAATTTCTATCAGTGAATATCTTTAACTTTTCTATAACTGATAATGTTAGAGAATGATCTGGGGATACTGAGAGGTTAATTGATTTGTTTAAGATGACAGCCAGTATTTGACAGAGATTGTGCTTGAATCCATGTATCCTGACCCCAAGGCCATCTCGCTATTCACATCTACACTGCCTCACAGGAACGGATTATAAACTTCTTATCCAAACCCAATAGGATGGTATAATTTTTAAAAAGCTGACCGGTACTGCCAAGATTTTACATTTATATTCCATTTAACTTGGGATATAGAAAATCAAACATAATTAAAGAAGTCCTTGGGACAATTTTTTAGTGAAAAAGGAAAGGAAGAAGGTAAAGATGGATTTCTTTTTGCTTTGATATATACAGATAAAGGATGGAATGTGAAATTCTATAGATGGAAGGAAACTTTGGGAAAATGACCATAACTCAATAACAATTTGTGATAATAACAATAAAAATAATAATTAATAATAATAATAATAAAACCACCCACTTTTACAATGTTTTAACGTTTCAAATCTCTTTCTTTACAACCACTCTGCAAAGTAAGAAGTAGAATTATTAGGATAGAGATTAAGTTGCGATTTAATCATTGTGAAAAATTGGCAGATGAGAAAACTACCTTTACTAATGCTAGTTGTCACCTTCTCTATAATTTATAGTATGAAAGAGTTGTCTATGATACTATGTGATCAAATTGCTTGATCAGGAGTGTATAGTCAGTATGTGTCAGAGCAAAATTTGAAATTGAGCCTTTCTGTTACAGGGCCAGCACTTTGTCCTATTCCACCTTTTTATACTATAAAAATATGGAAAATGAAGGTCAGAGAGGTTAAATAATGTGCTTTATAAGCACATATCTATTAAATATCCAAGTAGGATTGCAGTTCTCACAATTCCAAGTCCAGAGGTAACTATCACATCATTCAGCCACTCATTTTGAATAATTTTTTAATTTTTTCTATACAATATAACATAATATATAACAACACAATAGTACAGTGCAAATTCTTTTTTATAAATGTAAAATAATTATAATAAATATGCTTACCCAAGAAAAACAAACTCTTACATTAGCTGTCTTAAAGCCTATGCCCCATTTTCCCCTGCTCCCTCCCACTTCCCTGCTCCCCAAGAAGGCAGGTAATATGATATAGGTTTTACATATATTATCATATAATAAATATTTCCTTGTTAGCCATGTTGTGAAACAAGACACATTTTGCTTACACTGTCTTTCATTCCAAGAAAAAAATGAACTCAAAAGTACCTTCCAGCTTGAAAAATCTTATTATAAAAAGGAATGAACAAAACATAAGTACAATAATGAAATAACCTTCAAGAAATAGATTTGAGAAATTGCTTAAAAAGCCTCTGGGTACACCCTATAAAACAATTTTCAGATTAATTAAAAAACTTAGAAAGAAACACATGAGATAATGAAGAGTGAAACAGGTAGAAACAACAAAATATTATATATGGCTATAGATTTAATATTTGAAGAATAACTTCTAAGTATCAATCTCCAGAGAATGAACTGAGAAGTGGAAACATGAAAGACACAATCTATGTATCTGTTTGTCAGATGATGCCTTTTGTGGTGTGGGAAAGGGAGAGGAGGGCTGATATACCTGGAAACAAATTCTATGAATAAAAAAAGAAAAAAAAGTTAAAGCTCTCAGAAGGAATTGTAAAGGTCAAAATAAATTATAAGATTTGTTACTTATACTTGAATGGAAATGGCATTAATAACATATGAAAATATCCTTTTACTATAGCACAATGATGCTCTACTGATGTATGGAAGTGACTACTACTTTCTAAAGGCTGTTCTAGTGAAACATAAATTATATCAGATTCTGTCAAGTTGGAAAACTTTCAGATATGGCCCTTTTTAAAGCTGACTAAATATTTGTGTGTTTAAGAGGCAGCCTAAATTCAGAGGGGCTCATGACTAGGATTATGATAATTTTTTCATCCAGAGTCACTCTCTCTGTCTCTGTCTCTCTTTCTCTTTTTGTATCTCTATGTCTCTATCTCATTTTGGCTCTCTCTGTCTGTCTGTTTTACTCTGTCCTTGTCTGTCTCTTCTTTTTTCCTCCCCCTTCTTCTGATCCTTCCCCACTCTTCCTTCCCTCTCTGCATTTTTTCCTCTTCTCTGGATGGTGAAAAGGAAGGGATATGGAAGAAATTGTAGGTGTTATAAAAATAAAGATATCAATAAAATTTTACTTTTATTTTTTTTTAAACCTGCACTTTCCGTATTGGAGTATTGACTCCAAGGCAGAAGAGTGGTAAGGGTAGTAGGCAATTGGGATCAAGTGACTTGGCCAGGGTCACATAGCTTGGAAGGGTCTGAAGTCAGATTTTAACCTAGGACCTCCCATCTCTAGGCCTGGCTCTCAATTTACTGAGCTACCCAGCTGCCCCCAAAATTTTACTTTTAAAAAGACTATTTACTGTAAGTTATAGACAGAGAGGAAGACAGAGTCTTTTGGTGTAGGAAGTACCATTAATGAACATACAGATTTCTGAAGGAAAGATAGAAGTAGAAGGAGGGCAGATAGACCAAAATTTCAAAACACAGGATTAGACCTTGAAAGTTAGAAGAGACCTCATAGGTCATTAAGTTCAAATCCTTCATTTTAAAAATGAGGAAGTAGGAACTAGAGAGGTCACATCATTTGCCCACCATCATACATGACTTAAATAATAGAGTCAGAATTTGAAGATGGGTCTTTTGACCCCCAAGTCTGGCATTCTTTTACTGTATCATGATACCTCTCAAGGATTTATAGAAGAACTTCAATACAAAATGGAAAAGCCTCTTCCCCACAAAAATAAAACAGAATTACTATCAATGAGAATAAAAGGCTACACCTTATGGGCAAAAGGTAAGATAGCTAAAGCAAGAAATAGGATTAAATTTCAATAAATTACAGATAATAAATATATGTTAAGTGTGACAAGGTTGGAAGGTAAAGGAAAGTGTCATTTTCTTTTCACTTGGAGAAAGAAAATGGATAAAAGATTTATGACAAAAGACAAAAATATTCTATGTATTTTTTAAAAGCTTGTCTTTATTTTTTTAAGTGAACTTGAAAGAACAGGCAATGTAAATGGTATGGAATAGCCATCATACTATAGTAATCAAAGACATGGTGAAATGATTGCCAGAAATTCTGATCTTGTTTTGACTTCCATAAGAAAATGAATCTATACACACCTTGATGAAAAAGCAAATAAGCAAACAAACAAATCCAACCAGCCAAGACACTGAATAATAGGAAGTCTTTTAAGATAAATTTTCTCTCCTATAAGCAATAGAGTTGAATAATGGAAAGGAAGTTCTAGATTGTTTTCTCTCTCTCTTTCTCTCTCTCTCTCTCTCATATATAAAAGAACTTTAATTCTCCTCTATTTACCATTAATGCCATAGGATATAGAAAATCAAACATGAAGTGTCTTGAGGATATTTAAAAAGAAGGGGAGAAGGTAAACCAGTCAATTAATAAACCTATATATTTATAAATGTATATATATGTGTGTGTATATATGAATATATATATATATATATATCCTACTTTATGCTAAGAATTATATTAAGTCCCAGGGAAACCAAGAAAGGTAAAAGATAGTCCCTGGTTTCAAGAACCTCATGGTTTAATAGGGTAGACATACCGACAATTATATGCAAACATGATAGATATAGAATAAATTGGAGTTAATCCACAAAGGGAAGGAATTCGCATTAAAGGAGATAGAGGAAAGTTTTTTTAAAAAAGGTAGGATTTTAGTTAAGAATGAAGGAAGACAAGGAAGCCAGAAGGTAGAGATAAAGAGGGAGAGCATCTCAAACATAAGGGACCATCTATGAAAATGTTCAGTCAGAAGACTTTTAGGTCTTTTGTGAGGAATAGCAAGAAGTTCAGTGCTACTGAATGGTAGAGTGGGTGGGTGGAGTGCATAAAGTGTTAAAAAGATTCCAAACAGATGTGGTTGGGAAAGTTATGAAAGGCTTTGAATAACTAATGAGAGTTTTATCTTGTATATCAAAGACCAGAACCAGATTAAAATTCCATTAGGAAATATTTAACAAAATAAATAAAAATACATTAAAACATAAATATCATCACATTTTAAAATGAAATCAACATATATTCCATGGATTAATGTCCTTTATTTATATTTGATTTTCACACCACCAATTTGCTCCACTCATCTATTTGTCACATTGGATAACTTTTAAATCAATGAAGCAGTCATTTTAAAGAACATAACCAGATCCAGCAGTTCGAACTGGCTGTCCTCAGACTAATTTCATCAATGATCTACATGGTGAAATAGTTGACCTAATTGGAGCTACAGATTAAAATAAGCTAGAGAAGGTTAGAAATATGTTTAGCACCTCAAAAGACAGGATCCAAATTCAGAGTGACCTTTAGAATCAGAGAAATGATCCAGAAAAAAATGAATAGAGTTCACTAAAGAAAGCTTCAGGGAATCATACTCAGGAGGAAAAAAGAAAAAAATGTAATTTTTGAATGACTGCCATGCTAAGTATGGGAGGAAAGGTATTGATTCCTTGTCATTTTTTGTTGTTGTTTTTAAGGGGCTAAGATTTTGCTGTGAAGATAAGATTTAGACACATGACACAACCAGATATTAATATAAAGCAAATGTTAAAATATCCCTAATGGACAAGTTTAGGGGAGAGCAGAGATTAACATGGTCAGGAAAAAATGATGGGGAAATCATGTCAGAGTAATATTGTAGATAGAAATCCAACTATCATTTAAAGTATGCTACATTCAGGAATTATGAAGCATACACTGCATAGAGTAGCTTTGAGTTAGAGTACTATGTATAACAGTCTCGCAAGTAAAGAAAGTACAACAAGGTGGTGCAATAGATATAGTGCTGAACCCAGAGTAAGTATGATGGATTCAAATCTAACATCAGACACATATGGGCTGCACGACCTTGGGAAAGGTACTTACACAGTTTCCTCATCTGTAAAATGAGGATGATAATAGCACATAGCTTCCAGGGTTATTGAGGAGAAAATGAGATAAAGTTTGTAAATTATTATGCCAATGTTAAGATTTAAACAGATGCTATTATTATTATTTTTCATCAGGAAGGATTTAGAGATATCATAAAAGGATGGATGAATAATTTTCTGAAAAAAAAAAGACATGAAGGAAGGATTGTAGATAACAGGAATCATTCTGCACAGAGAAGGGAAAGCTGAATGTTTTCCATGTTTTATTCCTTCAGGTATAAAAAGGGCCTTTAAACATAGGAATGGAAACAGCTGTTCTCTGAAATAAAAACAAGGGGAAGAAAACTTAAATACCAGTTTGGTGATGGAAAGGATTATTAACTGTCATAATGCATTATACAATGAAATTATAAATTCTATTTCTTTGCCATTCTTTATTCTGCAGGAAATGTTGGTTTGTATTAGATGATTTAAATATGGTCTTGCTTAAATGTGGATAGATTAACTAGATGACTTCTGAAGGTCCCTTCTATGCTTACTTTAATTTTTAAGAATGTGTTAGAGCTTACATGATTCTCCTTTCGCAGCTATAGAAATTTATGTAAGACATAACCAAGTGGCCTGCTGAAATGTATGTAGCTTGTGGTGGTAAAGATGAGAATTCTTTCCATTAAATCAGTAACTTAGTCAGCTGTGGAGTATTGAGATTATCTTGATTAGTAGTCCTGTATTGATAGTGTCCAAAGAATAGATTCTTTCACACGTGACAGTCATGAAGAAGCTTACTACAGGGTCTAATGTTAGAGTTTCTGAAATTAAATTTCAGAACAAGCATTGAGATTTCCTACTCTAGCACTTCTTAGAAACCCTGAAATGGAGAATTTTAGAATTCAGCCACCAGCAGAGAAGAAGGAATTCCTATGAAGCTCTCTATCCTGAAATCTACCCTTTTGGAAAGATGAAGATTTCTTGGGCATGACCTATTTTATGTCTTTCCTCTTTGGCAACTCCAAGTTTTAGAGGCCTGAATTCTGGCTTTCTATGAAGAGAAGTGGAGTTCTTGCTCAGAGCTAGGCTCTTTGAAAAGAGAAGAGGATAATGTATATGACTCCTAAATTTGGAAGCGTGGCAAGAGACTCAAAGTCATGATATAGAGGAGCAAGGAACCTGACATTTTACTCTTTTATAACTGGGAGTTATTTGGATGATGTGCCTCTATTTGGAAAGAGGTTGCCTAGTTAGAAACTCCAAGTATTTCCCTTCTAACAGGAATCCCAGTACATAGAGTAGTACCATAAATGTGGATCATTATTTGAGTCTTCGTGCTATGAAAATGTGACTCATCAGAATGTTGTAATATTGCTTGTCTACTTATTCCAAATTTCAGTTTACAACCCAGATTTCATTTCTCTTTCAAAGTAGAATTCGAACCAGAGGATGCTATCAGGAGTATGTAGAACTATAGGACCATGGCAAAAGTGGGACTTCCTAGAGATGTCACTAGACCATGAGATCATGGATTTAGAATAAAAAGGGACTTTGGAGCACAGTCTAATCCTTTCATTTTACACATAAAGAATCTGAAGATTAGAGAGACTGAAATTTTTTCAGGGTTATATAGTTACTACATTTGAAGGAGAATTTGAACCCAGGTCTTTCTGACTACAAATTTAGACTCTGTTTACTATAACTTACAAGTAGAAATTATTTCATTCCTTATAGTTGTATCTCTAACACTTACACAGTGTTGGGCACATAAGAGGCACTCAATATATCCTTGTTGATGAACTAATTCAAAATTATGTCAATCTGGAATGAACTTTGGTAAATTCAGTTTCTTCAATGATGGTAAAACTTTGTATGTGTCCTGTCAACAAACAATGTCTACTTCCAAAGTACCAATATTGCTAGAGGTTTAGTCTCAGTACTAAAAGTTTGGCTACTTGATGATGAGTTTATTGATTGAAACTAAGAAAATAATACATTAAGAGCCTCCAATTCCATATATTCCACCAAAGTTTCAGAAGTTATGAGAATGGCCAAAAAAGGGGGGGCATAGGATGCTGGAAATCACATAACTTTTAGATTATTTAAAACATTAATTTTGTTGTTAGTGCACTAAATGTAAAATCCTTGTCCAATAACAAAGAACATACTTTCCAAAGAAATAAATCACTTTAGTCATGTCATTCTTGCAATAAATGAAACAAGAAAACAAAAAGAAGTTGTGGATAAAGGAAACTTGACTTATTTAGAGGCAAATAAAAGATTATGGGTTCTTCTTGGAGAAGGAAACAAAAATTTTGGTTGCATCATGCAACCAGAATCAAGAAGAAACATCATGTAATGAGAGTAATCTCATATTGCAGTGCACATTGTAAACATTTTCAAAGAGAGCAATTCCTAAAATAATTGCGGTTTATGTGCCAACATCTGTTGCAAAGGATGAGGAAGCAGTCAAGTTCCACAAAAAATTTGAAAAGATCTTCCAACTTAAATCAATATACACTGAAACCAAATTTTTTTTTAAAGGAGAGAAGAGAAGAGAGGAGAGAATGCAAACTCTGGGAGGGTAAACATGACTTTGATTCCTGAAAACATTTTAGTACAAAGGATGGTTAGTGAATATCTAGAAAAGGTAGTTGTGATCACATGCAGACGATACACTTTAATTAACACCAGGTCTTCGTCTCTATCTCCTAACAAAAAACAAAAGCTCAGAAGAATTCTTACCAGACTAATTTCACTTGCATTTTTAGACAGTTTGATAATATTCCTGGTTACTTATTAGGAAGACTACTGTAAATAGAATTTAACTAAATTTTCAAAAAGCATTGATAAGGCCTCTCAAATTATTTTTGTGGATGAGAAAGAGAGATATGAGGTAGATAACAGTACAGAGATATGGCTTTATGATTTTAAAAATAATTTTACTGCATATTATGATATTACCCCTCAATTTTCCACAGATTTACAAATCAGCATTGAATGAAGGAAATTTTTCCTACAAACCCATTAAATTTAATTTCATTGATTTTAATATTTTTTGGTCATTTTGGAGGGTTTGAGGGGGTTATCAATTGCTTATGGACTATTTTGATTCTATAAAATGTTTTCTACATTTGTTTAGGGACTTCTGTGGATTATTTCTATTTTTTCCTTTTTTGTGTGCTTACATAAAATCTATCCTGCGCCTGATAAATGTACTGATACCTCTAGTGCTTGCAGCATCTGGAAGCAGGGCAGGGGAGAGAGATTTTTATCTCCATTTTCAGAGATATAGAGATGAGCTATAAGTGTAGATTTTCCCAGACTCAGTTTTGGGTGAGAGAATAATGAGTCAGAGTAAAATTCGGTGCCCAACCCCATTATTAGAACTAATCAGTATAACTTGAGAATCTGGGCTTAGATGCTATGCTTAGAATGAATACAAATCTCCCCTCTTTATAACTTCTACCCTTTGATTCCAGTTCTTCCATCTCAACATACATAGAAAAAGTCAAAATAATTCTTCCACATGACACTCCTAATATTTTCATGGGTATCATATCTCTCCAGGTTATTTATTTTCTAGAGAATCCCAATCACCCCATATTTTTTTTTCAGAAAATAAAGAATGTTGATAATGGGCAATTCTTCAACCTTCTGGATATAAACTTCCATAAGACCTGAGTGATTTTCTTCTTGAAAAGTAAGTACCCAAATTGTTCCTTTGAGTTAGTTAATCTGAGGCATGATGAATTTTGTGAATATTTTAAATTTCTATATTACTTGGAAATAAATTGCAAATTTGAGAGAATGAGTTTTTTTGAGAAGAGGAAATGCATTGAAGATTTTAGTACTGAAATTATTTAACTGAAAATAGAGGAGTAGAAATCATATCCATCTATATACCTATTAGACCAGTAAAGAGAAATATTTATTCGAGTAACAAATAATCATGATGATAAAACTTTTGAGTTAGAGTGATGCAAGTCAGTGGAATGAGGAATCCTAGAAATAACCATGGCTCAGAAACTACTAGGTAACACCATACTTGTATCATATCTATAATGGAACTGTTTTATGAATCAAATGGGATGATTTATGTAAAGTGCTTTGTAAACCTTAAAACACCCTATAAAATAAACAATTTTGATAATTTCCATTATTTTCTACTCTAATCCCCTGATTTTACATTTGAGGAAACCAATACTGAGAGTAGTTAAATGATAGAACCAGTATTAAAAATTAGGTTTCAACCTCCAGTAAGTTTAAGTCAAATTTCTAATAGCATATTATAAACCTTAAATTTGGAAGTCAGAACTTTATATAAAGCTATTCAGGCGGCAAAATATTGTTTATCTTTAGTGTATGAAGTTTTTAGAAAAATAGGATCTTTGTAGTGTTACTAGTACAATTGTTATCAGTTATTTTTATCTTAAAGACAATATATATTAACAACATAAACACTGAAAACCCATACCTTAGGAGGTGTCTCTGACCCTGGATATTCTCTTTGATCTAGTTTTTTCCAGCGCTGCATAAGCTTGGTTACCATAGGCGTATTAAAATCTACTAACTGGAATCCTGTTACATTGGCTCCTCCATGCATAAACCTCTCCAGAGAAATATCCTTGAATCCCTAAAAAAATCAATTTGGCACTTTGTTAAATACCTCTTACATCTGTTACCTTTAAAACAAATTATCAGACAATATAGATATCTAAGTAGATTTTTAATGCAAGGAATGACAAATATGATAACAAATATCAAATAGAGAGCTTGTCATTTAGATTCAAATACAAGTTTATAAAGATTCTGAATTCAATTCAGTACAGCTCAATTCAGCTCAAAATGTTTGCTAAATGTTTTCTAAGTGGGAAAAGCTATTAAGAATAGACTGGAAAAATGTGACCATCTTTACTATTAAAGGAATTTATATTTTTATTAGAGGAGATAATAAAAGAGGTAGAAGGAGCATAAGATAAACAGAATTCAGGCTAGGATGCTAAATTTTAAAGCACCGCTGTTAACATTTTTAGTTCTTAATAGGTGGGAATAATTTAACTTAGCACCTGATTAGCAGGAATAATTACCTAATAAAGCAAGCAAGCAGGTGGACTGTGTCTGCCTTCTGACAGGTACAATGCAGGTACCAAGAGTGGCTCTGCCCTACTCCTGTCTTCCTTTCCAGTAACCTCTAGTCAATCAGTCAGCCAGTAGTCAACACATTTATCAAATACTTGGCATATGCCAGACCTTGTGTTAAGCACAGTGCTTACTAAGAAAGCAAACAACAAAAGAAAACCTCCTCTCAGGGAACTCAGATTTTAATGGAGAGAGATTAAATAAATAACTAGGTATGAACACTATTGTACAGAACAGATAAAAGGTCATCTGAAAAGAAAGGCATTAACGAGTGAGTGAAAAGAGTCCTATAGAAAATGTAATTAAACTAAATATTGAGGGAAGGCAAATATGCTGGGGCAAAGATGTGGGGTCAGAGGATTTCAGGCTCAGGGAAGAGCCAAAGCAACTGCTCAGAGCTAGGAAATGGAAAAATTGCAAAAAGGCTAATGTAACTGGATTGAAGCATGCAGGTCAGGGAAATAAAGTACAAGAAGTGTGGAGAGTTAATGAAGGTCATAAAGAGCTTTAAATGTCAAATGGAGAAGTTTATATTTGATCCTGAACAAAAAAGGGAGTTAGTGGAGTTCATAGTGCAAAAGAATGAAATGGTTTGACCTCCATGTTAGCAGGCCTTAGATATTAGAGACTGGTGTGGCCAGGCCTATAAAGCTGTGGAAAGGAAGAGAGAGAAGTATGCCTCCCTCTCAGCTGGATTTTCCTTGGTTATCTTTTATGCCACTTGTCTTGGGGTCAAAAATTGCTTAGTTATAGTTCTAGATAAACATGTAAAAATAAGAGAATAATACAAGCAAAACTATAATTGTCAAAGATACTAGGTACAATTTCAATAGAAGGCTAGAAAATACAGATCTCAGTATGTTACATTTATCTAAGAGCAGGATGAAGTAAAACAAGAAATACTTAATGTGGACTTTAGCAATGTCCCTATTTTTAACTCAATATTAAAATAATTCTCAATTACACAATATCATGTAGCCCTTCATCTCTTTTGAAATGCAACATTTTATAGACAAGGCTTTCTATTTTATCACTCTACAGTCCATTTCCAGAGAACAACTCAAGTGAACCTTGATAAGTATTTTTAATTTTTGTCCCTTAACTTGGGTTTTTAATGTCACAAGGATATAAAATATGTTATAAAAATTGTCTACTCATAACGACCATGCTTTTATCTATAGAAGTCTGGTTTATAACAAGGAGATATCAAAGTAAATGTTCTATCTAGCTGGTTCTCAAAAACAAAGGAAAACAAGAAAAAAAACACAACAAAAATATTTAACCCAATTTCTACAGACTCTTGTATTATTTCTCCAACTTTTTGAAGAGGTTAGGGAAAATTTTCTCCTAAACCTCTCAGGCAAAAGATACAAATAATTTTCCCCTATCTCCTTTTCTTTTTTTCCATAAAAAAGAAAAAGAAGGGTGTACATTAATGAAATCATAAATCTCATGTATTTCATTTATTTTTCTTAATATCTACATAATAAATCTTATCCACAAGTGTCCCAGTTATTCCCCACCCTCCCCACAACACAGAAGGTATTATCTATCTCCTGAGAGCAACATCTTTTATACAAATTAAGTCTTTTATGTTTACACCTTTCAGTTCAGAACATGGAGGCAACATTCACAATTAATTCTTCCAGTATTAATTATTCTGTAGCTATGTATAATATTCTCTTAGTTCTACTCATTTCACTATTCATTATCCCATGTGGTTCTTTCCAAGTTCAAAAAAATTAGTCTGTGCATCACTTTTTATGGCACAGTAGTATTACATCACAATCATATATCAACATTTGTTTAGCCATTCCTTAATTAATGATCTATCTTCTCAACCTCCAGTTTCTTAAACTACAAAGAGTACTGTTATAAATATTTTGGAACATATTTGTTTTTCCTTTCCCCCTGATCTCCTTGTAAAACCTACTGAACAATTATAATTTTGGGTCTAAGGGTATCATAGTTTTATACTTCTCTGAATATAATTCCAAATTGCTCTCCAAAATGGTTGGTTCAGTTCATAGCTTTAGCAACAGTGTATTAGTGTACCCATTTTTTCTACATCCTCTCCAACATTTGTCATTTTGATTTTTTGTCAGTGTTGCCACTCTGATGTGTATAAGATGATATCTCAGAATTGTTTTGGTTTGAATTTCTCTAATCAGTCATGATAAAAAGCATTTTCCATATAGTCATATATGGCTTTGATTTTTCATCTGAAGATTGTCTGTTCATATCTTTTGCCCATTTATAAATTGGAAGAAATATCATTTTATTTTACTATATTTTTCCATTTCTCCCAGGAACTTTTCTCTAGGGAAATAGAACCTGTTTCTTTCACAACTAGGAAAAATAGATTTTTTTGTTAGGAAAAAGCATGTCCAGATATATCTGAGAGTTACCATTTCATACTAAAGCTATAACTTGAGGTCAGAGGATTCCTTGGTAAAAAAGTATTAGCCCCTCTTCCCATTCGCTTCTTCTCATGACACTAGATTCTTTTTTTTTTTTTTTGCTTTTATTTTTTTTGTCCTTGAGATGGATTTCTTTTCCTTAGACTAAGAGTTGCCAACCCTCTTTTCCTGGCTTATTATGTCAGGTCTCCACAACCCTGGTCTGTTAGCATCTTAGAAGCATGAGTAAAATTTGTTAATCCTCATTAGAGTTCCATGTCTCTGAAGAGAAAGAAGTAAGATTTTATAGTCAGAATATGGCTGCTGAGGTATATCACAGAATCTTATCTTTATTTCCAGTTATTTAAGGAAGTGCTCACATTCTCCAAAGGAGAAAAGAAATATAAACACTTCCATACATTGGTCAAAGTTGCAAAGTGGCATATGATTTACAGAAGGCAAATGGGCTTCTTCAAAGTCTGAGAGCCTAATCCTAGCCACTCACAGTCTCTTGATACCTGTCCCTTACATCTTAACGTTTGATGAATAAGTTTGGAGGGGGAGAAGGTTTAAATTTATCAGAGTACCTAATAAACTTCAAGCTGTCGTAATATTGATTATCTACTTTCTAACAAGAAGTAGAAAGTGTTTGTGTGTATCTGGAGGGCCTGGAGGGAGTAGGCTGGTGGTTACTAATGGTGCCATGGAAGACAGATGGCAAGAGACCATTGGTTGATGGTTGGATAGGATATGAAGCATGGGTTGTTCTGAGGCAGGCTAAATAAAATAAGTTAGGGGAGTGTTTACTCACTTATTTATCTTACTCATGGATCAAGAAAACTCAGCCTCAGGGCAGAATTCCAAAAATAAATGGATTAACTCCACAGGAAGCAGAGAAGAAGAATGCTCTCTTCATAGAGGTTTGATCTGGAGGGTGTTATTCCAAGTTGGGGAAAAAGGGGGAAAATGGGGCACTGGCAATGTAATGCAAGATGGAATGGAATGTGATTGAATCCCTTTAAATACAAATGCTGTAAATTTCTGGCCAAAACTAATAAATGGCCCAAAACTTGGTATTTTGGCAGGTTTTTGATTCAAATACAATTCAATTATACATATTAGTAAACATATGATCTATATGAGTTTAATACTAGGCTACAGAAAGTGTAGGGGGATGTGTAATTGTCACTACCTCAATGATTACATTCTCTTAAACCTGATGGAGAAAAACCGATGACACAAAATCCAAGATTTCCAAGAATAGGATGTATCCCTGTACCCTGGGATTATACAGAATATCCAATTTGTAGTTAAGAAGGCTAAATGATTTATAGTTGCCTCTGAGTCTCAATTTCCTCATCAGTAAAGTGGGTATCTCACTCATTGGTTATAACAAAGCTTAAATTGCATAATTTATGTTAAATATTCTGCAAAATTTAAAGCTAAAGGTGCTATAATTATTATTTTTGAACGTTTCATTCTCAATCTCATGACAAACATCTATGTCAATTATTGTTATTAAAAACTAACATGGCAAGTGGGCAGAGCAGGGCAAAGGTCTCCTCCAAGAATTGGAGGTCTCAAGTCAAGTCCCCAGTCTGGGATAGCAGTGGTGGTCTTTTCATGTATCTCTTTTTCTGACTTAAGTTGAATGACTTTTTAAAGTGGATTTTTTTGGGGTGGGGATGGAGTAGGGGGAGGTTGTAGAGCACCAAACCAAAGGGTAGGAACAGAGAGATAAAGCTCAGTACCATTGAGTAAAGTGAGAATAGTTTATTTGGGGGAAGGGGATATGGACTTGTTTAATAATTCTTTATTTAGAGAAAAATATGTATAATGCAAATTTGTGTAAAGTAAGAATTTTTAAGTTTTTCAGAAGTAAGAGGTACTTGGAACTGTGAAAATAGATAATGGAAGGCACCAGGGATGTTACAATAAATCTAAATGGTTGTGGGTACACACTCTGGGTAGTAGGAGAGACTGGACCAGGATGGGGAGACCAGAGTTCACTGGATTAACACAGGAATGGCAGTTGGCCTCAACTGTCACCCAGCTCCCCTAGGCCAGAGTCTAGAAACCAGCAGGCAAGGTAAAAGGTTTTAACAGGTTTAATTATGTTTAACTAAAAGGTGGGAAAGGGATTTCTATACTTAAAACCTAAAGGGCAAAACCACGGGGCAAGGGGAGGACTTCTCTACTCTAATCTTAGTGATCTAAGCAGACAGGGCCAAAGGAGCAGTAATGGAGTCACTGGGATGCTGCATCAAACCTGGTTCCTGCCAGGCTTAGCCAGCACAGCTAAGGGCTGAGGGAGGCTTTGGGGTTTCTTACAGTAATCCACAGATGATCTCAGGATGTGGAAAGCCAAAGTATCCAAGGTACCAAGTAGAGAGGGTGTGCTTGAGATGCTATCCACCAGATCCCAAACTCCTCCTTCCCTTGGTACTGCTCTGTAGGTCTTATCCCCTTGCTAGATGCCACCACCACACAGGATCTCAGGGATATCAGGATGCAGGGTGTCCTTTACTCTGAGATCTCCCAGGGCTAACAACAGTTTGTGCCAACCCCTAATGGAGTCTCTCTCAGGGCAGAAGCCACTTCCTCCTGCTCCTTCATTCCATCTTGGAATTCTCCAGCTCCAGCCCTTCCTGCTAGGTGAACCTTAATTCTTAATTAATTACCAACTAATCTTCCTCACAACAGAACTGAGCATATATTTACATTAACTTATGTGACTCTTACCACATCTCTGTGAAGAAGGTAGTAAAGGTACCATTATTCCTATTTTAAATGTACCATCTAGAGATACTATCTCAACATCCTCTTTTCCTGTCAAGTTAAGTTCCCAGACTGTGGTTGGCTCTGTCTCCTCAGGGTTCTAGAACAAATATTCTGAAGAGTTAAAGGTGTGTGTGTGTGTGTGTGTGTGTGTGTGTGTGTGTGTGTGTGTTTAGTATTAAACCTTATGTTTATCACTCAATGTGCTCTTCTTCTTGATTATCAGTTGATATCAATTAGCCAGCCAGACTTAATTAGCTTTTAAAAAGGAGTGTTTACAAAGGTGGTATAATTAAAAGAGTTGGCTCAAAACACAAGCCCCATTCCCCAAATGGAAAACAGACTCTCCTACTACCTGGAGAGTGGATTCAAGTTTAGAGAACACATAGTCAAAAAGTAGTTCAAAGATCTTAGTTTCTGGAAATTATTTTTTCCCCTTTGTAGGTTACTTGAGAAGTTACATGGTTTAGTTTTCCTACAGGAATTCTTTTGAAGTCTTTACTCTTTCTTCGATATGTCTAGTTTTATTCATTATTAAGACACTCTTGCCAGTCATGTAATATCCAAATACATTGGTAGGTTGCTAATAAAAAATGGCTAAATATTCTGACCTTCAGAAGTATATAAGATTCTTCTCTAGTTAAAGAGAGTGGAAGAAGAGGACAAAGTACCACTCCCATGCCCAATGAATTTTCTTCCTGAAGACTTCAGTGGAAGACTGTGCTCTCAGATACTTTAATGTTCATAATTAAACTAACTCATTGGTTTTAAAGAAGTTCCAAAGGATTTGAACAACTCTCCTCAATATATTGGAATATACTACTTATGCAAAGTCACTCTAATTCCTCCAAAGATATTCAAAAACTTTTAAATTGATCAAGGACTTTTCATATACAGTCTAACATCTTTTACTAATTGATTCAATAATGTTCTCACCAGGTTAATACACTATTGGTATAACATCTTAATAGGTATCAGAGGCAGCATCTTATTATTAGGGTTGAATGACTGATTTATCTGACTGATTTACTTCCCCTTATATATAGATGAAACTAAGGCTCAATGAAGAGAAATTACTTGCTCAAGGTCACACAGATAAGTGTCAGAAGTGAGATTTGTACTCGGGTTTTCTTGACTCCTATTCTAGTATTTGATCTATTGTACAATTCTGCACTGGCCTCTAATATCATTATTTTACCTTATGTAGCTAATCAAGCTATCTGTTTGATGCATATATACAGTTTCATTGTCCAATCAACAAATATTTATTAAACATTTACTTGATATCAGATATTAAGCTGAAAGAAACAAACAAGAATGAAATAATATCTATTCTCAAGACAATACTGAACAGATGCCTGAGGAAAAAGAATAAAAAAAGAGAAAGCAAAACCAGACCTGTTTAGGTTAAACTAATTTAGAAAATTAAAGTGTATGCCATTAAGTATAAATTACTTATAATTTAAGTATTTATATTAACATATAACATATAATTCTATATATAATTCTATATTTAATATATGTACTATAATATATAATATAATAAACATATGATAATATGTTACTTTTTCCTTAAGTGGAAAGTTAACAAATAAAATTTTTCAAAATTATCTAAGTATATTGTAAATAACTCTAAACAGATCATTGGAGATTACAATATAAGTAATATGTCTTTCCTTATGTACATTTTGAACAAAATGAACACTAAGCAATTTCTCATAAATTTTGCTTTTCAATAATTCTACATAAAGTATTTTCCTAAACAGTAGTATATAGTGGGACCTGAAATTGTGAAATATAGTTGTCCCCTCCATGCCACAATTTCAAAACTATTGTCATGGATAGAGTGCTGGGCTTTGAGTGAAATAAAACCTTGAGTTCTAATCCAGCCTTAGATACTATCTATGTGACTTGGGACACAGTCACTTAACACTGTCTCAGTTTCCTTATCTGTAAAATGAGGTAGATAAGGAAATAGCAGATCATTCCAGTATCTTTGCCAAGAAAGTTCCAAAAGGAGTCACAAAAAGTTATGTGATTGAAACAACTAAACGAACATTTAACTAAAGTTTTATAAATCTTAAATGAAAGTTATTAGAATGGAGGCCATTAGTTATTTTGACAATTGACACCCTTATTTAAATGAATACTGAGATCATTGTTTTAAAATTTCACCAGGATGTATTTCAATCAAATAAATACATTATACACTCATACCAAAAATGCATATGTACAATATGATTCTCCATTCAAAATACTATATTAAAATAATTTTCCAAATGAAATGCTAGTTACATGTTTTATATAAAACCTACTACATTAAAATATTTCCTTGATCATTATTTTCAAGCATGGTTACAAAGATATTTTTAAAAATCTGCTTTGTCAGTTTTTGATAAAAGTAGTAAATGGACAGTACTTACTAGGTTTGCAATGATATAATGGTATCCTTTAACATGTTTTCCAACACTGACAATCTGTGAAAATATAAGGAGATAAGAAAAATAACGTTTCTTATGTTGACTCTTTTATAGACTATTAAACTTATTAAGATATACTACATGTATATAATAATGCTACATTATTAACATGACATTCCATTAGTGATATGCTAATTAGCATCATTATGCTAATCAGACTAATCCTAATAAAGGAACATTGTTAGAAAATGACATGTTTCTATTTCCCCCAAATGATTTTATGGACATAGAATTATATGTCATATAAGCATAGAATGCAAAAATGCACATAATTAAAACAGATTATTTGATTTAAAAATGACTTTTAAAATGAAGACAACTATTACAAGCTACTGGTTCAAGAAAAACAAGTTAACAGTTAATAAAAAAAACCAATGTGTACAATTTTACAAATAAAAGACAAAGGTATATTTTTAATTTAGAAACATGAAAAAGTATCCATTACTGGTTGGAAAAAAATGGAGTTCTTTGCCTGAAAAGGCATCATGGAACAAGAAATAGAGTAATAGAGTGATGTAATTGGGGACTGAGAAAAGTTGTGTTCAAAAGTTTTCTCAGATATTTACTGGTTGTGTGATCCATAGCAAATTACTTAACCTCTGACTCAGTTTCCTCAAATGGGGATAATAGCAAAATCAATAAGATGACTTTTATGAATTAAGTGAAATTGTTTAAAGTGTATATCCATAAAGAAGCCTCCAACAATTCAAATTAAATGTTTTCATGAATATTTTAGATGTAATTCTTAACTTTCCAGATAACTACTTCTAATTAGGAAAGACAGAGGTTATTTTCTATCTGTACATGCTAATAGCAGTATTTTGTGATAAAGGGAAGAAAAGTAGAAAACAGTTGAAAGGGGCTTTTCACTCTCCATATCCACTATCCTGAGAATTACTTCTAGATTCTATTGGGGGCTTCATAAATGCTTCAGAATATTAAAGCTGAAAAACTTGAAATGAAAAGAATAAAGAAATATTAGAGATAATTTTTACTGTTTTGGTTGGAAAAAAAGAAAACTGAAACAAATTCAAGGGACTTTGGTAACTTGTTTTATAATTAACAAGTCAAATACAAATATATCTTCCTATTTTATAAAGTTGATAATTTTTTCAGAGGAAAAATTTAATATTTAGCTAAAAATATGCTGATTATGAGAGGAATGGCTTTTTTCTAAGCAATCATAAGTAAATGAATGGTTATTTGTTTTTTGAATAAAACCTAATTATGTAATATTCACTATATTTTTCTATAGTTGATTTTTTCTGATAATTCTTAACTCATGCTTAAAGTTACAACCTTTTATAGCCAAGATTTAGACCATAACAGATGATGGAGAGTTTAAGATAAATATTTTAATGATTTATGAAACACTATTTACTATGTTATTATGATTATAATTAATGAAATATTATAAAGTGGTGGGAAACACAAAAAAGAAACGAAGAAATCAAATGAATAATTCTTAACTCAGATAGCCAGAATCTAATGAAATCATAGCATACAATAATTAGAAGTGACATCAGAAGCCATATACCCTAAATCATACTCAACAATTAAACAGACAGCCTCTGTTTGTAGACTTTCAGTGAGAAATAATCCACTCTCTCCCAAAGTAGCTTTTTCTTCCTTTGCATTCTTCTAATTATCAGAAAGCTTGTCTTTACATTAACTTGTCTTCTTACAATTTCTACCCACTAATTTTAGTTCCTACTGTTAAGACTGAGTAGAATAAATCTAATTCCTCTTTTCACTATACCATGTTGAACCAGTTGAATCTTTGCTACATGAAAAGTAAAAGGGAAATGCTTGAAGGCTTAGTTTATACTTGCTCCATTCTGCCTTGGGCTTCTCATAGAAGAATCTAAAAGAGAGCTTTTTAATGGGTTCTATAATCCTGGATCTATTCCCCAGTCACTGTGACTTGCTTTTTTCATTAGTGAGACTGGACAAATTCAATGGTCTTTTTGAATTAAGTTGCAGGGGGAAGGTAAGGGACAAGGTCACTATTAAAGAAACAATTAAATGTAGACAAAACAGAAACCTTTTTAGTCAAAGCTCCAACAAACACTTACCTGGAGAGACAGTCAAGATGACATATAAGGATTAGGCTAGCAATTTATTCTTCTGATTATTTTTGAAAGAAGAAATCAATTGTGAGAGTGTTTCTTTCCTTCTTTTCTTATAAACTATATTACTTTACTTCGTGCATATGTTGTTAAGAAGAAAAAAATGAAGCAATGAAATAAATCAATATTCTCATTGGTCTGGGGCAGTATAATTTTTAAAACATATTAGTTCAAGGCAAGTGGGAAAAAGAAGAAAATCTAGGATTAAAATAATATAAAGGACATGATTGGAAAAGGGTTAAAAGTCAGAAGGAAGAAGGAAGCATTGAATCAATATTGTGTGAACTAAAACCTATTGTTCTCTCATAAGTGAATCAATCTTTTTTTTCTTTTAATGAGGAATATGTAGGAGAGAATACAGTTTGAAATTACTTGGGTAAAGAAGAGAGAGCAAAAGATAGCGAGGAATCACAGACTTACACTTGTTTGATTTAGACTGAAGAGAGAATGATATAAGGTTTTTGTTATTGTTACTCTGTTTAGAGGCCTGAGTGAGAGAAGGAAAAGAGAATTTGGAGGCAAAGGTCTTAAAGTGATATTCTTTTCCATGGAAGAATGAAAAAAAACAACAACAAGCATTTAATTAAGCACTGACTACATGCCAGGTTAAAAACTATGGATATTAAAAAGGCAACTCCCCCATACGCACAAAAAACCCAAAAGCCAATCCGTGCTCTCACATTTTAATATGGCAACAGTATGCAAAAATTGGAGATAATAAAGAGAAGGTACTAGAATTAAAGAGGGATTGGGAAAAGGCTTCTTACAGAAGGCGAGCTTTTAGCAAAGACCTCAGGGAAGTCAAGGAAATCAGAAGGTAGAGATGATCAGGGAGATAATTCCAGGCATGAGGTACAACTAATGAAAATGCTTGGTGTCAGGAGATGAATTATTGTGTTCAAGGAACAGCACAGAGGTCAATGTCACTGGATTTCAAATGATGTAGAGGGGAGAAACGTAAAAAAATACTGGAAACGTAGGAAGGTAGCAGAGTAAGATGGGCTTTAAAAGCTAGAGGACTAAATGATTCTAGAGATAATAGAGAACCATAGGAATTTATTTAATAGAGGAGTGACATGATATGACCCTCCTTTTTGGACTACTGTAAGTCATCTGGTTGTTCTACCTGCCTCAAGTCTATTCTTACTGAAGTACATCTTCTACTCATCTATTAAATTAATCAAATCTTCCAGAGAGGTAGTGTGTACATGGGTGGTGACAGTGCCAAAGAAGAGAAGAAGTTGAAGACTAGAAATGTTATAAAGGTAGAATTCATGGGTTTAAGTAAGTGATTGGATGTGGGAGGTGAACTAATCAAAAGTAAAGGATGATACCTAGATGGTGTCATATCCAAATTCTGGGAGTTGTGAGTCTCACCTTGATTGACAAGTGAAGACAGTTGGAGACATCGGAATGTTCCCAGATGCCATGAAGACAAGAGGAAAGGCAGTTGGCCAGAGGATAGAAATACCCTGACAGCTATCTGACAGGGACCCTTTGGCTTTGACCCTTGGCCTGGAAACCTTGGCCTTGGACATTGATCTGATCTTGGAGCATTGACCTGTTGGTCTCTGACCAGGTGTCCTCTGATTCTCTCTGAATTCCCCCTAGATATTTAGACATCTGAACCATCATTAGATATTTAAGTATCCAGGCCTGGGTGGGAACCAGGAAGAGTGAAGGAGAAGAAGCAGGGGGAGGTAAGGGAGGTATTTATTGACAGCTGAAGGACTGACATAACAACTGGAAATAAGAAGCTGAGAGGGATCATCAATATCTGTATCAATCGAGCAAATTGCTTTCTCTGGTTTGGCAGTGGCCAAGCCTAGCTAGAGGAGGTGAAGAACAAGAGCTCCAATGTTACTGAAACAGCCTATTGTCCTGAGGGATTAGTGATCATAGACATTAGTGACAGGGTCTCCTATCCCCAATCCGTTCCTGATTATTCCTTTCCCTTATTAACATCTATAGATAAAGTATATTGAGTACCTTCCTGAGTGATTATTACATCACAACCCTTGGGGAGGGAGCAATGCAGTTGGATAGAAACCTTATCCAAGGCTAATAGAGCCCAATATTAATAATCAATTCAACCCCAGGTGGGACCTGAAAGGGTTACCCATCCACCTGACCTTTAGGGATCCTGCCTGGGTGCTTTTATCTAGAAGGGGCAGTTATTATAACATCCAGCTGAGTGACAGGACTCAGGTGTCCCTGCACCAGCTATCAAGGGAATCCAAAGCATAGCTTCCCTGATTAATATACCCTTTAATCACTATAATAGTGGACAAAGATACCTTCTTTATAACAATGGTGAGATTGATTGGGAGGATAGTGGTGCTCTCAGTTTAATGCAGAATTTAGGAAGAGAAAAAGTTTTTGGGGGGCGGGGAATATTTGGATGCAGTTTAAAATTTCCATTTAACATCAATTCAATGTCACAAAGGCATTTCAAAATATAAGACCATAAATTCAGAAAACGATTACAGATGGACAAGTTGATTTGTGGTTATCTATATAGAGTTGATAATTGGATCCTTGGGGGCTGAAGAAGCAAAATAGTATGGAAGAAGAAGAGAAGAGAACCCAGGATAAAACCTTGGGGGGCACATTCATGGTTAGTGGGCATAACCAGAAGGAAGAGGAACGCTTGGGGAACAGTGAGAACAGTTCCCATAAAAGCAGGGAAATTCAATTGGGAGGGTGTATGTCTTACAACAAGTTACAAATGTTGGAGAATAAATACTTTTAGAGATTCCTGACCAGAGACTACATCTATTCAGATCTGTATTTTACCTTAGAGATCTGAGTGAGATCTCACTTCAGATTTCTAAGTCCCCAGGGCCTCTGGCACAGATTGCGATTTAGGTTCTGGGAAGAAGAGATTTAGGTCCAGGAAGTCCTGGTCTTTGAATGGTAAGATGCCAAATGTAAGAACATGGAAAAGTACTAGATCCAAATGACATGGGATACAGAGGACCTAAGTTCAGAGCTTGACTTTGCTAGTTACTTGTAACCTTTGTCACCTTGGGCAATTCACTCTTGCTATATGGACCTCATTTTCCTCATTTGAGAAATGATGGGATTGAACTCTGTGACTTCTGAAATCCTTTCATTTCTAAATCAATGATCTTATTAATCTATGAATTTCCATTTTTGTTATACCACACTACCTTCTTGATGAATTAATATTTCTAAAAGCATAGCTTTTTAGAAATTGCTTCAAAAACCAAATGGAGAGAGAAAGAGAGCGAGCAAGAGCGAGAGTGAGAGCAAGAGAGAGAGAGAGAGAGAAAGAGAGAGAGAAAGAGAGAGAGAGAGACTTTGAAGAGACATCATTATTAAGTGTATTAATAGATAAGTTAGAGGAAAGAACTAGATTTTTCTTTTCCAGACGTGCTTACCTTATCTGAGGAACATCGAACAAATTCACACACACACACACACACACACACACACACACACACCCACACCTGTAAGCATTAACTCATGAGTAAGAATAGTTTAGGCAGAGAAATAAGACAGAGAGAAATTAAATAGAAAATCATCATAGATAGGAATGTTACTCAAGTTAAGAGAGTAAATGGAAGAGATCAAATCAGGGAGGATTTGAATTGTACTCATCTGATTTTATAAAAAGGAACAAAAGGATGCAGAGCGAAAGGAGCAGAGCCAGAAGAACTCTGTACACAGAGACTGATATACTGTGGTAAAATTGAATGTAATGGACCTCTGTACCAGCAGCAATGCAATGACCCAGGACAATTCTGAGGGATTTATGGTAAAGACGCTACCCACATTCAGAGGAAGGACTGCAGGAGAGGAAACATATAAGAAAAACAACTGCTTGAACGCATGGGTCGGGGTGGACGTGATTGAGGGTGTGGACTCGAAACTACCACACCAATGCAACTACCAACAATTTGGAAATAGGTCTTGATCAAGGACACATGACAAAACTAGTGGAAATGTGCATTGGCCATGGGTGGGGGGAGTGCGGGGGGTGAAGGGGAAAGGAGGAGCATGAATCATGTAACCATGTTAAAAATGAATATTAATAAATGTTTGAAAAAAAAAGGAACAAAAGGAAAAAAGAAAGGAAAGATGAAAGTAATAAAAGAAGAAAAGAAAGAAGGAAGAAATAAAGGAAGGAAAAAGAAATCTCTACCAAATAATGAGAAGTGATTCATAACACTTACTTTCTACTCATATATTACCTATTCTGAGTCCAGTTTCTGTTTGTATGATTTCACTTACTATATTCTATCATGGTCATCAAAAGTCTTCAGTAACCAAATCCAATGAACTATCTTTCTTGATCTTTTTACAGCATCTGAAACTGCTAACCAGTTCTTCCTTCCATGAATTCTCTCCTTGCTTGACTTCCATTATATTTTATTGTCTAGGTTCCCCTGGGCAGCCAGGTGACACAGTGGATAGAGTGCTGAGGCTCAACTCAGGAAGACTCATCTTCCTGAGTTCAGATTTGGTTTCATATACTTACTAGCTATGTGACTGGTGGCAAGTCACTTAACCATATTTGTCTCAATATCTTCATCTGTAAAATGATCGATAGAAGAAAATGGTAAACCATCCAAATATCTTTGCCAAGAAAACCTCAAATGGGGGTCCAACTGAAAATGACTAAACAACACTAGCAGCAACAACCAAAATGCTAGTATCATATTTTTTTTATCCTGGGACTCCATTCTAGGAGCATAGGGCCACAACCAGTAGGCAATGGGACACACAGTCGCTCAGGGTCACCCAGCTGGGAAGTGTCTGAGCCTTGGACTTGAACCTAGGACCTTTCGTCTCTAGGCCTGGCTCTCAATCCACTGAGCTAGCCCAGCTGCCCCTACTTTAGGTTGCAGTTTCTTTAGCAGATGTAGTTTTTACAGGGTGGGGTTGCTAGCCCCACGCCCAACCCTCCTCCTTTTTTCATCCGGGCTAGGGACCGTCCTTAGCCCAGGAGTGGTAAGGGTGGGCAGTAGGGGTCAAGTGACTTGCCCAAGGTCACACAGCTGGAAGTGTCCGAGGCCGGACTTGAACCTAGGACCTCCAGTCTCTAGGCCTGGCTCTCAATCCACTGAGCCACCCAGCTGCCCATATTAATCTTCTTTAATTAGAGTTTGGGTCATATTATTCCCCTGCTTCTAAACCTGTTTGTGACTCCTGATTGTATGCAAAATTAATTTTTAATTCCTACAAGTCAAGGCCTATTATACTTTAAATCTAGAATGTCAGCTCTCAAGATAAAGTGGATTATTTTTTTTTTATACCTCCCAGATTTTGTTTGACACCTGGAATACTACTTCCTCCTAATTTTGTCTTCTAAAATCCTACTCATGTCTATCTCAACTGTTACTTCTTTTCACTAAATATTTGTTACTGTATGCTCTATCAATAGTGTGATCTCGTTCTCCTAGCACTTCCATTTGTACTTTATTTGACCCTCTCTGTTGTTGTTCAGTAATTTTAATCATGTCTGATACTTTGTGACCCCATTTGGGGTTTATGTGGCAAAAATTCAGAAGTGATTTGCCATTTCCCTTTCCAGCTCATTTTATAGATGAGGAAACTGAAGCAAACAGTGTTAAATGATTTGCATACAGTTACAGAGCTAATAAGTGTCAGAGGCCAGTTTTGAACTCAGAAAGATCAGTTTTTATGAGTCCAGGCCTGGCACTCTATCACTATGTCATCTGGCTGCCTTTGACCATCCCTAGTGACACCTCATATTCTTATTTTAAAATGTGTATTTGTATACTTATTTATCTACTAATATCCTTGAGAGTTGCTGCCAGACTCAAACATATTTATATTTTCCACTGTACCTGGAATGGACTCTTACATATGAGAGATGATGAAGATACTGATGGATGAATGTTGAATGTTATATGTTCTCAATTCTGTAGCTTCTATGTGACCATATCCAATTATAATTGTACTAAAAAGTCTATTTTAAATTTAAACACTTCCAAATGTTAAAACTGGGTAAAACCCATGGCTATCCTGTACAGTCTCTTCCTATAAAAATTGGTAACAGCTCTATATTGTCAGCAAAAGAACTGCAATAAGAACTGCAATAAAGTAAGGCTTCTATAATAAATTGTCAAAGGGTGAAGACTTATAAAAGATAAAGAACTGAGTAGGACAGAAATACTGTGTCAGAAAAGGCAAAATATAAAACTGGCAAAATGCCGTATTGTATTTGCAGTGGTATTAAACCTTTTCAGAAACCCATTCAAATTCCATTAGCCTATCAAAAAAGAAACCACTTAAAAAGAAGTCACCATCTCCCAGCACCAAATGTATAAGAATTCTAGGACCCTTGCAATAAGAGGACTTAAATCTACAGATTTACTTCCTTGTTGTGAGCCATTCTGAGACCACTTTACCTGCTGAACCATGAGCTTTCTAGAAATAATATTGAGGCAGCTAAGAACAAGGAACAGATCACTGGATGTGGAATCAGAAAGTCTTGAGACAGAAAGATCTGAATTAAAAATCTAGCTGAGACACTTGGCAATGAACCCTGTTGGCCTATCAGGTACCTTCCAGGTCTAAATGTATATGATGGGATACACTGTTAGATGTTTTTATTTGATTGTTTTATCTTTATACAAAAGAAAATTTAATGTAAAGACAAAAACATGAATACAATGCATTTTTCCAAAAGAAAAATAATACATAGGAGACTTTTTTTTCTCTTAATCATTATTAAGCACTCTGGCTTGGAATAGGCATATAAATGTCACAACTCCCTTTTTCTCTGTATGGTACAAGGATTTGTGATTTGATCTACATGGGTACCCCCTCTACTGATGCAGATTACAATCCCACTACACATTAGTTGATTATTTTTAAGAATTTATTTCCCTTTTTGAACTAGATCTCTAATTTCATTGGTTGAGAAAACACCCAATAAGCAAACTTTCTCTACCAATGATGATCAGTAACTATTTTGCATCTTTGAGATTTAGAGAGTTTCTAGGCTTAATGAGATATTTAGTAACCTACCCAGGGTCAGGTAGGTGTCAAAGACAGGTCTTCCCAACTCTCATGCCAGCTCTCTCTCTACTATGCAATATTCCTTTGAAATAGCATAAATCTTGAAATGGAAGAATTTAATTGGACTGGACTGAGCTATTCCAATTCAACTTAATTTCTTTTTTTCTTTTAAAATTTATTTATTTTCACAGGTGATTATTACCTTTTCCTTCCACCTCAACCCCACAGAATTTTTTGATGTAAAGAAAACCCTTATAATAGCATAGTAACTTAAAATGAATTCCGACATTGGCCATATTAAAAAAAATGTATGTTTCATTCTAGACTTTAAGTGCAACACCTTTCTGCCAGCAGGCGGGTGGCTTATTTAAATTTTAGTCTTTTGAGTTTATAGCTTATTGAACTGATCGGAGTCTTTCAAAGTTGTTTTTCTCTATAACATTATTATGTAAATTGTTTTCCTAATTCCTTACTTCATGCTGAATCGAGTCACAGAGATTTTCCCATTTTCCTCTGTAACTTTCTATTTCACCATTTAGTATGGCAAAATAATATTCTATCATGTTCTATACTGTTTTTCCAATAGGTATACATGCTCTTATTCACTAGTTTTAGCTACTATAAAAATAGATGCTATAAATAGGTTTACACATTCTTTTCTCTTTGTTCAGTCTAATTTTCAGATGAAAACTACTACTCCTCACATGAAAACAATACCAAAGGTGAGTAATTGGGTGTAAAATTATAGATGTTTTCAGGAATTCCTGTGGCCCAAAATTTTAGCACCTCTTGGTCAAATAAGAGATGAATATCTTCAGCAAGAGATAACAGTAAGTTTTTGTTTTGTAATTTAAGATTTTCAGTTAATGATGTGACAATTAGATAAAAAGTTTTTTGAGATCAGGGATTATCTTTAGGCTTGCTTTTTTATCCTAGGCATTTAACATAGGGTCTGGCATATAAGTAGGTCTTTAATAAAAAAAATTTATTGATTAAATTGTCAAAGTTGTGCTTTGCAGTCAAAGGCTATAAGAACTCGGAGTCAGGTAATGACTACCATGGAGAATCAGAGAACTCTCATGAAGACCCCAAAGAGGAATACTTAAAAATACAATTTAAAAATCATAATTTAAACCTCTGGTTTTGAGGAATGTATTTTTTTCAGATGACTATATAAAATTGAACTGTGCATAGCAGTTATTTATTGTTTTCCTGATATAGGAACATATTTTTAAGTGAAAGAATGATGATTCTATTGTAACAACTGGTACTACTACAAAAAAAAGTAATATTTTTTATTTTTATCAGCTTATCAAGAAATATATTCCTTTGAATGCTTGTATTATTTTTGAAAGAGGAAAAATGTTGATACAAAATATATGTAATTTATTATATTAAGTCCAATTACTAGTATAGGTGATAGAGTTGTTTAATTTTAATCAACTTTCTTTGGATAAAAATAATGCCTTGGGTGAGGAATTGATTACAAAACTTAATTAGCGATTTTCCCAAAGACAAAAGAACATGAGTACTGCAGATTTTTATCTTTATTTTTCCTTCTAGAAGAAATACAGGATATATCTCTTCAAAGGGTAATCAGCAAATGGTCCTGAGGGAAAGAATTCTGTTATATAAGGTCAGGAAGTAAATGCAAGATATGCTGATTTCATGCTTTCATAGGGAAAAAGCCACCTTCATCAAAACAATAAAAAGGGGATGGATGAACTGAATTATTTAAATTTTAAAAAAAGCATACATAATGCATTTAAAAAGTTACCCTACAAGAAGCAAAAATTCTTATAATTGTCACTTGACAATCAGGTCATCTTGACAGGTCTTGACAAAGTAACCATAGCAAGACTTTTATATAGAAAAAAAATCATCAATTCAGAAATAGACAGGAACATTTCCATGTGCTTTTTATATACTATTCTGATATAAAATACTTGGGGGTCCTTTCAGCTGAGAGCTGCTATATTTTACTTCAAGCTATATTATTTACTGTGACAAGTTAATAATCCACCCCTGTTTTAGAGCACTTTCTTATAGCTTTTGACATAGAGTACTATTTGAGTAGAAATAATTTTGGACTAGCTTTTAATTTGATGTTATAACTCAATGGAAAGCTAATCTCATAGCCATCACTATGCCAAATAAAATGTAAAGACACAGATAAAACAAACAGTGCTTTTACTGAGGGTCTCTATTTGGGGACATACTATTATTAGACATCATATACATTTTAATGCCCAATAGATATTAAACATTTGTAATAATGATAGTAGTAATTACCAGAGGCATTCATCTTAAAAGGAAATTAAAACTATAAAATAGGAATGAAACTCTCAAAATACTAATTTCCAAAAATATCTCAAATTATTTTACTACTGATATAGAGTAGAAGTTATATGTTTCATTCTACAAAGATTTCATATTTTAGATTATCAATAATTAAATCAATGCCATATATTATTCTTAGAATCTTCTGAATATGCTGTGATTTGTCCACCACTCTTGCTGGAGCTGTGCAGGTCTAAGGGAAATTTTATAGTTTTCTTAGTTTCATGGATTGTTCTTGATAACTGAATTCGTCATCCATTGGCCAATCTATTGTTAATAATTTGGGGACATTATTGATTAAGTAAGTATTTATGGGACATATGCTACATCTCAAGTATTGTGCACAGGCTCTGGAGAGAAAAAATAAACAAAAGTAATCCTTGAGCTATTCAAAGAATTTCTTTTTTTTGCAGAAAGTGCTAAATAGAAAAGTTAGAGTCATTTTTTTCACATCGATTTTGTCTTTAACTTTTATTTTTTTATAATTATATGTGGAATTTCTTTTCATTTTTTTCATTTTTATTTAATTTTTAAAACATTCACCATGTTTATATATTTCATTTTCTTTCCTTTCCACTCCCTCTCTCCTCTCCTGGATTCACTAAGTACTTCCTCTGGGTCACATATACATTGCAATAGCGCAATCTTTTAAAACCAAAAACGCCAATCATATATCCATATAAACAATTGATTGGTCATTTTTTCTTCTGTATTACTATTCCTACAGTTCTTTCTCTTGATGTGGATAGCATTCTTTCTCATAAGTCCCTTGGGGTTGTCTTGTATTAGTAAAGTCCATTACACTGTATAGTTCCACAATATTTCACTTTCTGTGTATAAAGTTCTCTTCATTCTGTTCATTTCACTCTGTATCAGTTCCTGGATGTTCTTCCAGTTCATATAGAAATCCTCCAGTTCATCATTCCTTATAGCACAGTATTATTCCATCACCAACAGATACCACGTTTTGTTCAGCTATACCCCAATTGAGGGACATCCCCTCATTTTCCAATTGTTTGCCACCACAAAGTGTGGCTATAAATATTTTGTACAAACATTTTTCATTATTATTTCTTTAGGGTACAAACCTAGTAGTGATATTTCTGGATTAAAGGGTAGCCACAACCCCTCCATAATTTTTTATTTACTTTACTGTTGTATTGGCCAGACTGCTAGGTGTATGGTGATACCTCATTATGGCTTTGATTTGCATTTCTCTAATTATGAGAGATTTAGAGCACTTTTTCATGTACTTATTAATAGTTTTTATTTCTTTTTTTAACCCTTACTTTCTGTCTTGGAATCAATACTGGGTATTGGTTCCAAGGCAGAAAAGTGGTAAGGCCTAGGCAATGGGGTCAAGTGACTTGTCCAGGGTCACACAACTGGGAAGTGTCTGAGGCCAGATTTGAACCTAGAACATCCCATCTCTAGGCCTGGCTCTCAATCCACTGAGCTACACAGATGCCCCCTGGTTTTTATTTCTTTATATGAAAACTGCCTATTCATGTCCCTTGAGCATTTGTCAGTTGGGGAATGGCTTGATTTTTTTTTTGTACTGTGTAATTTTTTTTACAATTATCTGACATTTTTTATTCAAATTTTCTCCTTTCATCCTTTACCTCTCTCCTTTTGGTTGTAATCCTAGATTCTTTGACTTTTGGAATATCATATTCCATGCCCTCTAGTCTTTTAATGTAGGAGCTTTTAGGTCATGTGCAATACTGACTCAGGTTCCATGATATTCAAATTGTTTCCTTCTGACTGCTTACAATATTTTTCCTTTGCCTGGGAATTCTGGAATTTGGCTATGATAATCCTGAGGTACTTTATTTGGGGAGCTATTTTAGAAGGTGACTGGTGGATTTTTTTCAATTTCTATTTTACCTTCTTGTTTGAAAATAAGTGTAGTTTCCCCTGTTGATTTCTTATAATATGATGGCTAGGCTCTATTTTTGATGATGACTTCCAGGTATTTCAATAATTCTTAGATTTTCTTTCCTGGATATATTTTCCAGGTCAGTTGTTTTTCAAGGTCAACATTTCAGATTTTCTTCTATTTAAAAAAAATTCTTATTGTTTCTTGATGCCTTATGGTTTCTTTGGTCTCTATTTGCCCAATTTTCATTTTTAGGAAATTATTTTCTTCTTTAGACTTTTATATTTTCTTTTCCATTTGGCTCTTTCTATGATTCTTCTTCTATTCAGGAGAGTCTTTTCTTCAGTGTATTTTTGCACCCCTATTTCCAACTGGTATTCTAGTTGTTAGTGAATTGTTTTCTTCAGTGAATTTTGTTCCCAAGATATTGTGTTTTTTGTAAAATCTCATTCTTTTCAATTTCTTCCAGGGGTTCTTTTGGGGTCTGATGTCTTTTCACACTTTCCTTTGAAACTTCACGAGTTTCCTTTTTGTCATTGTCCTCTCCTGAGTTATTTTCATCTTCACTGTTGCTTAAGTAAATTTTGTCTTTTGATAGCTTTTCTAGGTTTTTTAAATTATGCTATCTGTTGTGGGTCTCCCCTTTTTCTGGGTTAGAGGAAGCACTTTTTGAGCTTGCAGAGTTGTCTTCTATTTGGGAGAAGACTGTCCCACAATGTGCCCTTTGAATGATGGTTTATATCTATTTTCTCTAGCTATATTCTTATCTCCATGCTGTCAATTCCCCATTTTCCTCAGGTCATGTGGAATTGCACTGGGCAATCCCTTGTTTTGCCACTTCAGTGCTTCTGCCCCAAAAGTAGTGGATGGAACTGGTTTGTGTTCTGGTAGTTGTCAGGGATGCTGCACTCCCTGGGTTACTCTCCCTTCTCATCCCATAAGATTCGTCTCTTCTAATTTCCTTTGTTTTGAAGTAATTTCTTTTCTTTTTTGTGTATGAAGGGTTTGGGTGAGTGAGGTGTCCTTTATTCCACTATTCTAGGTCCCCATATATAACTCCCTCTTTATCACAACATCACACAAAGATTTAAAACATGTAAATCAGCTACTGCCCCGAGGAGGCTGAGTCAATAAATTGATACAGAAAGCAAATGCTTGATTTTTATATCCAAAGAAGAGCCAAGGACAAAACTTGTTTAGAATAAAACTTCACTAGTAAAACATGAGAGGAAGATAGGAAATTATCAATAGTATTACTTCACAAAATATCAAAGAGTAATCAAGTAGAAAATGAGTCTACAAGAAAGGTTTGAGTGAGATACTATTGAACTATATAACTTCAAGGAATCACTTCAATCCATGTAAAGATGAAAATAGGTGAAAACTTAGAAAGAGAATTGCAAATTGAGCATTTCTATGATGATTTATTCTCTTTCCTGAAAGTGAGATCATCATATTTGATTTCTCAATTGTTATTTGATATACAATCTGGAAATAACATTTAAGAATATGAGCAGATTTGTAAAAGTAGGTAGACTAGACTAGGTATAGAAAATATTCATGTAGAGAGTGATAGAATTTCGAAAGTCTTGTGGGATCAACATTTAAAAATATCTCTAAGAAATTTACCAAAATATTGGAAAAATCATGATGAAATTTTTTACTCAAAAATTAGATTGGTAGCATACTTGAGTTTACTGATCTACATGCCAATTTTCCTCATCCATATGTCAACAAGGAAAATATAACATTTACGACTTTTGATTATAGCCAACACTTTCACATCACAAAGTCTAAAGAAGAACAAGGGTAAGATAAATAGATTTTCTTAGGTTTCTTATCTGGACCACGCATTGTTAATATGATGAAAGCTTCTTTGGTTTCTGTGGGACTTGGAAGATCACAGAGAAAAGAAGGAAGAAAGAAGTTGATATTACTGATCTGGTGGAAGCAGAGGTGTGTAAAAGTGAGGGCACCAGGGATGTTAAAATATAACCTAAATGGTTTGCAGGTACACACTGGGTTGAAGGAGAGACAGTACCAACCAGGATAGGGAGACTAGGGTTCACTGTTTTAACTGACACGGAATGGCAGTTGTCCCAACAGTCACCCAGTTCACCCTAGGCCAGGGTCTATGGAACCAGCAGGCAAGGTAAAAGTTTATATAGTTTAATTGAGGGTAACTAAATAAAGGATGGGATGGGGGATTCTACACTTGAAAACCCAAGGGGCAAACCACAGGGGGCAGGGAAGGACTTAACTACACTATTATAATTGAACTAAGTCAGGCAGGGCCCAAAGGAGCAGTACTAAAGTTACAGAGAAGGCTCCCTCAAACCTGGTTCCAGCCAGGTTTGTTCAGCACAGCTAAAGGTCCTGAGGGTGGCTTTGAGGGTCTCACAGTAATCCAAGGATGATTACAGGATGCCAAGAGCCAAGGTGATCCAAGGTACCCAGGTAGGGAGAGTGAGCTTGAGATGCTGTCCACCAGATCCTAAATCACTTCCCCACTTGGTGCAGCTCTGCAGGTCTTGTCCACTTGCTGAAAGCCTTCACCTCTCAGGATCCCAGGGAATCTGGATGCAATCTTTCCCTAACTCTGAGAACTCCCAGGGTTAGCAACAGTTATGTCCAGCCACTAATTGAGTCTCTCTCTCAGAGCACAAGTCCTACTTCCTGCTCCTTCATTACATCTTGGAATCCTCCAGCCCTTCCTGCTAGTTCCAACACTATTACTAAATAAACCTTCACAACAGTTGTTTAGCATGGACAAGAGAATTTCCCCCAAATTTATTATGGAATTGGTTGTATGCAAACTGTTATCCCAAATGGAAGCAATGGAATAAAGAGAGCACCAGGATTATAGTCAGAAAAAAATGGATAAGTTGTACCACTGGAGGGAAAATTCACACTAATGAAATCCCAGATATATTGAAGTTTAGCTTTTCTAAGAAATTATGATAATCAGAATTAGTTTCTTCACTTTTTTCCTTTTCCTATTTTTTGAGAATGTAAAGCTTGTTTAAAAAGAATGAGTTAATCCTGACATATTTGCATACTTTTTCCATCCTTCAATTACTTTGGCCTCTACTCTGATGATCCAGTGATGTGCCTATAAAAAGCTGACTAACTCTGAAATGACAACTATGTCTATAATGAGGTTTTCCTTCACTGTTATGATGTAGCCAGTTTCATTTTCATGTCATTTTCATGACTCTCCCTACCTGGGTACCTTGGGTCACCTTGGCTCTTGGCATCCTGTGATCATCCTTGGATTACTGTGAGACCCTCAGAGCCACCCTCAGGACCTTTAGCTGTGCTGACCAAACCTGGCTGGAACCAGGTTTGAGGGAGCCTTCTCTGTAACTTCAGTACTGCTCCTTTGGGCCCTGCCTGACTTAGTTCAATTATAATAGTGTAGTTAAGTCCTTCCCTGCCCCCTGTGGTTTGCCCTTGGGTTTTCAAGTGTAGAATCCCCTCTCCCATCCTTTATTTAGTTACCCTAATGTCATTTTCATTTCAGTGTCTTCTGACTTATTTTTAAAGAAATATACAAGTATGATTATTGTCAATGGTATTTAAACTGTGGGATCTTTTCATTTCTTGATTTAAACCCACATTTTCATTGTATTTTTTGCCATATTTCTTTATGCTCATTTTTTAATTGAAGTCACTGAGCATCAAAGTATATTTTGACTTATTTTGGAAGATGTCAGTTATTCATGAAAACTCTCAACTTCCTCATCTCAACACAAATTTTTGGGAAAAATGATAATTACTTTCATTGTATCCTATTTGTTTCTGTTTTACAAATTGACCTAAATATTAAATAATTGTGTTTATTCTTCAGGGAAAAGAACATAAGAGTATTTGTGAGTGAAACAGTAAAATGACTAAGTGACTTATTAGGTTACATTTCTTGATGATTTCATGTTTATTATGTGAGAATTAAAATTAATATTCAAATACTCCAAGTATTATAATTATAAAGTTTATTAATACTAACTTGATGCAAAGGAAAATAAAAACTAGAGAGCTCACCAAGCTGTGGATGCAGGAAAATAGAGCAAGAGACAGAGTTACAGGCAACTATATTCAAAACATGACCATGCAATGTGGTGGAGAGATGAAAAGGAATTCTGGGAAATAATAATGGAATTCTGAGGAATGTAATTCAAAGGTACAAAATTTTCACTTATACAATTAACTCCATTAAATCAATTATTTGTTAAAACTTCTTATCCTCTTATCTGCACCTTTTTATGTATTCTGCTTTCCTTTATAACAAAAATGTTCATATAGATGATCTGCTATTCTAATAATCATTGGTTTGTGTCCAAGTTTTCATATTAACCAATCAAGAAATTATTAAGCACCTGTTAATGGAAAGGTATTATGCTAGATACTGGAGATAAAAAGAAAAAAATGAACATATAATCCTCGCCCTCAGGGAGCTTACATTCTATTATTAAGAAAACATATACATATATAAGTGCATACAACAAAAACATATTTAGTGCCTACTGTGTTTCAGATATTGTGCCAAACATTGGAGATGCAAGTAAAAACAAAAAAGGAAAAAAACTCTACATGGGGCTTACATTCTAAGAGGGGGGAATCTATATTTTTATATAATAAAATAGCTAAAGACAAGGCATATCAGGTAGGAAGATCAGGAAAAGTTTAGTGAATAAGCTGGTGCCTGAGCTGTGTCTTGAAGTATTACTTGAGTATATTATAAGAAAGCAAAAATTAAAATTATTTGCAATTCAACTAGTATTTATGGATTAAGAATTGCTTACATTTTAATACAAATTGTTCCTTCTTTCAAAATGTTTTTATTATATTGTGGAAGCAGAATGAGAGGTATGTTTTCCAATTTTGCATTTCATATGTCACTGTTATGAAATTTACAGTAAAGAAAATCTTTGAATTTAATAAGAAAGGAGACTCAATTCATCATCAGGTCCTTCCCAGTTTAGTGGAGCTTTCCTGAGTTTGTGTTCCATTAGTGCAATGATGGGCAACCTTTTGAGGTTGGTGTGTCAAAATTTGCCAAAAAACTGAGCATAACTCGGGTAGTGTATCACTTTGAGAAAAAACACCATAATTTTGGAATACTTATAGTTTAAATAACAAAAATAAATAGTCATAATATATAATTGTATTTAATAAACCAAAACAGGTAAATTAATATAGGGAGAATTGTCATCTATAGTGCACAGTATCTACACTACACTACAGCAAATGTTTCATCCTTGGCATGAGGCCCCAAACTTCTCTATATGACTGCGTGTCATCGAAAATGGCCATGCATGTCAGTGCTGATACGTGTGTCATAGGTTTGACATCACTGCATTAGTGTAAGGCTTTAAGAACTGAAAGTCACTTCCACACTATGTCACAATCATGTATTAGTTTAGTATCTTAGTAGAGGATTTGCTAATAAGTGGTATAAAAAGAAAATAATTTCTGGAAACTATATGTAAATACATGTTAAAAGGTGAATTCTTTTCAGGACATTAGCAAATAAAAAATCCACATGTTAACTAAATTCATTAAGTGGACAGTATTTCCATCAACTGCCAATAATAGAAAATTTAAGAAAAAACTAGTGTGGCTATATGAATTTAAAATGTCTTTCTATTGCTATACAAAATAAAAAACTTAAAATGCTAACTTAACTTTTGGTTTAAATTCTGTTGTTGACACATTAGACACCTCTGAGCAAGTATTTAATCTCTTAGTACCCCTGGCAACACTCTAAGACAATAAATTGCAGAGTAGTGGCTGATCTGCACTGGTAGAGA
This sequence comes from Gracilinanus agilis, assembly GCF_016433145.1. NCBI lineage: Eukaryota > Metazoa > Chordata > Mammalia > Didelphimorphia > Didelphidae > Gracilinanus > Gracilinanus agilis. The sequence goes on along the minus strand of NC_058132.1, from coordinate 186,246,204 downwards.
AAGAGTTCCCTTTGCCAATGAAACCAGAAGTTTGATGTTCCCTCTGTCAATTTTTCCCACCGCAAAATGAGCAAAAGAAGATTTATTTTGGATAGCTGCAAATGTCAAAAGAACAATTATTTTCAAATCCTAAAGTCATAAATTGTCTTTGTAGATTGTTTCCATGTTTTAAGCATCAATATTTATAAATAATTCAATGCTATTTTCTTTTTCCTAAATGAGAAAAGTTCTTCCCATACATTCTCCTATTTTCGAATGTAGAATTTCAAAGATGGAAGAGCCCCATCAATTAATTACCATTTATTCATCTCATCCTCTTATTTTAAAATATGAATAAAATGAAGCCCAGAAAAAATTAAATGACTTGTTCAACATCAGAGTAGCAAATAACTGATAGGATTAGAATCTAACTCTCATGTTAATAAGACAATTAATAATAATTATTGCGATAACAGACATCTTTTATTGTATGCATCTGCACAATAATGTATATAATATTAAATATGAAACATTAAAAGTAGGATAGTGACCTGTTTGTACCCTTTTTTTCTGTTGGAATATCTTTTTATAAAAAGATTAGAATAAGAGGAAGAGAATAATAAAAATCAACTCATCATAGTTATGTAACATTTTACATTTCACAAAACATTTTGTAATAGAAGTTTGGTTAAATAGTGAAATAAGCATTACCATTCCATTTTTGTACAGAAAGAAATAAGATCCAGATTTCTATCCTAGTGATGCCTGTCCTCTTGTCACTCTGTCTATTAGTAACTATGGGATAACTTATTATGTCCTGTCAGTTTTTTCACTGTACAGATGTGGAATTTTCTTAAATCCAAAATTTGAACAACATCTGTTAGCAGATTTGAGTCTTAATTAAAAATCCTTAAAATTATTTTAAAAATCAAGTCCTCACAAAATTTTAATCAATACTTTTAATTTTGGGACAAGAAAATAAAAGTTTAATATTAGCATGGAAAAACCTACTAGAAAAGCATTTTTCTTAATTTACTGCAAATAAGACTCCTGAGAAAATGAAAATATAACATCATTAATATAAAAAGGAATAATAATGAGATATGAGTGTTTAGAAGCAACCTTAGTTTGTATTTGAGGGTGAATGTTCAGAAGAATGAAGATTTTTTTTTCTTCCTATTTGTATTTCTTTTTTTAAAAAGGAATTAAGAATGAACAGAAAGGAAAGCTGAACAAATAAAGTTTGACAAATAATAGAAAATATAGAAATTTGACAAATAATCTTATTTATGCTTAAATTTATTTTTATAATAAAAGAAATATAAATATAAACTCATATTTGAGAATCTAATCATTTTAACAGAAATTATCTTGCTAGATTTGGGAAGTGGTGTTCTGAGATACTTTTTGTTATAGCCTAGGATATCTCTGGATCCCTATCTATCTCTCATTTTACGGGATGGACATAAGCTGAAATGAATTAATTTGGATATTATTTTAAAATATTCTCCATTGGTTTTTTTTTTACAGAGAGACAAACTGTAAGTGAACAAATTGATATCAAGTGTTTATTTTTCTTTAACCTATGTACTTTTATTTGAACTGATCTTCAGTCAATGTACAGTTAAAGGTCCTTCCCTTCCCCAAGTATTGACACCAATCTCATGGAATTCCTAGGAGACTGTAAAACATTTTCATTCATACCTATGTTTGGGGCAAGCAGAAAAATAAGGGGGTTGTTTTTTAAGTTTTACCTAATTTATATGAAAATCAATACTATTGCCTACCTCCTTCCTCCATTTTCTGCTCTGGATTAATATTAAGTAGTTGTTTTTTTTAGAGCCAAACAGTCTTCATAAAGGCAAATAATAGTAACTATAATAGTGGAATTTGGAATGACTACAAAAACAAATAAGCAACAACAAGAACCCTTGAAAAAAACAAATGTACAGTCAGAGACCTCAATACACACTGTAGAACTTTGGGGAGGTTTGCCTTCACCATACTTAAATTACTCATCACCATCACCATACCAATTTTTAAATCTCATGTCCAAAGTCAAGAAAAATCAAAACAAAAACAAATAAAGACTGCCAATCTCATCTCATTCTTGGGATAGCAATTATCATGTCACATTCTTTAGAAAAATAAACACAACCACCAAAAAATACAAATAGTTCATTTAGAATTGGTTGCAGTAGACAAGGGAGGGCCCTGATTCATCATATTTCTGATTAGTGGACAGGGACCAGGGTGGAGCTTCTAATTCAGACAGGGTATTGGTGATCAGGTAGGGCAATGACCTTGATTTTCATTGTTCTGGAGGTTAAGGCTATAATCTTTTGCATTCTCCCTGCAAGACCTGAGTATATAATGGTACCATCCAATAATATTGTATGGGCAAAAAAATACTTATGAATATCAATATCACATTTCATGATTGAGTTGAAGGTAGTTTTATGCACTCCATAGGATTTCATATCTAAGAAAGATGATGGCAAGAGAGCTTCTAGGCACCAGAACCTCTCATTGCCAATGGTAATAGCTTGGTATCAGAGAGCTCATAGTGCTTTTCCAGGGAAGAGCTAGATTCAGCATTGGTCATCTCCTGCTTGAAGTCTAGGGATACACCACAAAGGGTCTCCTTCATGTTATGAACAATTTCCCTCTTAGAGATGGTGTTGAAACTGTACCATCTCTTGATCAGGATCTTCATGATATAGTCCATTGTATAACAGCCAGTTAAATACATTCAGAGGATTGCATGGGAAGGGCATAATCTTCATAGATGGAAACAATGTGGGTACCATTTTTACGAGAGTACATCACAATACCAGTGCAATGACCAGTAGCATTCAGAGACAATACAGGCTGGATGACATTGCACATGGTTGGGGTGTTAAAGGTTTTAAGCATGATCCATGTCATCTTTTCTCTTTTGGCTTTGGAGTTCAGGGGGTCATCTGTAAGCAGCACAATGTACTCTCCAGGGGCCACATGTAGTTCAGTGTGGAAAGTCTAGATCATCTTCATATTGGTGACAGTACCATGTTTAGTGAAGTATTTTAGGATCAGACTACCTGTTTTGCACTGACTCATCCCCTATATAGTTGTCTTCCGGTTAATGGCCACCATCATACCTTGAGGTATGGGGCATCCAGCAATGGGACAAAAGACAGCATGAGGGATATCACCTCCTGCAAAGTTAGCTTTGTACATTTTGGAGCCACTGTCACCCATTAGGATAATAATATAATAATCCATCATGAACTTTGAAATATCAAATTAAAACTTTAAGATGCAAGTGTACATTGTGTGGAAGAGTTCAGAGCTCAATAAACAACTCAGTATTATTCATCAAACAACTTTTAGAACACCATACTTTCAGTACAGACTTACAGCAATCATGATATCAAAATACCTTTGATATTCTCACTTGCCTTCTTGTTGACTCTACCTCAATCACCTGTCCTTTTCTTTCTTCCTTCCTTCCTTTCTTTCTTTTTTTGAAATTATTTTTTTATTTTGAATATTTCCTCTTAGTTACATATTTCATGTTCTTTCCCTCTCCCCCACACCCCTCCCCTTTCCGTAGCCGATGCACAACTCCACTGGGTTTTACACCTATCATTGATCAAGACCTAATTCCAAATTATTGATAGCTGGACTAGAGTTATCATTTAGTGTCTACATCCCCAATAATATCCCCAACAGCCCAAGTGTTCAAGCAGTTGTTTTCCTTCTGTGTTTCTCCTCCCACGATTCTTCCTCTGAATGTGGCTAGTTTTCTATCTCATAAGTCCCTCAGACTTGCTCTGAATCCTTGCATTGCTGCTAGTAGAGAAGTCCATTATGTTTGATTGTACCACAGTGTATCAGTCTCTCTGTACAATGTTCTCCTGGATCTGCTCCTTTCACTCTGCTTCAATTCCTGGAGCTGTCCTTTTCTTTCAACTCAAATAACCCTAGTTCAGGTTTATATTACTTTTTGTCTGGAATATTGTAATAGTGTCCTGGTCAACCTCCCTTTCTCAAATTTCTCTCCTCTCCAATCAATCCACCATATAGATGCCAGACTGATATTCATAAAGGACAAGCCTTGCCATTTTACTCCTCTATTCAATTATCTCCAGTGGTACCCTACTATCAGGAGAATTAAATATAAATAAATTCTTTAGCTTATCATTTAAAAGCCTTTATGATCTGGTTTTGATAAAAATTTTTGGATGAAATATATATTATTCCCTTTCCAGGCTTAGCTCAAGTATGACTTTATACACATGGTCTTTACTTAATTCCCCAGTTGTTAGTATTAAACCTACTTCTTTTTCTCATTCACTTTCATTTATTTTGTAATGCTCAACTTTAATTGATAAGCTTTATCCACAGTCTCAGAAGGAATACATAAGAATTCCTGAGATAGGCACCCATGTAGTTTATCTATTAGTGGGTAACAAAAGTGAAACCAGGTGAAACCTGGACTAGTCAACTCCCTAGGAAAATTATCCTCTGTGGATCTGGTTCAGAACTCTGCTTAAATACAGTACCACTCATAGTAGTTCTATTTCTTTCTGACTAAGGATTATTTTTTATTTTTATTATTTACTATTCCTGTTGACTCCTTAGGAGCATAGGGCCTCAACCATCTCACGCCAGGGGACTCTGTTCTGGGCAACTTCCCCCAGCTGGGCCCATGTCATTCCGACTGTTTTTGTTTCATTTTCAGCAGATCTTCGCCAGGTCTGTTTTGGTCTTCCGACTTTCCTCCTCCCTGAAGGGTTCCAGCTCAATGCTTGTCTGGCTACGTTGTCTTCTGGTTTTCGTAGCGTATGTCCTATCCATCTCCACTTACGTTTCTTTGTGTCCTGACTAATGGGATACTGGATTGTTCTTTCCCAGAGACTAGCATTGGAGATCTTTTCAGGCCATCTGATGTTCAAGATGTAGCGTAGACATTTGTTAACAAAGACTTGGAGTTTGTTGGTGTTGACTTTCGTCACTCTCCAGCTTTCTGATCCATATAGGAGGATGGCCTTTACATTGGTATTGAAGATTCGGAGCTTAGTGACAAGGGACAGTGCTTTGGAGATCCAGACAGATCGCAGGGTGTTAAATGCCTGTCTGGCTTTGTTGATTCGATTTCTGATGTCCTTGTCTGCTCCGCAGTCCTTACTGACTATGCTACCCAAATAGGTGCAGTGGTCCCTCTCCTTGATGTTTTCTCCCTGTAGTTGGATTGGCAGGTCCTGTCTGCTGATGACTGTGATCACCTGGTCTTCTTCTTGTTGATCTTCAGACCTGTCTTCTCCGCTTCTTCAGAGAGTTGTTTTTTTGCGGGGTGAGGTTGCTAGCCCCACGTCCAACCCTCCTCCTTTTTCAGCCGGGCTTGGGACCGTCCTTGGCGGAGGATTAAGGATTAATATTATATAAAAATGGTATTTGATAGAATGATGGAAAATGGGAATAAATATCTATAAAGATTAATCCTAGTAAATATGTGACTACAGGATGGAAAAAATGAGATATGGGACCCTAATGAAGAACTCTTACATCTGTAAGATCACTTTTACAAAGATATGATGAAATATTTAAGATATTTAAGAGATATCAAGGTGGTTGATTACTTTATTGAAGTGAGAAAAGGACTCTTCTGGGACCTGTTATATTGCTATGAAACCTCTGATGCAAGGTATGCTTTCCCTGAACGTACCATTCTAAATTTTCTTCTCATTCACTGCCAAATTTATAGAAAGAATAAGTTACAGTCACTGCTTCTACTTTCTACTCTTTTGTTACAATCTATATTTCCTTACCTACTCTATGAACTCTGCTCTATTCTAGGTCAGTGATAACCTTGATGTTTCCAAATCCTAAAGCCCATGATGTTCAAATGACTGGCCTATGGGCACATTGCTAACTAAGACACAGAAAGATTAGAACCTGTTTTTTGACTAGGCTAGCACTCCTTCTACCACACTTTGCTTCCACCTAGAAATTCATAGATAGGTAATTTAATATTGAAATATTGGATCTCCTGGATCAATAGGCTCCTGAAGATTGAAAATACAATTTTTAACAATTATGTTTAACCTTGGACATTAATTGAGGATGTGATTACTTGACTGATGTGATTTTTTGTGTATTGAGTACTGTGTATTTGAGATATACCTCATCAACCCAGTATGGTTCTTGAAATTCCCTTAATTTGAGTCATAATCTTTTATTCCACTCTTAAACTATTAGCTCTGAATCATAAATTTCTATGAGAAAAGTGCACGAATAACTTAGATCACATTAAAGAGCAAATTGTTGATGTCAGATCTTCCTGGCAAAGGGAACAAAGGAAAACATCTAAGCCTAGGAGCCTAGAGGAAAGTTCTGCCAAGGCGGGGGGGGGGGGACTCACCATTTCGCAAGGAACCAAAATACCATGACAACAATTTTGATGCCTGACAAAATTATGAATTAGAATTTGTTAAGCAATAATGAGGGAGTGGGACTAAAAGATCTCTACTATTCCTTTCAAATAAAAAAAATCTATAATTTTAAGATGAACTAAACAGGGTAATGAGCCTTTTTGAGAATTATAATGGAACTTTATTGTTTGTCTAAGAGAAATTATTTCTGAAAATCACACAAGTAAGGAGAGAAAAGTCATCAAATAAAATTGAATAATATATTTAGAGGTTGAAAGCAGTTTAGAGATAAATCCTGTGGTCCAACTCCTTCATAGCAGAGAGCATCAAGTTCGATGATTCAATATTCAGGAAACCTACCTTTAGATTAAGTAAAATGATAAAAAGCAAAGCACTAGTAAATGTGCCTCTAGCTTTCAGCACTTACTAACATGCTTAATGTAGTTGGTATGCAATTCATATAAGTACATTCATTGGTTACATTTCTGTAGGTGTCCTTATAGAATGGAACATTTTTTACTTTTCTTAAACCTTTTATTTAATGTAGTTTTAGGTATAAAGAGCTAAATCAAAATTCAAGGAACAAATGATGGACTCATCTTGCCCACATATATTTTTATTTTTCTCATCTGAACTTTTAAAAGAGTATGACTTTCAATTTAAATTAAGCAAGAGCAAAATTTAAATTTGTTAATCTTCTCAGAATGAAGTAGGTAGATTTTTCTTAGCATTCTGAAATAAACTTAGCTTCTGGAATATCTGTGTCTTGAAATAATAATTTAAAACATTTTCTAATATCTTTTCTTATCTATTATCCTTGGAATAGACTCAACTGAATCCAACTTAATTTTTAACTTCTACTAAATTATAAAAGATATGTGCACTCAGTCATCCATTTCTCTTCTTCCTTAGGAAAACTGAATGGCATCAGATTCTGATATCTTTTTTCTTTTATAAGAAAAACAACAACAGGAAAACCTGTAGCTGTGGTAACAGTTGCTTAGGAACTGTCTAGCACACCTTTCCAATATTCTGTTTTTCCTACATTAGTCTGGCTTAAATATATGCATTTCTGTTATTTTTTATCAAGGAAAAACCTGTTACATAGAAATTATGGATCTAAAATCCATTTTTCTAGATAAAAGGATTAAAGCAGTAAAATAAGACATATTGACTAAGAAATGTACAACATTGTTTTTTAGTTGCTTTCTTTATTTTTCCTGCTAATTCTGACTATGTACAGAGCAAAGCTAAATGTGCAAATGCACTTTTGCAATGAAACAGCAACACCTGCAACAGCATCATCATCAGCCACAACAGAAAATGTTGCTTTTTAAAACCCTTACCTTCTGCCTAAGTATCAATTCTTTTTCTCCTTGAAATTTAATTTCTCTTTTCCAGACCACATATGGATAAAAATTTTAATAATTGTTTTTTGACATTTTGTGATCAATATTCTCTCCTTCTCCCCCCCCCCCACCGCCTTCTTCTCATCAAGATGTGGCAGGCAATATGCCATAGATTGTCCCTGAGTATCATTTCTAAGACAGAAGAGCACGGCAAGGGTAGGAAATCAGGGTTAAGTCACTTGCCCAGGGTCATATGGAGAGAAAATGTTGGAGGCCAGTTTGAACCTAGGTTCTCTTGACTTTGGGCCTACTTTTCTATCCATTAGGCCACCAAGGGTCTAAGGAGTGATTATAAATATGGTTTCTTTATTATAAACAGTTTCAGGTGATCTTTAATGGTATAAACAGTTAATATAGGTGTTCGTACATATTTTTCTGAAACTATAGCTAGGTCCACTAACAGTTGTCTGCCTTGGATTCCTCACTTATAAATTAGTGATAACAGGTCCTATAGAAATAGATTATTCTGAGTATCAAGTAATACAATGTATTCAAGATACTTTTCAAATGGAAGACCATGGATTTGAAATCACAGGAATTTAGTTTGAAATCTAGCTCTGCAAGTATGACCTGGGCGAGATTCTTACACTCACTGGGTCTCACGTGTAAAATAAAGGCTGCCTGCTAATGTCTCTGCTAGTTCTATATTTTTAATCTCAATAATTAGGAACCTCTTTTGATGTTAAATTCTACTGGACAGGCATTTTGAGTCTATAATAGTGAGTCAGCATGGTGCGTGAAATAGACTGGGCAGGGCATAGAGACCTGAGTCCGAGTCCTGCCTCTCATATAATTGGCCTTTTAATCATGGATATATCACTTATCCTCTCTACCTCAGCCAAGTCTCTAATACTAAACCACCAATCTACATCAATTTTGATTCAATTTTGATCCTTTTGACCAGTAAGTCCTGTTCTTAACCACAAGTCTTTTGGTTTTCCTTCAAAGTTCTCAAAAGGTCCACTATGACAAAGTCATGTATATTGGATATATGTACATATATTTAATATGTAGAAGTTATCAGAGATTGTTTTCTTATTCAGTCATTTCAGTTGGCCTCTTTTTTATTGGAATAGGTTGCCATGTCCTTCTCCATGTTTCTCATCTCTAATCCATCCTCCACAAAGGGAGCAGAATTATTTTGCCTCACTCATTTATTCCACTCCAATAACTACTTGTTTCCTCGAGGATAAAATATAAGCTTCTCTGTTTGACTTTTAATTTCCTTCTCACTTGACTCCAACTTATTTTTCCAGACTTATTATATGGTATTCCTCTTTCTACCCTCTGTGGTCAAGCAAATTGATCTTTTATTTCCCATACAAGATTCACAAGTGCCAAAGGCTTGATACTGTTTCCAGGACCCTGGTGGAATAAGTACCACAGGGTCAACACAAATTGACAAAGGAGTGAAAGTACACAATTCAACTGATTTCACTGTGAGATTAGAATTCATGAGAGCAGCTCTCTTATTTTTTAACTTAAAATCAATCTGAATTTGAAAGATAACTGAAATAGAAAAAAAGAACCTCACTGGAGCACAAGATGCTTGATGGTGATTCTGATCACCTGTATAATATGTTATTATAGTAATATAGTAATAACTATTCATTGTTAGAATGATGTTTCATTTTTAAATAAAGTTTTATGAGTAATGGTTGTACTCAAAAAGGTAATATAATGAATATGCTGATTTATAAGATTCTCATGATTATAGAAAGCATAAGAAAATATTTATAGAAAATAAACTTCACTGTGTCTATTTATTTTTTATAGAATGATACTTTACCTCTTAACTCTTTGCTTTTTCATTAGGTGTCTCAGTACCTAGAATGTTTCCCTTACCTTCAACTCTTAAAATTCCTTTTTCCTTCAAAACTCTGCTCTATAAAACTTTCTTTTATATTTAAAGTCTTTTCTGCTGTCCTTTCAGCAATTGGGAGTCTCTCAGTCAAATATTTACTTTACATCTTTTTTATGTCTTTTGTATATTTTTATGTTCAGGAAATATCCTTTGATACTAAACTCCCTGAGGGGAGTGACTGGTTGATTTTTGTTTGTATCCCAAAACAGATTATTAGATAATTAATAAATGCTTGTTGATTGATGGCTGATTTGGCACTATAATGTGTTATATTTAATAGTAAATATCAGTTGGCCTGAATTTTAAATAATCCCTAAAGCACTTTATATTCTATATTTGATGGTCAGAACCACTCTATTAATTACCTGAAGTCCCATTTCATCTTTACTATAGTTCTCAATGAAAAAGTAAAGATATATGGTAAAAAATTTGTGCTTGGTACAGATTTGGAAGCTTCCTAATGAATATTCATTACATGAAAATGGACAAGAACTTATTTGTGCATGGCATAAACATAATTTGGAAAAATGGACACCAGATGAGGTATATCTCTTAGCACAGTTGTCCATTAGCATATTTTGAGAGAAAATTGTGTGAGCTATTTCCATTATGTTTTTGCAAATTGGTACAAATTAAAATGTCAGCTAAGTAATTATTGTCAATATGTAGCAGTAATGTGAAAGTCCTCAGCTGACCTGAACTCCACATCCAGCCCACCTTGCCTATATCATAGGAGCAAACTTTGTTTGCAGGGCTGATTTTTTACTATGGCCATCCTGGGAATTATTATTTAGATTTTTAATTTCAATAAGGGTTTTGTCACCTTTGCTTATTGTGTATTCTCTAAACTGGATCATTCTTCAATTAAGAAAGAGGAATAGGGGACACAGAGAAACATATACTGTGGGTAAGTTCATATAAAACCATAAGTCAAAGGGCAGAAAAGTGAATGGTTCATCTATTATCAATTTATTTGAATAAACACAAAATAAAAAGAAATGACTTCAAATAATTTAGTTCACAAGTAGTAAATTCAATAATGATTTCTTTTGATTGGTGGGAAGTGATTATGTTATAAGGAAGTAAATTTATTAATAGTGTAAGGACAAGCAAAGAAAATCCTGTTGTGTGGTCCCTAGGTGGGCAAAAGTTTCATAACAAATCACCAAAAGGACATTATGTCCTCAGAGAAACAATGGTTTTTGATATCATTTAGGAGATCTTTGCTTGAGAAGCATTTTTTAGGACAAAAGTCCATTATCACTGCAAATATCATTGTGTAAATATCAGGCAAAAAGGGAAAATATAGAACCCAGGAAAAAGAATAGGCAAATTCTAGTGTAAGTTGAGTTCTTGGAATCTTTTTCTTTTTCTTTTTTGGCAAGAACATGAAAAAAATCATATTTCCAATCACTTTAACAAGAAATTTATTTAAGGGTTATTCATAGAGCTTATCTAGAACACTTAAGTATCTTGTTTCCTCCTTAGAAACTAGCTGAGACTTTGAAATGGGTCAGTTTTTTTTCATTCACTAAATCACCTACTTCTGAGTGAGTCCTTTAAGTAGTTATTAATCAGAGGTACCCTTTGAACCTTTCTCTGTTGTCATAATAGAATCTTGAGAATTTAGTCAATTTGAGGGATCAGGTGCCCAGTAGAAATTAATAGGAGTTATATACCAGAACCTAGCTATTCAAATCCACAGTATAGTTGGGTTAGAAGGGTAGTCATTATAAATCAGCTGCAGGCAATGTATGTTCTGATAAAGCAAAAAACAAGAAAGCTTTTTTCTTAAATTCTGAGACAACTAAAACAATCATCAGTTATGCAAAAATTATTTTTATGTCCTAAAAATATCAGAGAGGCGACAAAAGCAGAAACAGAGATCTTGTCTCAAATTCAGAAAGGTCTGGTTTCAAGTCCTCCCTCTGATATATGCTGTCTGGTTGGGTGACTCTGGACAATCATTCAATCTTGAAATGCCTCGGGCAACTATTTTGCTACATTATGAAGGAGACTCCTATTTTAATAAAATTAAAGGTTCAATTAAAATATTTTCAAAAGAATCTCTGAGGAGAAATAAGAGAAGCATAATAATTCTTGATTTTTTTGGAGTTTATCCAAGAATATTAGAGAATTATAGGAGTTATTCAGAGTCTGAGGGTGGTCTATGGCTTTGGTTTAAATATAAGAACCATTTGCCAGTTGGTCTTGCATTTAAATAATATGAAGAAATAAGGAGATAGAAGGAAATTTACACACACAACAACATGAGAATAAGTCAAAGGCCTATAACATACATGTACTGAATTCTGATATTTTTTGAAAGCTTGTCAATCTTGAGAATTTTTCAGGATGAGAGATTTCCATTATTTATTTGCTTATATTTAGTACTTGGTAGTATACAAACATACTTTCCTGAAATGATTGTTATGATGTGAATATCCCATTGTTTCCCCTTATAAAATCATGTCTAGATTGACAATGATTACCAAAAAAATAGCTTATCTCTTTTTTTCTTCTTTCTATTTTTACAAGTGTCATATCACTCAAAGAGAGGAGAATCACAAAGCTGAAAATGACCTTGTAGGTCATTTAATATAAAGACTCTCTCAGATATCTTTGAAGCCTCCCCTTTCAAAAAGAAAGAAAGAATGAAAGAAAAAAGAGTAAAAAGGTGAATTTTCACAACCTAGAGCTAAAATTAATATCATGTATAAATAACCCACAATTTGTCTGCATATCTATTTATTAAACAAACTGGATAATTAGCACACGTGAAATTGTAAATATTAAACAAAAAATCTTGTTAATCTATAGTCTATCTAACCTTACAGCTTTCTTGAGTAAATATAACTAAGCAAGCATTTTAGACCACTAGATGGCATGCATTCACTATAATTTTGATACAATAATATTAAGAGCTCTATCCTGAGACATAGACTTTCAAAATATTATCTATTATCATATTACCCAGGGTTAGGCAAAAGCCAAGCATATATTTGTTGATATTTTCCTATAATCTAGTCTAATGACATAGCATTAGTTTTTTTTTTTGCCTAATTCAAATAAAATTAAGAAATCATTTTTGAGTATTTTATGGATTTATTCTTATTTAGGGCTTATATCTAGTCTTTAAATCCTATTTTCCTAGATCACGAGAAGAAAATGTGACACACACAACACTAGTTTGTCTGTTTTTAAATTTTATTTTCCTTATCATTTCACATAGGCTGTTCTCCAAAGATAAAAAATGTTTTCTTTTCATAGACTTCTATAGGATTTAAAAGATAAGGATGAAATAATTTAGCGATTCTCAAAAGTTGTCCTCAAGGGGCCTTTAGATATCTACAACATAAAATTGTACTAGTTCCTGTAAGTATCAAACTACTTTTGGAATGTTCGGTCATAAAAATAATAAGTTGGAAGGGACAAGGCATCAGAAACTCAATCGATGAAACAAGCATTTATTAAGCATGTATGCATCATGGGCTATGCTATGGATGGGGAATTCAAAGATTAAAATTAAACCATTTCCATTTTCAAGGACCTTTCATTTATCAAGGGGAATGACCTTTGTGTGTTTACACACTGATATACACACAAACACATTCATACAAAGTAAATACTAGGTAATGCTAGTGTATGTGGGATGAAGGCACTAGGATCCATGGTGGGTTTGGGAATGACCTCCTGGAGGAGTTAGCATTTGAGTTGAACTGTGAAACAATATAAGGATTCTAAGAGGTACAAAAAAGACGGAAAAGGCACAAAGCAGTCCTAAACATCAGTTTTCAAATTCAAAAGTTGGCAGAAGTTTTTCTCAACCCAAAACTCTGAAAGATTGCCTAATTCTAAATTTGGAAGATTTCCCCAAATTCAGATAAAATACTACTAGATTTGAGATCTAGGAGATAAATGCAAGACCTACCTGTTCCAGTATGTTTTGAAGTCTCTCTATTTCACAGTCTATTACAAATTTCTTTTCTTGTCTTCGATCCAGGTCTTCTAGAAGGCGCCTGTAGCTGGCATCATTAAAGTTTTCCACACATATGGCACTGACATGCCAACCGTTTTGTCCCGCTTTTTCCATTATAGCTTGAAGTATAGAGTATCCTAGAAGAGAAGAAGAGAACTACTAAAACTGTGTTTTTCCCCTATCTTAAGCAAATTATAGATAATTGCAAGGTTAGTGCTCCAGCAGCACTTTCAAGTTCCATCTCTCACATGTACTTTATCCTTGGGGAAATAAAAAAATTGGATAGTTAGTTTTGTATTTGTTCTTGTCCTCCTCACATTGAGCAACAAAAGGACTTAGATATCAATTGCCTGAAGTTCTAACCTTTTATATCATGTAAACCCTCATATGTTAATAGACTATCTTCCCACCACACCTAGAACATAAATTTCTGCTGGGAGAGAAACATTTATTTTACTCTTCATATCTTCAGTACCTAGGCATTGTCTTGCAAGTGATACAAAGATAATTAATGAATGTCTTTTAAAATGAACTGAATAATCTTTGTAATTGGGAACATTATATGTTTCATATTGTATAAAATGACATGGAATAATAGTCCAAGCCAATTTAACAAACATTTAGTGTCTGTTATTCCAGAAAAAAAAATGTATAGTCATTCTACTTAATTCTGGGAATGCAAAGATAGAAAAGGATATTGGTTCTGAGGTCAGTGAGAGTACTCCTGACATATTTATGGTCTTTGTACATTGCAAAAAAATCTTCTTAAATCACATAATCCTATCCATCAACTTTGAGCAAACCAGTCAACATTATTGAAGTTACTAGGAGAGAGAAGCAATATAAAAATGACTCTGGGAATAAACAAAATAAATAGAACTGTGACCTTTAGTAAGTATTCTTTACTGAATATGAAAAAATGTGGAGTTATCTGTATATTTGCCTTAGCCCCTTCCCTCCTTATATGTGATACATTTTCTAAACTTGAAGATCTTATAATCTCATAGGCAGTAGAACACACATGGAGGAAAAACTGTATATATGTATGCTTGAAATGCAACAAATTTAAGTCCTTTTTGTATTTAATTTTAATTAAAAAAAAACCCTTACCTTCCATCTTAAAATGAATACTGTGTGTTGGTTCCAAGGCAGAAACATGATAAGGGATGGGTAATGGGGATTAAGTGACTTGCCCAGGGTTACAAAGCTGGGAAGTGACTGAGGTCAGATTTGAACCCATTTCTGGGCATGGCTCTCAACCCACTGAGCCACCTACATGATAAGTTCTAATAACATGTTTACCTTTCTAATAAACTTAAAATTATGTGTTGGAAAGACAAGACAATGTTCCCAGTCTAGCTATATGTATGTTTTAGAGGATTGGGTAATTTCTACAACATAGCATAAAGTTCATGAAACCTCTGATTTTTCAGAAATATATTGGAATGTATCTCAGAGATTATTTATTTCAACTCATTCCTGAAAAATATTTCTTCTCTATATATTTATTGTAGCTTGAGATCACTCTTAAAAGTTTATGCCATATTAAGTATGGTTGAAACTTCCTGATTAGTATAGTTCAGTGATGGTGGACCTTTTAGAGATGGAGTGCTGGACCCCGCTCCTACCCCAAACCCCAGACCAAGTGAAGTGCCTGCCCTACCCAGAGAGTGAGAGCAGAATCTCCTCACTCTCTATCCCCTCTTACCACAGACCGGGGAGGGAGGAAGCATTCCCATTGGGCTACTGGGAAGAAGGGCAGGTAGTGAGAATATCCTCAAATGCATGGATGGGGGGAGGGGAACAGCTCTGCCCCAAGTCCCTCTGGCTTTCTAATAACAAGTTCTGGTGGGCAACTGCAGGCATGCCCGTAGAGGCATGCCCTTTTTTGTACAAGAGCCATAGGTTCACCATCACTGGTATAGTTACAATAATATAGTCTAGGTATCAAATTGTATTGGCTATTTATTTGAATATATGAGAGAAGCTATAAATCTGGACATTTTATTCTGTTAGATATTTAAAATATGTGACCAGAAGACTCCTGGAAACAATAACACAAATGTGTTTGCATTGCAT
>NC_058132.1:185868788-185930173 GCF_016433145.1 Gracilinanus agilis | reverse complement strand
CTTTCCAGTTCACCTGGAACTCCTCCAGTTTATTATTCCTTTTAGCACAATAGTATTCCATCACCAGCATATACCACAATTTGTTCAGCCATTCCCCAATTGAAGGACATACCCTCCTTTTCCAGGTTGTTGCCACTACAAAAAGCACAGCTATAAATATTTTCCTACAAGTCTGTTTATCTATGATCTCTTTGTGGTACAAACCCAGTAATGGTAAGGCTGGATCAAAGGGCAGACATTCTTTTATAGCCCTTTGAGCCTAGTTCCATATTGCCATCCAGAATGGTTGTATCATTTCACAACTCCACCAGAAATGCATTAATGTACCAATTTTGCCACATCCCCTCCAGCATTCATTACTCTCCCCTTCTTTCATTTTAGCCAATCTAATAGGTGTGAAGTGATACCTCAGAGTTGTTTTGATTTGCATTTCTCTAATTATTAGAGATTTAGAACACTTTCTCATGTGCATATTGATACTTTTGATTTCCTTACCTGAAAATTACCTATTCATGTCTCTTGCCCATTTTTAAAATGGGGAATGGATTGATTTTTTATACGATTGATTTAACTCCTTGTATATTTGTGTAATTAGACCCCTGTCAGAGTTTTTTGTTATAAAGATTTTTCCCAATTTGTTGTTTCCCTTCTGATTTTGACTACATTGTTTTTGTTTGTACAAAAGCTTTTTAGCTTAATACAATCAAAACCATTTAATTTGCATTTTGTAATTTTCTCTAACTCTTGCTTGGTTTTAAAATCTTTCTTTTTTCAGAGATCTGACAGGTATACTATTTTGTGTTCACTTAACTTATTTATAGTTTCCCTCTTTATATTCAGGTCATTCATCCATTCTGAATTTATCTTGGTGTAGGGTGTTAGATGTTGATCTAAACCTAATCTCTCCCATATTGTTTTCCAGATTTCCCAACAGTTTTTGTCAAATAGTGGATTCATGTCCCAAAAGTTGGGCTCCTTGGGTTTATGATACACTGTCTTGCTGATGTCATTAATCCCAAGTCTATTCCACTGATCCTCCCTTCTATCTCTTAGCCAATACCATACCGTTGTGATGACTGCTGCTTTATAGCATAGTTTAATATCTGGTACTGCTAGGCCCCCTTCCTTCACATTTTTTTTTCATTATTTCCCTTGATATTCTTGATCTTTTGTTATTCCAAATGAAATTTGTTATAGTTTTTTCTAATTCAGTAAAGAAGTTTTTTGGTAATTTGATAGGTATGGCACTAAATAGGTAAATTAATTTGGGTAGAATGTTCATTTTTATTATGTTAGCTCATCCTACCCATGAACAATTAATGGCTTTCCAGTTGTTGAGATCCAGTTTTATTTGTTTGGAAAGTGTTTTGTAGTTGTTTTCATATAATTGCTGTGTTTGTTTTGGTAGATAGATTCCCAAGTATTTTATATTGTCTAGGGTGATTTTAAATGGTGTTTCTCTTTCTACCTCTTGCTGCTCTAATGTGTTGGAAATATATAGAAATGCTGATGATTTATGTGCATTTATTTTGTATCCTGCCACTTTGCTAAAGTTGTTGATTATTTCTACCAGCTTCTTAGTTGATTCTCTAGGATTTTTTAAGTAGACCATTATATCATCTGCAAAGAGTGATAGCTTAGTCTCCTCATTGCCTATTTTGATACCTTCAATTTCTTTTTCTTCTCTAATTGCTATTGCTAGTGTTTCTAGTACTATGTTGAATAATAGAGGTGATAATGGGCATCCTTGTTTCACTCCTGATCTTATTGGGAAGGCTTCTAATTTATCCCCATTGCATATAATGCTTGTTCATGGTTTTAGGTATATACTGTTTATTATTTTTAGGAAGGGTCCTTCTATTCCTATACTTTTCAATGTTTTCAATAGGAATGGATGCTGTATTTTGTCAAAGGCTTTTTCAGCATCTATTGAAATAATCATGTGATTTTTGTTTGTTAGACTGTTGATATGGTCAATTATTTGAATGGTTTTCCTAATGTTGAACCATCCTTGCATTACTGGTATAAATCCCACCTGATCATGGTGGATGATCTTCTTAATTACTTGCTGGCGTCTCTTTGCTAATATTCTATTTAAGATTTTTGCATCTATGTTCATTAAGGAGATTGGTCTATAGTTTTCTTTCTCTGTTTTTGGTCTACCTGGCTTTGGGATCCGTACCATATTTGTGTCATAAAAGTAATTTGGTAGGACTCCTTCTTTGCTTATCATATCAAATAATTTGTATAGTATTGGGATTAGTTGCTCCTTGAATGTCTGATAGAATTCACTTGTGAATCCATCAGGTCCTGGTGATTTTTTCTTAGGGAGTTCTTTGATGGCTTGTTCAATTTCTATTTATGATATGGGATTATTTAGGTATTCTATTTCTTCTGCTGTTAATCTAGGCAATTTGCATTTTTGTAAATATTCATCCATATCTCCTAAATTGTTATATTTGTTGCCATATAATTGGGCAAAATAGTTCTAATGATTGCCTTAATTTCACCTTCATTAGAGGTGAGGTCTCCCTTTTCATCTTCAATTTGGTTTTCTTCTTTCCTTTTTCTGATTAGATTGACCAGTACTTTGTCTATTTTATCTGTTTTTTCAAAATGCCAGCTTCTAGTCTTATTTATTAATTCAATAGTTCTTTTACTTTCAATTTTATTAATTTCTCCCTTGATTTTTAGTATTTCTAATTTAGTTTTCATCTGGGGATTTTTAATTTGCTCACTTTCTAATTCTTTGAGATGCATGCCCAATTCATTAATCTCTGCCCTCTTTAATTTGTAATTATATGCACTAAAGGATATAAATTTCCCCCTGAGTACTGCCTTGGCTGCATCACACAGAGTTTGGTAGGATGTCTCATCACTGTCATTCTCTTCACTGAAATTGTTGATTGTTTCTATGATTTATTCTTTGACAAATTGGTTTTGGAGAATCATATTGTTTAATTTCCAATTGTTTTTTGATTTGCCTGTCCAGGTGCCCTTATTATTTATCATTTTTATTGCATTATGATCTGAGAAAGTTACATTTATTATATCTGCTCTTTTGCATTTGTTTGCAATGATTCTATGCCCTATTACATGGTCAATCTTTGTGAATGTACCATGTGCAGCTGAAAAGAAAGTGTATTCCTTTTTGTCCCTATTTATTTTTTTCCACATATCAATTAAATCTAATTTTTCTAGGACTTCATTCATCTCTCTTACCTCCTTATTTATTTTTTGGTTTGATTTCTCTAGATCTGAAAGAGGAATATTTAGATCTCCCACTATTATGGTTTTACTATCTATTTCCTTCTTGAGCTCTTCCAGTTTCTCCTTTATGAATTTGGATGCTATACCACTTGGTGCATATATATTGAGCAGTGTTATTTCCTCATTGTTTATACTACCTTTAATCAGGATGTAATGACCTTCCCTGTCTTTTTTAATCATATCTATTTGTACTTTGGCTTTGTCAGAGATCATAATAGCCACGCCTGCCTTGTTTTTCTCATTTGATGCCCAAAAGATTTTGCTCAAGCCCTTAACCTTAAACTTGCGTGTGTCTACCCACCTTATATGTGTTTCTTATAGACAACATATGATAAGATTTTGGTTTCTGATCCACTCTGCTATTTGCTTCCATTTTATGAGCAAGTTCATCCCATTCACATTCAGAGTTACAATTATCAGTTATGCATTCACTGACATTTTTGTATCTTCCCCTAGACCCACCCCTTCTTCTTACACTATTTTCTTTTAAACCAGTGGTTTGCTTTGAGCCAGTATCCCTTATCCCTCCCTTCATTGACTTCCCTTTCTGGCCCCTCCCTTGTTATTCCCCTCTTTTTGTTTTTTAAAGGCCTAATGAATTCCCTCCCCCTTCTTCTCCACTCCCTTTTTTGACCTCCCCCCTCCCCTGCTTCCTTTGGTTTATCCCTTCTGACTTTCTCAGTAGGGTTAGATAGAGTTTTTTATCTGAATGGATAATAAAGCTACTCTTCCCTCTCCAGGTTGATTACACTGAGAGTAAGGTTTGCTTATTACCCTCTTAATGCTTTCTTCCTCTCCTTCTTATAATAGTATTTATCCCCTCCCCTTCCCATGCCCTCTTTCTGTGTAATAGAATATCCTATTTTTCTTATTAACTCACATATTTCTTGGTGTCCCCTACTATTCTCCCCCTCTTTCCCACCCCCCCATGTCATCTTAGACCATTTAGTATCCTGTCCTCTCCCTATGAATTATTCTTCTGGTTGCTGTAATAGTGAATATTATAATAGTGAGTAGAGTTCACTACAGAGAATTATACATAGCATTTCTCCTCATAGTAATACAGATAATTAGATCTTATTTAAGCCCATTAAAGAGTCAAGTTTAAAAAATTATGAGTTTTCTTTCTTTTCCCTCTGTTTCTTATTTACCTTTTCATGTTTCTCTTGATTTTCGTGGTTGTGTATCAAACTTTCCATTTAGTCCTGGTCTCTTTTGTGAAAAAACTTGGAAATCTTCAATTTTGTTGAATGTCCATGCTTTCCCCTGGAAGTATGTAGTCAGTTTTGATGGGTAGTTGATCCGTGGCTGAGGGCCCAGCTCTCTTGCCTTTCTGAATATCATGTTCCAAGCTTTGCGGTCTTTTAGTGTGGAGGCTGCCAGATCCTGTGTGATCCTGATTGGTGCTCTTTGATATTTGAATTGTCTCTTTCTGGCTTCTTGTAAGATTTTTTTTCTTTTACTTGGAAGTTGTTGAATTTGGCTATTATATTCCTGGGCGTTGTCTTATCCGGATCGAGTATAGAGGGTGATCTATGGATCGTTTCAATGTCTATATTGCCCTCTTGTTGTAGAACTTCAGGGCAATTTTGCTGAATAATTTCTTTTAGTATGGAGTCCAAATTTCTATTAATTTCTCCCTTTTCAGGGAGACCAATGATTCTCAAATTGTCTCTTCTAGACCTGTTTTCTTGGTCTGTCACTTTCTCATTGATATATTTCATGTTTCCTTCTATTTTTTCAGTCTTTTGACTTTGTTTTATTTGTTCTTGTTGTCTTGATAGATCATTATCTTCTAATTGTTCAATTCTAGCCTTTAAGGACTGGTTTTTGGCTATAATCTTTTGGGTTTTGGCTATAATCTTTTGGTTTTCCTTTTCTATCTGGTCATTTCTGGTCTTTAGTTGACTTGCTTCACTTTCCAATTGCGAAATTCTGCCTTTTAAACTGTTATTTTCTTGCCAGATTTCTTCCATCCTCCTCAACATCTCATTTTTGAACTATTCAATAGCTTGTGACCAGCTTTCATTGTTTTGGGAAGGTTTGGATTTTTGTTTATCCTCCTCTGTTGTCTGGATTTTGTTGTCGAATTGTTCCAGAGTTTTTCTTGATAATCTTTTTCTTCTGGCCTTCCCTATGGCTTGCCAGTGTTAGCCCTGCCCCTTTTCAGCTTTGTCTTCACACTCAGGGTCTGCCTGCGCTTTCTAAGCTCCCGAGGGCTCTGGTCTCCTTGTCCTCGGGGTCAGGCCTCCTGGTAGTCCCCAGTCTGCCCCTCTGCCTGAGGCTCCTTCTGTGGTCTCAGGGGGCTGCTTCCACAGCCTCGCTCCCGTCTCACCAGGTCCTCACTTGATGTCCTAGATTGCACTGGAGATCTTTATTCGCGCCTAGGGCACTGCCTTCACCCTTGCAGAAGCTCAGGGAAAGTCCCTGCTTTAGAGATCTTTATTCCCGTTTGGTGCAATGCTTTCACCCTCTCAGACTCTGGGGAAAGTCCCTGCATCAGAGATCTTTGTCCGCGCCCGGGGCGATGTCTTCACCTGCGCAGACTTTCAGGAATGTCCTTGCACGCCCCCCAGCCACTTGGGGTCCCACATCTTGCAGCTCACAGGTACAAGCCCTGGGGCTGCTAGTGATTTACTGGTTGCCCCAATCCTGTTTTCACTCTTGTGTGTTGGCCTTGGCACTGTGTGTGGTGTGTGGGGGGGTGGAGGGGCTTCTTCCTCTCACGTTTTAGTGAGAGCTGTTTCACCTCTTTATAGCGTGGAAATGCCCTGATTCTGAGTACCTTCAGTGCTGCTCCCTGTTGTGGGGTTCCTTCATTTCGTCTGGGTTCGTTTTTATGTCCCCTTGAGGAGTCCTGTATGCTTTGGTTAGGAGAGATTGAGCAGCTGCTCCTTACTCTGCCGCTATCTTCCTGATTAGGTTCTTCATTAGATAATTTTGAGGAAAGCTTACAATAATTAGTAATTTTCTAACTATTCAATTAACTATTTATCTTAAGATCCAATATGCTTCCTCTTATTTGAGATGTTTTGTTAAAGCCAAAGTCAGATAAGTCAGATAACCATTCATATTGTTAAGAGATTTCCTATTTAGGTATATGTTGGACTAGATTGACTCCTGATACCTATATAACTCTGGAATTTGGGGATTCTATAAAACATAAACCTACAAAAATTATAGATATGTGATAGACCAGATGAGGGCTAAAACCTTGGTCAAAACTGAGTTCTGGTCCTCTAGTAGTTTACAGTTGAAGGTGTAGATATACACAGAATTTTCTGTAATATTTTAAGGTATAATAAGAGTGTCATTAAAGAGATAAAGAATATGTTTTAAAGATGTTAGAAAAGGAAGAAATTATCAGGTAAAATGATCAGGTAAGGTGCAATGGGGAAGTACTTGAAAATCAAACAGAATTTTAGGTTTTATTTATTAGGCAATCGAAACTGATCAGTAAAAAGATAAATGACAAAATCAAAACATAACATTTATATATGATCCCTTAATTTCATTGGATAGGTAATATCCAACTTCTGTTGAGAAAGAGGCTTATTTTATTATTTTGGTCATTTATAGACAGTGTCTATGCCAACACAATGGATAAACCTGCTCTATTGAATTTATAGGAAGACAGGAACAAGAATCTCAAGGCATTGATGGAAATGACTGCATTGAGAGTTTGAGCATTCCAGGGAATCCCACAAGTATAAATCAAAGATTCATTGAACTTATTGGAGACTATGCAAAAATACTGTACACACATACACACACACACTCTTTGGAACATGATGTAGAAAATGAAATTAAAGGCTACAAAAATGCTACTTGGGAAAATTTGGGATTTTTTCAAGATTTAATTGCCTCGTTTGATATCAACATTTATAAGATTCATTAAAATTTGTCCAATGCTTCACTTTACTTCTATGTGGTAGTCATAGTTATGACTATACATAGAAAGCTAAATGTGTTTGTTCTTTCTTTACCTTCACTCTAAATTTATTGTATGCAATTCCAATTAAAAGCAGACACTTAAACATACCAGCAAAAAAAAGTATATGGATATTACTGTCTTAATAGGAAATCTGTTTCTGATTTTATAGACTTTATGATGAATTATATGTCAATATTATCCTAGGATCAGATTGGTTGGTTCAGAAAGGAAGGTAAGAAGAGGATTGGATGAGATTACTACTGAGGTCCCTTCCAGCTATAAAGCCATTATTTTATAATATATGGAAAGTATATATCTTAATCAACATACTTTTCCTTTGAACGCTTTCCATCTGTAGCACCTTTAACTCTATAGTGTATTTAAAAACTGAAATGTCACTTGACTTAAAAGGCATCATTTATGAACTATTTTGTTGACCAGTGTATTGATTTGGAGTTCAAAAGAAATTTTGGTTTGTGTGAAAAATGTGTTGAATACCCCACTTATGTCTGCATGTCATTTATTTAAATTGTTCAATATTCATCAATTGTATGTATGTATGTATGTGTATATATATACATATATATATACACGTGTGTGTATGTGTAAAAAAAGCCTTTATGTTATTTTCCCCTTCTAGCAAAAACAAAAAATCACAGTGAAAGTTTCCCAAAAAGAACCACTCAAATTATAGTTCATTTGTTGCTATTTATGTTCAGATTTCATGAATATAAATATATATGCACATATATATAAGCAAATAGATATAGAAATATTTTTTGAAAAGCAAGTTTTTATATGTTGAATACAAATGCCATAAAAAATATGTATTGCTTTTGGAGACAGAGTAAACAGTATTTATTGACTTCTCTCTTAAGGTGCTGAGAGTGTGGATATTTGAAATGAAGTTCAGGACTCTGTTTTCAAGGACACTGTAGCCATTACATGAAGTTTTAGATAGTACAGTTGGGGGAGTCAATAGTATGAATAAGTTTTTAAAATATTCTCAGAGTGATAAGCAAATAATTCTAAGTAAATATAAGGACCCTAAAATTATGTATAAGCACAATGCCTTGCATTTAAAAGACACTGAATAAATAGTCTAGCAAATGAAAAGAAAGAAAAGGTGATTAGGGAAAGATAGTTTTAATCAGGATGTTAATAAATACTTGTTGGATTGGTTATTGAAATGTTTCTTGGAGATAGAATGCTTCAGAATGGTGAAAAGTAAATTGGTATTCGTACAAGGGAATAATTACTTCTTCCTCCCAAAAGGAAACAGACAAAAATATCTTATATAGAAAATGGCAAGGAAATTTGACAGGTTGAAGTAGGGTATGCATTTCAGAGGAAAATAAGAAAAGTTAGTCAGATAATTTGAAGAAGAGTGATGTATTCATGAAGAACTTTGATGCAAAGTGTTTGATATGATCAACAATTAAAATCCTTTGTGCAAAGTAAATAAGATTTTACTGATTTACCTTTTTTATTTTCTCAGATGTAAGGGGAAGGGACTGAAAGATCATGAGAGTCAAAAGATAAGGAATTAAAAGGGCCCCAGGCCTGAGGATGAGTGTAATTAGGGAGGGGTAATTGTGAAGGGAACAGGTACTCTGATTTTAATATGATAGTGAGCAGTTATAGCCTTGTCTACCTCACTGATGTAATTAAGGAGTCATCTACCTGCAGGAAATTTCCTGCTAGATTGAGTGTGTTGACCTCTGTCTCATCATACTGCTGGGACCTGGTGAATTTATTTGTAATTCATTTCCTTAACCTCCCTTGCCTCACTGATCCTTAGCCAATCAGAATTATTAGGTTTGGGAGAATTTTGGTCTTTTTCTATTTTGTTTATAGTTATTTTTTTCTCCCTCTTCTATACTGAATTTTGTCTTCAGATAAAGATAAGCTTATTTGTTGTATTCAGAGTAAATACTTGCCATGGGGGAGTGGGTAAGGAGAGAAAAAATCAAGATTGTAATCATAAGGAAGATAAATAGTAACTGAGAAACTCAGAACTTCAGAGAAGATAAAATCCAAGAAAGGAACCATTAATAAAGCCCAAGCCAATTACTGTTTATACAGAAATGCTCAAAGTTTAGCTAACAATGGAGAAGGATTAGAGGAACGAATTCAAAGGGGGAGACAATTTTGTTCTCATTGTTATGACTGAAATTTGATGGATAAGCCCATGATTAAACTCTACTTATGAATAACTATATTTTATTCAAAAGAATAAGGATAGACAAAAAGGGGTTTGGGTAGTATAATATATCAAGTTTATTTACTTATATGAATAGCTATTTGGCATGGTGGATAAAGTCCTGGGTGTAGTCAGGAAGACACATTTTCCCTAGTTTATATCTAGTTTCAGACATTTACTAGCTTTGTGACCCTACTCAAGTCATTTATCACTGTTTGCTTTAATTTCCTTATCTCAAAAATGAGCTCAAGAAGAAAATGACAAACCACTCCAGTATTTTTGCCAAGAAAACTCCAAATAGGGTCTCAAAGAATCAGATACAACTGAACAACATTTAAATGAGAAAATCCCCAAACTGGAAGAGGGACAAGATCCAGTACGTTTGTATGTGTGAAAATGGAGATTAAAAACAGGAGTGACTTTTTTCCCACTGGAGTATTGTATAGATCACCTAGAAATTCTTGAGAAGTTTTAGTAATACCCCAGTAGTTGTTTGGGCAATAGCCTGAAAGAGAGCCTTGACACAGTAATGATGGGTCACTTCAAATATCCAGACTTCTCTTTAACATTCTCTGTTTTACTCCTTTTGCAAAAAGCAGAGAAATTTGTTGTTTCATGAAATGTCTTTGTGATAGTTTCATCTTTCAAAAGGTGGAACAAACAGGAAACAGAAAAAGTCTGTTCTGGATCTGTTTCAAACTAACAGAAAGACACTAGTTGCCAGATACGGTAACAAAGGGGATCTTCAATATGTGAAGAGACATTGGCCATTCCCATCTAAAACTTGTGATTGAGAAGGAAAATAATTATGGTTGTTATTTAATAAGCACTTTAATTTTTAGAAAGCGGGTTTCAAAGGGTTCAGAGGAAATATGTGCAGGATTCTATGAAATATGTTTCAGTGGAAATGAGCCCAGAGAGATGGGAAATGTACAAAGATGAAATTCTGAAGACACATCTCTTTCATATTTTATGGCTATAGTTAGCACTTTTAGAACTATATCAAGAAGTAATATGGATTCAAGCATATTCAACAAGTGGAGGAAAATGACATTTGTCTGAAAAGAACAATGAACACACAGGGAACTCAGCAATCAACTTGGATTTTTAGTAAACAATGTGCAGAGAGTGAATATAAATTTGTCACAACATGTAAAATATGTATCAGAAATGATAACCCTCAAAATGAGCTGAGGTTGACCACTGAATCTAAGGAAAACAAAAGAGCACAAAAGGTTAATTTTCTTCCTCCAGAACATTGGGACCCGGGAGGATAAAAAGATGTAGATATAATGACGATATCAAAGAGAAGGTACAGCTGCTCAAATCTTATTTTGGTCTTTGACCTTCATATTGAAAATAAAAAACAAAAATATTTAAAATAAAGTTGATACCTAAAAGAAATGAAGAAATACTATATAAAAAGCACTTGACATATTATTGAATTCAAGTCCCTTTGTAAATTTGATGTTTTGGTCCTGAATGAATTGGTGAATGTAGTTACAAGGACACTTCCAGCGATATTTTGAAAAATCATGGAAAATTGGAAAGGTACCACTGAGTTGAAGACAAATAGGAGTCCTCTGCATTTAAAAACAAAATCAACAACAACAATAAAAATTAAAGGATTTATTGTGAAAAAAGAGATGGTTGGCAAATTATATAGAAAGGGCAGAAATGTTTATAGAGTCAACATGACATCATAAAACCATGTATATTTTGCCAGATGCCTGTCATTTCTCTTTTTTACTGGGTAAGAAACTAGCAGATGAGAAGGGTGTAAATAATATTAACCTAAATTTTAGCAAAAATTCTGATAAAATATTTTATATTATTCATATAGAGAAGATAGTAATCATGTATTTTATTCAGGACTAGTTGGACAACCAAATATAAAGAGTAGGTTTTAATAGTTCAGTTTTATTGTAGTAGGAATTTTCTAACATAGTACCCAGGAATACGCATTTGGATGTGCACTGTTTATGATTTTCAATGACTTAGATAAAAGCATAGAGAGTATGCTCTTCAAATTTTAAGATTACATACAGCTGACACATTGGATGACAGTATCAGAATCTGACAGCATCTTGAAAGTACTGAACAAAGTAATGATTCTAATTAGATGGAATTCAATAGAAAAAAAGATGGGCAAAAATAAAATAAAAAATTTAAGGTAGGGAAATAGTTTGTTAATTGGCAGTTGTTTTGAAAAAGATATTGATGCTTTGGGTAGGCTTAAAGTTTATATGTCACCAGTGCAAAATCATAGCCATAAAAAACAAAAGCAAAAACAAAAAAAATGTGACCTTAGACTTCATTAAGAGAAGCAAAACTTCCAAGAATAGGAAATTATTTTACAAACGTAGTTGGTCCTCATCATACTTCATGGAGAATACTATGTTCAGTTAAAGCACAGTTTAAAGATATAGTCAAGTTGGTAAGTAGCTGGAGGAGAGACTCTGGTATTATAAGTGTCCCTATGTCTGCCAAGAGGACTGATTGAAGGAACTGGACAAGTTTAATCTAGAGAAAAAAGATGCAAGGCAAACTGTTATAGGTGTTTTACAGTCTGAAGGTTTATCATGCGGAATAGGAATTAGTCTTGTTTTGTTTGTCTCACCAAAGCAGAAACAGGACCAGGAACAGAAGTCACATACAAGTTAATTCAGGATTAATATCAGGAAAAACTTCCTGACAATGAGGGCTGCCCCAAAAGTAAATGGATTATTGCCTCAAGAATTGGTGAGTTCCTCCTCACTAGAGGTCTTTATATTGAGTCTGGACAAGCAATAGTAGTGTTATATTGGGAAATTATTTTGTTGTATGAATAATATTATATGATCATTGAAAGCCTTTCCATTTTCTAAATGCTATGATTCTCTGGCATTACCCAACCATAAGTAATAAATCTCTCTCAAATATTAGGTTTATCTTTATTTCCTTAAAGAGTATTTTATTACTTTTCTGTTATTCCTAAGTATGCCCTTTTAGTTCAACTCCCAAATATTTTTATATATTCTGTAATTAGTTGGAATGACCTATCTCCTACATTTTTTCTGGGTTTCCTTGTTAAGAAAGACTAATGATTCATGTTACACTTGCTTTTTTAATTACTTTTAGTTGAATTTAAATCATTATTTATTATCTATCACATTAAGTGCAAAAGCAGATAATTTTGTTCCTCTCTGCCTATTCTTTAATTATCTTTTTATCATATTATTACTATAGTTAGCATTATAAGAAGTATAACACTTTGTCAAACCAAATCAAGTCAAATAAGAAAGACAACATGACTTAGTAGATAAAGATCTGGTCTTAGAAAAGGAAGATCATTCATTTGAAATACTGACTATGACACATAATGGATACTGGAATACTGGGCAAGTAACCCAAATTCGTGCTCTATGCTACCCTTTCAAACTGTAAGTTGGAGAGAACTTATCAACCTGATAAAGCGAGTTTCCAAAGTCAGGAGTTCCCTGTACCAAGGACATCAAATGTTCACTCTTTATCCTTATGTGATTAAATAATAATGGTGATAATAGCCATTCTTGATTTACCAGTGCTCTTATTTGAAAAACCTTTGATATTTCTCTCTTCCAGATCATTCTAATTATTAGTTTTAGTTAGGTAATATTTACCATATCAAAGAATATTTTAATGTTTTAAAAACATTTTATCATAATATCTATAATTTGCCAAAATCATTTCCTTCATCTATTGATATAATCATGCATTTTGCATGATATCGATCAAATATATTAAAAAGTTATTTTCAAATCTTAACTCACTATAAAATATAATTATTATTGGTGTGTAGAAAGTAGCAGTAGTAGTAGTAGTAGTAGTAGTAGTAGTAGTAGTAGTAGTAGTAGTAGTAGTAGTAGTAGAGACTGTTGTTGTTGTGGATAGATAATTTAGGAATTACTCCAACCATTAATTATGTTCATGTAGAATGGATTTATGGGATCCCAGAGAAACAGCAGTGTATAATATAAACAAATCTATAACATCATACAGAAATAGATTTTGAGATATAGCAAAGTATATTGCTTCATAAAATAGTTAGTAGAAGTGGACATAAAATGCTTAAATTTGGTAAAGTGGCTCCCCTCTATTTAAATTTCAACAGCAATATTTTAAGTGTTGTTTTAGGAAGTAGAAGTAGTTCCAAAAAGGCAAAGATGGCAAAAAAAACTGGTTGAGTCAAGATTGTGGAGTAAAAGCAGAAACTAATATGAAATCTCCCAAATTCTCCTCAAAACAATGGGAAAATAATGTCTCAAAATGAATTCTGATGTGGCAGAAGAAAATGAAAGGATCAGGAGGAACAATTTTTTTCGTTTTTTAAATTGTATTTTTCCAGATAGATACAATTTTCTGACACTTTGTGATAGATATTCTTTTCATTCCTTCCAGCCCTCCCACTCCCCAATATGGCAGGCAATATGATATAGGTTACACATGTGCTGTTATACAATATATATTTCCATGTTCATCATGCCCTTAATGAACACATATTTCTTATACTAGGAAAAAAGGACATGAGGTGAAAAATGGTATGCTTCAATCTGTATTCAGACTTCAGTTTCTTCTATGTCAATGGACAAAGTTTTTCATCATGAGTCTCTTGGAGATGTCTGAGATCCTTGCATTCTTGAAATAATAGTCATTCATGGTTGGTCATCATACATTATCACTGTTCTTGGGTAGAATATTATCCTGGCTCTTATCATTTCACTTTATATAATTTCACATATATTTCCAGGCTTTTTGTGATAGTCCTCTTTGTCATTTCTTATAGCACAATAGTATTCCATTACAATCATACTTATAATCAACTTATTCAGCCATTCTTCTATTGATGGAAATCCCTTTAATTTCCAGTTCTTTGCTACCATGCAAAGAGCCTTTATAAATATTTTTGTACAAGAAGGTTCTTTCCCAATCTTTGATTTCTTTGAGATATAGAGGTAGGAGTGGTATTGCTGGGACAAAGGGTATGAATATTTAGATGGATTTTTTGGTATTGTTCCAAATTGCTCTCCTGAATTATTGTCTCAGTTTACAAATTCACCAATGGTATATTAGTGTCCCAATTTTTCCACATTCCCACCAACATTAATCATTTTCCTTTTTTTATTATATCAGCCAGTCAGATAGGTGTGATGTGGTACTTCAGAGTTTTTTAATTTGAATTTCTCTAATTAATTTGGAGTATTTTTCATCTGACTAAAGATAGTTCTAATTTCTTCATCTGAGAATTGGCTGTTCATGTCCTTTGACCATTTGTCAATTGGGTAATGACTTTAATTCTTACAAATTTGACTTAATTCTCTATATTTTTGAGAAATGAGGCCTTTGCCAATGACATTTGCTATAAAAATTCATCTCAGAATTTTTTTTCCTTTCTATTCTTGGTTGCATTGGTTTTGTTAAAAAAATACTTTTTTTCACAACTGGAGATCATTTATCTTTTATGCTTCTATATAAATTATTATGTACATACATATATGTATAAATATATACTAGTATGTTATACCTACACCTTTCTATATACATATATCTATATAAATATGAGACAAAAGATTAAAATAATTAAAAATTCCAATAGGAGAAAAGGGGAGAAATAATTGAAATGAAGTGGGTAATATTCTGAGCAAAAATGTGTTGTAAAAAGAAGAATACATTGTCCTCTTTGAGTGGCCACATTTAGAAGTCAGAAGCTTGTCTCCCCTATTACTATGTAAGCTTCTTGAAAGTAGGAACTATGGTTTTGTTTTTCTTTTTATCCCTAGTGCCCAGCATAGTACTTGTCATATACTAGGTACTTAATTAATCATTGTTGATTGATTTACAGCATCTTGTTAAATCTAGGAATTATCCCAAATCCTTCCAGCTTTTCCAGCTCCTCCATATCAATAAACTTTTTCTACTAGTTCCACTGATAAAATCATATTCTGCCCAGCCCCAAAGTTCCATGGTACTGCTAGCCACTGGAGATATGAACATTCTTCTTTTAATTCCTTGCCACCTATTTACTACTTAAAATTCTTTACAATCTTTTACAATGACACTGAAAGGCATACAGGATGATTACTTAAGAGTAGGAATGCATACTTAAGAGTAGGAATGCATATATGCATAATGTCTGAAAGGCATACACACATATATATGTGTGCCATATATATTCAAATATATGAACATACAGACATATAGTATTAAACATTCATGTACTTATTTAGTCAGCTATAGTACAGCAAGATTTTATTTCTCCTCATAAATATACAATTACTCCTTCCCTTTCTAATTTGCTTAGCTCTTAATCTTTCTATCTCCTAAATGTGGCCATTTCCAAAGGATTATGTCATTTGATTGCTCTTTTTTTGATTGACACATTCTTGCTTAGAAACATCACCTATTCTTACATTTCAATTACTTCTCCATTTTCCTCCATTAACTTTTTATTTTAAAATTATTTATTATTTTTAATTACCTTTAAATTTACCTTGATATTCATCCCCCAAACCATTCCCAGACATTCCTTATAACAAAGAAGAAAAGAAGACAAAAAGAGTATAACAAAACTAGTGAAAAATTCAAAATATTTATGTGACAGTCATGTCCTTGGATCCCCTCCCTATGAATATAGGTGAGAGTGGATGTCTCAAATAAACCTCTTCTAAGGGGATAAGCTGAGTCATTATAATTTCACTACATTTAGTTTCCTCTTACATTATAGTATTTTTCAGTCTCTTCTTACTTCCCTTTGTGTCAGTTAATATAATTTCAAATGAGGAAATATATGTAAAGTGCTCTGCAAAGTTGAAAGTATTCTAATGTATTAGTCATAATTTTATCTTTCTGTGCTTCTCTATATTCATCATATTCATTGTTTTTATCACAAAATAATATTCCATAACTTTCATGCATCACAATGTATTTCGTCCTTGACCAGTTGATGGACATTTACTTTGTTTCTGGTTTTATTTTTCTTGACACCACAAAAAAATTACTCTATCTTAGAATTTTATTTATTTTTTGTATTAACAATTCTCATTTATTGCAATATGAGGAAACTGGGTTTTGGAAAGAATACTGGGTTGGATTCAGGGAATTTGGATTCTACTCTTATCTCTACTGTTAGCTATGTAATTTGGGCAAGTCACTGAACATCTCTGGGTCAATCTTTCTACATCTGTAATGTTTCAATTCAACAAGTATTATTAAACATTTACTATGCGTGAAACATTGTGCTAAGCCCTGAAACTACAAAGAAAATTAAAAGCAACAACAAAACAACAATCATAACAAACCAAAGTTAAAAAAATGGTGTCTGCTCTCAAGTAGCTTAGAATCAAATGGACTATGATAGATAACATGACATTGTGGATACAAGCCTATCCTTGGAAATCAGAAAGACAGGAGTTTAAATTCTGGCTTGGATAACTAGCAATGTTAAAATGGGGGTGCTAATTAAACTTTAGGTTTTCTAGGTAACTAACAATACAAGTGAATAGAGGAATTATAGATACATATCAAGACAGGGAGTTTCTAACACTAATGAAATAAAATAAATAAGTTAATAAATAAATAAAATAATAAATAATTCTCTTCCTCCCCAGGGCATTTGGAACAAATTATATCTAACAATTTTTTTCTTAGTTTTAAAATCTATGCTACTTTGAATAGTTTCCCCTCATTATGAGTACCTCCCTAAATGGAGATTCCCTCTTTCTTGAATATAACCCATATACGGAGGCCAAGTTCATCTTCTTAAAGGATCTATATTAATAATCTTTATTGGTTGTTCAGAATTGCAATTCTCCTCCTCTCTCTTCTACCAATCTATTGATAATCCTACCCATTCTTCAAAGACCAATTTAAATCCCAGCTTCTCTGGGTTCATCAAAGAAGCTGAAGTTTAAATGGGTCCTTGAATCATGTAGTTTGATCTGTATCAGTACAGGCACCATCTCTACATCATTTCTGATAAGTAATAATTTTAATTTTTGCTTAAAGATCTTTAGTGGGAGAGAAACATTTATGTCCAGAGGCAACTCGTTCCACTTCTGGATAGCTCGAAACATTAGACTCATTATAATTAGAAGAAGTCATTCCCTCAGTTTGTACTATCCAATTGGTACGTTTTTTCATTTTGTTTAAAACTCTTGTCTTCTATCTTAGAATCAACAGTGTGTATTGTTTCCAAGGCAGAACAGTGGTGAGGGCTAGGCAATAGAGATCAATTAACTCGTCCAGGGTCACACAGCTTGGAAGTGTCTGAGGCCAGATTTCAACCTAGGACATCCTGTCCTTAGGCCTGGCTCTCAATCCATTGAGCCCCCTAGGTGCCCCTGGTATTTTTTTCCTTACGGATATTTTTTGGTAAACAGTTGTGTATGGCTTATGTCCCCAACCAAATTTTAAATTCATTGAAGTTGGTAATTACTCACAGAAAGCCTGGAATAGTGGGTTTTAATTTGTTGATTCCCAGTAAATATTTATTGGATGAATGAATGGAACACATAGATGGAAGGATTCTTAAGAAAAAGTGTTAGTGGGTTGGGCAAAAAGGTGATTAATCAAAAAATGCAATTTTATAATGGAATATTAACTGGGATGAAAGGAAAACAGTTTAGTAGGTTAAACAAGAAAAATGATATACCTACCTTTTACTCATCATTACCTTTATGCAAATATTAATCAAGATATAACATTTTATTTTTCAAGTATTTCTTAAATTTTAGTCAAAACATTTTATACAATTTCTATAAATGCCAATATTAAAAGTTCCTCCATTCTATTTCATAGAAGGATATACATAACTTCTTCAGTGTCTCAAGGATGTGTGATTTCATTCTAGTGGACTCTTACTCCACCAAAGCATACTATATAATCATCTCCACATCTTATTAGAGTACATTAATTAGCTGCTGTGGCTGAAAAAAAAGTCATTATTTTGCAGGCAACCTTCCAGTGATGGGTGTTTCTTAATTAAAATAGTCTGGTCCACAGAAGACAGACATGTAGTCTATCATGAGGTCCATCTATATTTAACACTTTTCACTCTTGATAAGAATTTATAGACCTTTTGCCTTGTTGCTATAGCTTTCATGGACACAGATTCACCTCTATGCGCCAATCAGATATTAGAGCTGGACTTTAGTGTAGGTGCCTATTCATGAATAATTGCCTGAAATTACATACACGGTGTGGTTTGACTTTCTTGAATTACAGTTCTGCATCATAGATAAACTGTTCATTTGTCATTTTTCAATTATTTGGTGTATATTCTAAGCCAGCATTAGATGGTTTTGATAGTCTTTCCAAGGCATTTTACTATTTAACCTATGAGACAATTCCAATTTCCTGCATTTTCTTGTAAATGATGACACTAAAGAAATGCTTTAATAATTCAGCTACTTTGTAGCTTTTGAAGAGGAATCTTATGCTGCAGCAGAAGCTAGCATAATACCCTAAGAATCAAAAACTGAATTAATATTTTCACAGATACTGTAGTTCATGCTAACCTATTCATATGACACGTGGTTTTTGCACAGAGGAATGTGAACTTTACTGAAAGCTTTTCATATTCAAATCAGTGAAACTTCAAGCCACATACACTCTTGAATGTAGCAGTAATTGCTGTGCTCTAAGGACATGTTTCAGTGACATTATCATTTTTCAGCAGGATATCACTCACTGCTGTCATAGAAAACTTATATTAGCATCATAGTAAAATAGTTTATTTACTAGTTTCTTAATGACCTGCAACAAACAATGATCTGAGTTGCTAAATCGAATTTAGTGTGGTAAACTACTCTGCTCTTGTTATTGTTGGATGCATTTTCATAGGTTAATGTTATTAAAATCTTTCATACCCAGGAAGATTTGATTGTCATGGAATTTTGAGTATCATTGTTGGTTACATTAGCATTCATCTTCATATATTTTATAAATACAAGTTCTAAGAAATAAGGAAGAAATGAAAAGAGAAAAACCAAAAACATATTCTTAGAGGCTTTTAAAAATGTATTTTAAGTTACCTAACAAATGGCTTCTGATAGGATTCAGAGTATTAGGCTAGAAATATTTGATATAATTAAAGATCATAGATTCAGAGCTAGCAGCGACATTAAATGGCTATCTAGTTCAACCCTTCATTTTATCTTTGAGTAAAATGAAGATAAAAGAAAATAAATTACTTTTCCAAGAGTGAACTTGACTCCTACTATTCCAAGTTCTTTGTACATTCATCTGTACTATACTGGAATGTTCTACTAAATGCTTAACTATTTTTAGAAAAATGTGCAGAACACACTTCTACATTTAATCTGAATTGTTGATACTTGCCTAAGTCTAGAAAATTTAAAAACAACAACCCTGATTTGTGTCTTTTGCTGATTTCTGAGATAGAAATGCTGACACAGAATTTAAGAATCAATTCTTGGGAGTCAGTGAGAACTGCTCCTGCATACTCCTACCAACAATGTCATCATATATAATAACATCCGATTTAATATGACAAAGTATGATATAAGGATAAGGACAGGGACTAGACCTATGATTTCACTGATAGAGGAAACAGTTAATTCCTCCTCTGCAACTTGTAGTCTTACAGAGTTTCCTAGAACACTGAAAATATTATTGACTAGCTCAGGACAATTTATGTCAGATGCAGGAGTTGAATCCAGGACTCATTTCCATGATATGATAGGATATGATATGACATGGCATGATGTGACATGATTCAATACAGTATACTTTAATGAATAAATGTGACATGATATAATAAGACAATAGATATATTTTAAGATAACACATCAGTATGATACAGTATAACATAAATAAATTAATAAGTAATGTAATGTAATGTAATTCCTCTGCGGAGTAAAGAAGAAGGAAGGCAGCAATGCACCTCAATATCTCAATATTTACATCTGCTACTTTGGTCACCTCTGTCTCCTACTGCAGGTACATTCTATTTCCTATTATGCCAACTCCTGCATAGTCTCTAGCCTTTGAAGGAAGAAAAGACTCCTTACAATCCGGTGATTCTAAACTTTTGTAGGTTATCAACCAAAACCCATTCTCTATTCCTCGCCAACCAATGCCTTATTTCCATCTCATTCAACCCTTCTACAAAAAAATTCCAACAAAACCCCATCTACCCTTCCACTCTACTCTCTGGAATATCTAAACCATATGCCTCAAATTTGCCTTCATTTTATGGTTTCATCTCCCACTTCTACTATCTTCTGACAATCACTGGGATCTGGTTTGCTCCTGATAACATAGACTTCTTGCTCATTCTTTCCAGGATTAGCTTGAAGTTCACTCATTTATCTTGGCTCACTGGTCAATGTAGAAAGGTTGGAAAATTCTACTCTCTTTCACCACTTCCAGGTCTCCTCCTACCTCTAGCACTCAATAAGTTATCTTCCTTTGAAATCCATATATTCCAGATCATCAACACAATCAGAATTCTCAAAAAAATAATGTATGCAAAATACTTTATAAAATTCAAGGCATAAAAATATTTTATATTAACTTTTGTTATTCAAGTTTTGTGTACTTCCTTCAATATTATTTATTAGTATATAGTAGAAATCATGTCTCAAAAATACTGTCCCTCTCCACATATACATACTTATATATCTGTGTGTGTAAATTTATGTATACATACATAAATTCATAGCCTTATAGCATTTAGTATAAATGATTATATACAATCTATAGGTTAATACATTTTTATTTCAACTTCAAAATGTTAAATGATTAAAAAATAAAAAGGAAAATGCAGCATAAAAATATTAAAAGATCTCTACATGACTATTTATTATCATTGTCTTATCTTTTATAGGATGCATATATTTTGTTAAATAAATCTTGGGTTACAATTCAGAAGAATTTATTCAAACCCTGTTAATAAAAATGTTTGTAAATATATATTGCTTTTCAGGACGAATTACTTTAAAATGTTCATATTAAGAAAGAATGTCAAGAGCAATCTGCTCAGTCTTGGAGAATGAAATGTAATAACTGACATTTATATCTTAAATTTTATAAAGCACTTTACATGTATCATCCCATTTGCACATTATAACAACCCTATGAAGGTGGTAAAAATATTACCATTTTAAATGCAGACAATGAAGTCCAGAGATTTTTTTTGTGTGTGAATATAGTGAGTGTCAGAGGCAGGATTTGGATATTGGTCTTCCTGACTTAAGGCCAGCATTCTATTCATTACTATTTAATGATATCTTTGTTTAGTATTTTATTTTCTCCTTAATTATAACTTATTTATTCATGATAGAATAACACAATATCATAACTGAGAATTATATTTTAAAATATAAGAAGATGAACAAACTTGGAATTTATGAAATAGCATTTTTTACCATGATGCTATTTGTATAGTTTATAAATGTCATGAAAATATTTATTAATACTTAGTTTGGTATCACAAATATTTTATTTTCTTTACCTAATGAAATTAGTTTTGACAGATGTGAAATTAAAAAACATACACTCTCATAAATTCACTTACATATAAAGTAACATTCTGGCTTAATTTTTACATATTTTTTCAAATTTTTTGCATTATAGAGGAATTATAGGACTACAGAATTGCAGAGTTTAAAAAGTTCTTGGAGGTCAAATAATTCATCCCCTTCCTAAACAAATAATCTATGGCATACTGGACAACAAAACATACCATTTCTTCCACCTGAGATCATTAAGTGACAGGGAGATTAGAATCCTTTAAAGGAGGTGAAAAATTCATTAAATATATTTGGTAACAATGCCTGATTAAGGTTAAATGATTGAAACAAATAAAAGTTGTTGATATTAGAAGTGCATATGAAAATTGATTAATATAATTTTCTACCTCTAGTTTTCTACATTACCTACCCTTAATATAAAAACTGATTACTCTGACATTACAAAAACTTATTCAATTCACTATAGTTATAATGCCTAGATTTATGAAACTACCCCTCCAAAACTAAAGGATGTAGATTTGCAGAAAATATCCTATTCAAATTTTAATGGATATTTTAAAATGGTGAAGTACTAATGTTAACCACTGCCCAAAAGATATACTGGGGAAATAAACACCATTCAGCATTCTTGCGTGAAAAGCACAGAGGCACATTTATGTATGAGAAGTTCTCTCAATATTCCTTCATCAATATCTTTTCCTAATCTCAGGCTTTTACTTAGGTCAGAGTCATTGTCTAAAAGCAAATGAAAAACTCCTTAATGATCATAGACGCAAAAATCTTAAATGGAATACTAGTCAAAAGACTTCAGCAAGTTATCACAAGGTTTATTCACTATGATCAGATGAGATTTATGCCAGGAATGCAAGGATGGTTTAATAATAGGAAAACCATCCACATAATTGACCATATCAATAACCAAAACAGCAGAAATCACATGATTATCTCAATAGATGCAGAAAAAGCCTTTGACAAAATACAACACTCATTCCCAATGAAAACACTAGAAAGTATAGGAATAGATAGGCCTTTCCTAAAAATAATAAACAGTATATATTTAAAACTATCAGCAAGTATCATCTGCAATGGGGATAAGTTAGAAGCCTTCCCAATAAGATCAGGAGTGAAGCAAGGATGCCCATTATCATCTCTATTATTGAATATTGTACTCAAAATAGTAATGGTAGTGATTAGAGATGAAAAAGAAATTGAAGGGATTAAATTAGGCAATGAGGAGACTAAATTAACACTCTTTGCAGATGATATGATGATCTACTTAAAGAATCCTAGAGAATCAACTAAAAAGCTAGTGGAAATAATCAACAACTTCATCAAAGTTGCAGGATACAAAATAAACCCACATAAATCATCAGCATTTCTATATATTTCCAACACAACTCAGTAACAAGAGTTAGAAAGAGAAATTCCATTTAAAGTCACCTTTGACAATATAAAATTTTTAGGAATCTATTTGTCAAGGCAAACACAAGAATTATATGAACACAACTACAAAACACTTTCCTCACAATTAAAATTAGATCTAAATAATTAGAAAAACAAGAATTGTTCATGGGTAGGATGAACCAATATAACAAAAATGACAATCCTACCCAAATTAATTTACTTATAAGTCTACCAAGAAACTTTTTAATTGAACAAGAAGAAATTATTAAAAAGTTCATTTGGAAGAACAAAAGATCAAGAATATCAAGGGAATTCATTTTTAAAATGTTAAGGATGGGGACTTAGCAGGACCACATCTTAAACTATACCATAAAGCAGTGGCCATCAAAACAATATAGTACTGGCTAAGAGATTGAAGGGTGGATCAATGAAATAGACTTACAGTAAATGACAGTAGCAATTGTGTTCAATAAGCCCAAAGATCCCAGCTCTTGGGAAAAGAAACCACTATTTGATAAAAACTGCTGGGAGAATTGGAAAAAAGTATGGGAGAAATTAAGCTTAGATCAACATCTTGCACCCTATATCAAGATTAACTCAGAGTGGATAAATGATTTAAATACAAAAAGGGAAATAAAAAACAAATGAGGTGAATATAGAATAGCATATCTGAAAGATCTATGGGAATGGAAAGGAATTTAAGACTAAACAGGAGGCAGAGAGCACTACAAATGTAAAATGAATAATTTTGATTATACTAAATTAAAAGGTTTCTGTACAAACAAAACCAATGCAACCAAAATCAGAATGAAAGCAATAAATAAGGGGGAAAATCTTTATAACAAAAACCTCTGACAAAGGTCTAATCTCTTATATTTATGTAGTGCTGTCAATTGTACAAAAAAATCAAGCCATTCCCCAATAGATAAATGGGTAAGGGACGTGAATAGGCAGCTTTCAGATAAAGAAATCAAAACTATCAATAAGCACATGAAAAAGTGTTCTAAATCTCTAATAATTAGAGAAATGCAAATCAAAACAACTCTCAGGTACCACTCACACCTAGAAGATTGGATAATATGACAAGAAGAGAAAGTAATAAATGCTGGAAAGGATGTGGCAAAATTGGGACATTATTGCATTGCTGGTGGAGTTGTGAATTGATTCAATCATTCTGGAAGGCAATTTTGATTTATGCCCAAAGGGCTTTAAAAGATTGCCTTCCCTTTGATTCAGCCATACCACTGCTGGGTTTGTACCTCAAAGAGATAATAAGGAAAAATACTTGTATAAAATATTTATAACCATGCTTTTTGTGGTGGCAAAAATCAGGAAATGAGGAGGTATCCACTGCTTGGGGCATGGCTGGACAAATTGTGGTATCTGATGGTGATGGAATACTATTGTGCTGAAAGGACTAATGAACTGGAGGAATTCCATGTGTGATAGTTAAAAGAGTGGTCACCAATTTTAAATGAAAACTATGAGACTGTTAGTAGATTTAACAATTTAATTTAATTAAAATGGAGATATAGTAACAAGAAGAAATCCTAGGAAGAAGGTAGAAAATTGTCTAGCCTAACACCTTAGAGTCTGTATTAAATAAAAGTCACCAATGTCTCATGTCAGAGTCTATATCTGAATCTGAGTCTCAATCCTCTCCTCTTCTCCCTCCTGCTGGGTCTCCAGTTATGAGCAGTTTTCTTCACCCACTAGCTCTACCACATCACCTCCCAGGAACCAATCACAGTTCCTCAATTTGCTTGGCATTAACCAGGTGGGAAGTGCCTGTGTGATCAATTTCCTGTCTCTGGGGGTGTGTTTGTACTTGTAATCAAGGGTAGAGGGTCTTCAAGTTTCTGACTGAAAAGGTCACTAATTGATTCATATTTAAAACAAAGGAAAGGGTAGTCTAAATCCTTGATTAATTAAATAAAAACACAAATTCCCTTCTCACATGCAAACTGGAAAGACCTCCAGCAATTGATGCAGAGTGAAAGGAGCAGAGCCAGAAGAACATTGTACACAGAGACTGATACACTGTGGCACCATCAAATATAATGGACTTCTCTACTAGCAGCAATTCAATGACCCAGGACAATTCTGAGGGACTTATGAGAAAGAATGCTATCCACATCCAGAGAAAGAACTCTGGGAGTAGAAATGCAGAAGAAAAACATTTGATTTTGACACATGGTCTGATGGGGATATGATTGGAGATATTTTCTTTAAATGATCACTCTATTATAAATATTAATAATGTGGAAATAGGATTGAACAATGATACACATAAAACCCAGTGGAATTGCTCATTGGCTCCAGGAAGGGGGCAGGAAAAAACATGAATCATGCAACCATGGGAAAATATTCTTAATTAATTAATTAAAAATAAAAATTAAACAAAGAATGTATAATTAAAATTTAAGAATTGAATCAGAAAAATAAACATATGTATTTTCTTAAAGAAATATAAAAGCAAATGAAATTTCTGCAAGTCTTCATAACATCACCCAGTAATACCTCTAGTAGTGTTGTGGCAGCTAATATGCTGATAATGGGAAGGCCCAAGGTCCTCTGATGGTATGAGAACCTGAAGCTAAGTGAGAGTGGGAATCCCTACATGGAACACAAGATTGTGGTGGTGAACACCAAGACCCCACAGGGATATTTGTGACTAAACTAATACACCCAGCTCCACTATAACAGTGTCCCAGGAATAAGTGATCAAATAAGAAACTGTGGGTTAGATCACACAGTTCCTTTGACTGCTTATCTTGACTCCAAAACTGATGGATAACGCTAGTGACTGTGGTTTAACTTTAGTTTGAGTAATCCCTCTTTCGTCAGATACCCAAGGATATGTTTGATGATCCTTAGGGTAATGATGACATCCACCTAAGTAAGTTTCAGAATTTAATAATAGAAAACTTAGGGAAGGGAAGCAGAGACTGAATTAAAGAGGTATAAGGAAAGCTTGGCTAAACTACTGATGATCAGGTACTATCAATTGAAGGTAGTCAGGTTTGAGATTATCAACTGGAGAGGTTTTTCCCCTCTGTTGCAACCTGGCCAGGCCAGGCTGCTTAGCCTTAACCAGATTGTTTGATGGTGTTTATATTGCTTCTTTCTTGATGATGATTGATTGGGATGTATAACACAGCTTTACATAGAAGTTGAGGGTGTGATAGTGATTAGAACTGAATGCAGGTATCCTGGGTTGATTTGGCTTACCTCAATTCCCAACCAACCTCCCACCAAAAGTTCCTTATCCCAATTGAGAGAGCTTCTTCTTCCAAATCCTGATTTTTATAGTCTGCCAGTAACTTTCTCTGCCTTGCTGGCTCATGGCAAGCTACGTTGGTTCCAAGTTCCAAACTGCTAAGTGTCAATCATCCTGCTCTCCATTTTGCATAGCAAAAATGATATTACAGTAGGTCTGTATCCCAAAGAGATTAAAAATAGGGAAAAAGAAAATACCTGTATAAAAATATTTATAGCACCTATTTTTTGGTGGGAAAGATCTGGAAACTGAAGGGATGTTCTTCAAATGGGGAATGGCTGAACAAATTGTTGTGTATACATGTAATGGAACACCAAAGTGATACAAAGGGAGGTGAGCAAAACTAGGAAAATGTTATTCACAGTAAAAACCAATGATGCATGATGAGCAACTATGTTTAATTTAATTATTATCAGTGAGGCAATGATCTAGGACTGCTCCAAAGATTCATGATGAAAAAGGATATCTACTGCCATAGAAGGAACAGACAGAATTTCAATGCACATTCAGACAGCATTCTTCACCTTATCTTCTCCATAAATTTTTCTCTAGTATAAGCAATATGTGATATTTTATAATAGAAAATATAGAAAATATGTATTATATGATAATATGTGTGCAACTTATATAATATTACTTGACTTCTTGACCAGGCGAAAAGGGTGATAGGGAGAACAAGAACATGGATTGCAAAATGTCAGAAAATAAATATTAAAAATTGAATCAACATATAATCTTGAAATAAATAAAAATAAAAAGGCTTGATACAATCACAAACTATCCAAATAATATTTTGGTGTTACAATTTACCTGAGTCTATCTTGGTCAATATACACACAAATGTCATACCCATTATCCAATACACATAACACAAATAAATAAACATATATACATACATAAATGTATCTCTATTTCTCTGTATCTATATCTATTTACCTATAGTGATTCCAAAATTCTGGCTTTAGTAAAAGAAAATCTACTACTTCCCAAGGCAGCACATTCAACTTTTTTGGTAGTTCTACTTTGTTAGAAATTTTCCATATACAATTTCTAAATTGACTTCTTTACCAAAGTTTCTAATAAACTACTGTCTGTATTAAAGTGAAAACATTCGAATCCCTCTTTTATATGCTAGCCCTTACATATTTAAAAATAGTTATGGTTCACTCTTTCCTAGCAGAAATATTTCCAGTTCTTCCAACTTATCTTCATTCGGCATGTCAAAGACATGTTTCATCATCTTAGTTTCCTTCTTTAAATACTCATCAACTTTTTCTCATCAGATTGTTAGTCAATAAATATGTACTAAATCCATCCTTTATGCAGATACTCTACTAAGTGTTGTTAATAGAAATGCAAGCAAAAGGGAAGATAGCCCCTGACCTCAAGAAACTTATATTCTAATACAAAGGAACATGTGGAAGACAACATATAAAACATCAAAGACACACTTAAAAAGAAAGTGAAAAGATGAAAAAATGAGAGATTAACTGAATTAGTGACTGAGGCCAAAGAATGCTGATTTATTTGGGTTTAGAAAGAAGTCAGC
Organism: Gracilinanus agilis; assembly: GCF_016433145.1. Lineage (NCBI taxonomy): Eukaryota > Metazoa > Chordata > Mammalia > Didelphimorphia > Didelphidae > Gracilinanus > Gracilinanus agilis. The sequence continues at coordinate 185,902,021 of NC_058132.1, read as the reverse complement.
AGAGTCAAGGGTAGATTCTAGAGAGGAATAAAGGAGTGAATACAGCTAGCCTGGGCACTTCTTCAACATGTAGATTCAGAGGATGAGGCCGTAAGGATGGAGGCATCTTCTTGGATGAGAAAGTTTGTGGGAAATGATTGTGGAGGTATCTTCCAACATGATGTCCTTCCTAATATATAACAGACATGAACAACAAATTCTAAATTGGAATTGTTTTGGCAGTATGGTATAGTGGAAAGGGCACTGACTTGAATCAGGTCCTCAGCATTCAAACCTCACTTCTAAGAGTGTCTGTGAAACTTTGGGAAAGTCACTTTGCCCCTGTGGACTTTACTTTCCATAGGAAAAAAACAAAGGCCCCCATCTGGCTTCTGTGGTTCCTTTTAGTTCAATATATGAATTATTTCTGGGCCCTAGGACATGGTTTTCACCTGTTATTATGTATCAATACAATAAATCTCTCTCAACTCTGCAACAATAAGCATTATGTAATCATTTCTCATACTTCATACCTAAAATTTATGCTTTTATGGGTTTGTCTAGTTAGAGTAAAATATATATTTTCCATTTCTGTTCTCTTCTTTTCACTTCAAAGATCCTTCCAGAGAACATAGAGAATCAAAATGAATATAACTGCTCAGTCTTCTATACACCTTCCATTTTTATTTCATCTACACCAGCCCAACTTTAAAAAAAAAATCTATTTTATTACCTATTAGCTAAGGCATAACAAATTTCCACTCTTTTTCCTACCTATTCTCTTGCATTTTTCAGAAAATTGTTCTTTACTTTGCAACCTCAAATCATTCATGTTATATTTTCCTTCATCTAGTAATTTGAAATGATTTGGTTTTGGCTGGTCAAGCTTAGAAAAGTACTTCCTTATTTTATTCTTATAATTGTTCTCCTCCTCCTCCTCTTCCTCTTCCCCCCTTCCTCCTCCAATTCACATTGGAATATAATAGTCATACTTTTAGTAGCTAGCAAGAGGTACCAAATTAACACAAAATACCAAATTAAAACAAAAACTGGTCAAAGAAATTTACAGAACTAAAAGCACACTACTGTCTAGCCTGAGTCTCCCGACCCTGCAACTGTAAATATGATGATGAACTTCCCAAGCAGTGCCAGTTCAGCAACTTTGGAAGCTCAAGGTCTAGAGAGATGAGTGCTTTTTAATTATTCAAAGGTTCACTGGAGACCCCATTGAGCAGAGAACAATTAAGGAATAAGCAAATCTATGGCATAGGTTAAAGAACACTAGATATTGATGCTAAAATGACAGAAGTGATAGTAAATGCCAAGGACACATATTCTTTTGATCTGAGTTAGTTTTACTATTCTGACTCACAAGTAGGCATCCTCTCATTCCTATTTACAGACCTTTGCCATTAGCATCTAATACTGATACATGTCCCTATTTTAATTACTTATTACAAGAGAAGACTCTTGTCTGAACTTATATTGCTGAATTCTATAGAGATATGTGAGCAAATATTTTTGGTTTCTATAGAATTCCACATCCTCAAAAAATGCCCACACTGATGCTTCCTAATCATATGGTGACCTTGACTAGGTCTCTGTATAGGAATTTCACAGACAAAGGGCAAAAATTCAGTAATTTCAGGCTCATCCATATGATAGTGCTTTAGCAAGCAAGACTTATTCGTGTGGCAATTTATTAGACAGTTATTAAGCATATTTGTCAATCAGAGCAGGTAGATACTACAATGGATAGAGTGCTGGACCTGGAATCAGTAAGATTCATCTTTCTGAATTCAAATTTGGCCTTAGACACTTACTACTTGTGTGACCCTGAGCAAGTATAGGGTAGTTCCTTTACCCAGAGAGTTCCTTAATATAAGAATTTAAATTTTTGTTAAATATGAGAATTCTAAACTAATATTGTGATCTCTGATTTACAGATATTACAGCTTAAGTCAAAATGACTTTTAGCAGCTTTATTTATAAAGAGGTGGAAAGGGTGAAAGTGGAAAAATGTAGATAAAGAGGCAGAAAGTATAGCCTAGCTACAAATACCTTAAGTTTAATGCTAATATCTCCAGACCACAAATGTGAATCTGAAAGCAAATCCCACCAGATTTCAAAGTCCTAATTAGAAAGCCAAAATCCAAGGAACCAGGAGACTCTAAAGAATCTGCTGAGAACCTTCAGTGCACACAAGGCTAAAATTGCCAAGAATTTCACCAGAACTCATGCTGAAGGGAGTGTCCCATTGAAGCTCCAACAAGCAGAGAGGGTCTCCTCACCAAAGAACCAAGAAAGGAATCACTCCACTCACCACCACAAGCCTAAACAAGATCCAAAAAATATCCTCCTTCAGTCTGGCTCATCAACGCAGAGAGAATGACTCTAGCTGGCCTTTTTAAAGCCATTTTCTCAAGGCAACTTCCTGTTACTCCCCCATTTTGCAGGAACCAATTGCAGTCTTTCAGTTTGCCTCACACTGCCCAAGGGATGGGCAGTGGCCTCTGGAGTTGTCACCCACTCTAGCAAGTCACTTGTGAACTCTCATACTTAGTGACTGGTAAGGTACTAAGCTACTTAAAATTTTGATTGATTAACTTAAAAGTTGCTGATTCATAGGCAAATAGAGATTAATTCACTCTTCACACTATATTAATAAAATCATAGAACCAGAAAACCCCAATGAAATAAAAACAAAGAAATTTTGTGAAAGAAAACACTAAAAACTGATTAAAAAAAACTAAGGCAGATCTGTAGAAGATGGTAAATGAACAACTGAGCTCTGTGATTACTTAGGGTTTTCAAGAACAAAAGATGAGAAGTGAGAATATTAGAAAGATGAGGGGGACAGCCAGAGAAAGCAAAGGCACGGAAATGGGAGATGGAACAGCAAATAGGCCAGTTTCACTGGAGAATAAAGAGCCAGAGGGAAAATAATGTGTAATCAACTTGGAAAGATATGAGAGTGGTATGGTTAGTCCTGTATTTTAGGGACATCAATTTGGCATTTCTGAGGAAGATGGATTAGAGAGCGGAGGGGACAATAGCATTGAAAACAAGAAGCTATTGAAATAACCAATTTTTTAAGGCAACAGGAGCAAATACTAATAAAACTTGGTCTGTGTGAGCTAACTATTAAGATATAGTCTCATTATTTTTCAAAATACGAGGTGATACTGGATTTTGTGGTAGGGAAATTAGGAAAGGCCATTCTTGATGGATAGTAGTTCTGATGGGAGGGAAAAGTCCTTCCCTGGGCAATTATTAGACATCCATGACAGACATTTTTTAAAACTCTATTTTATAATAAGACATATTATGGCTAACTGGGTAAAATTTGGGCAGTTGAAGAGATAAGAAAACAAAAGTGCTGATAAACATGACAATTGCTGATAACCTTTCCCAGTCTATTCACTCAGTTTTACACATTCTTTAGTCTAAACAAACTCTTCTTTTTGATATACCTTATATGGGATATTCTCCCTCTTGTTTTCCATTCATGAAATTCACTACTAACTTATCTCTGCCCCTTAAAATCTATAGATTTTCTGGATTTATCTTTTGTCACCTCCTTTCAGGCCTTTCCTAATCCCATCAGTTGCTTGTTTTTACAAGTCAGCAAGCATTTATTAAGCATTTAGTAGTGCCAGGCATTGTGCTAAGCACATTGGGAATATAAATGCATGCCAAAATGCTTTTGTCCTGTCTTTTCAGTGATTATCTCCTCATGCTTATAATTCTCTCCTTCCTGATCACTGCTTCCTGGCTTCTTGCAAGTCTCAGTCAAAATTATAATTTCTTCAGGAGGCTTTTTGCTGTTGCTCTTACTGCTAGTGCCCTCTCTCCAAGAGAGAGACACATACACAGTTTTTCATGTTGGATTACCCATTAGAATGTGAGCTTCTTTTGAAAAAAATATTTATGGCTTTCTTTGTATTTCCAATGGTTAGCACAATGCCTACCACATAGTAATCACTTAGAAATATGGTTGTTGTTTTTTAATGCTATTTGTTGTTTGCCAGCAATTGCTTTCAATCAATCAGTAGTTCTGCCACTGAGAACCTACTATGTGACATACATTTTTCTAGGCATGGGGATGCAAAGACAAAAAAGAATATGGATACAGATGTAACAGCTTTAGGAATCTTAGTGCATAGTCATATCAATAATTGGTTAGATCCAAATTTAGAAGTATGAACATACACATAGTGGCAATGTGGTAAAGAAAAGCTTGCCTTAAAGTTGGTATTTCTTGGGTTCAAGTATATACTCCCTTTGATATAAAGAGTGTTATACTATGAAAACCAATTAACTTATCAGTATTACAGGAAAATCTTTTGGACTATGGAGAAAAAGTGCTGACCTGCTGTGTTAAAACTATATCTTGTTCTGATACCTCTAGCCATCCCCCTTCTAGTCAGTTGAGTATGTTTTAGCCAGAAATATGACCATAAAGAGAACCCTGGAAATAAAATATGAATTTCCTACAGATCAGAGGAGTAAAATTTACAAATTGTATCATATATCAACTAAAATTCACAACCTGGTAATGTATGCCAAATCAGGGGAAACTATCTAGGCACTATTGTGCAAGTTTTGTTCCTATGTTATGTAAATGCTAGATAAAATACAGATAGACCTCCATAGCTATAGACCAGTACAAAATTAAAAAGATGGTGAAAACTTTGAGATATAACTTTGAAGTTTTTCCAATATCTTTGAGATGATTTAGATGTGTTAATGAATTAACACAAGAATGACACAGTTAAAAGTTGTTCTATTTCCCAAACAAAAATAAATAAAAATGAGCTCTTGGACTCCTCACTCTACTCCAAAACTTTTCAAACTCCATGTACATTATGCTGCCTCATTCTCCCAATTCTAATTCAAGGTTATATGAATAATATCTTCAGCCTTTTCTCATTCCCATCCTCTTCTCCAAGCCACCTTCCTTTCTTCAGTATCCCATTCCCAGTCCCAACTGCCATTTGCCTTACTATATCACCTCATTTTTCATTGGTTGTCTCTGTGTCTTTATTAAAGTTTAATAGTCATCCCATTTTCTGCTGCCAATTTTGGTCTTTCCTGGTAAGTACCAAAAGAGTGTCTCTCTTCTATTTCACAATTTCAAAATTAATTACCAATTCACCTGCATTGGCAGAAGAAATTTCCTCACCTGTTATCCCTACCACATGTATGCTTATGATTCCTCATTGCATGGATATTATATGTATATATATACACACATATATATATATATACATATGTAACATGTACACATTTAGTGTGAAGACAAAACATGCTATATCATCTTTAGTCTTATGTCTATATACAAACTGTTAATTCTTAAAAAGTGAAGCATAGGCACGAGCAAAAACAATGCCTTTCTCCTTTTCTTAGGAAAGATTAATTCAAAACCAATTGCCATAATGATGAAACTGAAACATCCAAAAAATATTTTAGTCATTTATTATTCTCTTTGCTTTATGAAAAGACATACTAGAAAGGGAAACACAATCATTTCAAAATATTACACAGTAGTAAGAGTAAAAATTAAAGACAGTGGCACCACACACAGAGGGAAAAATAGCAAAATGAAATCGAATTTTTTTAAATGTACATTTGTAGTCTATCACATGAATTCTAATTAAGATAGATGATTGTGAAAGAATATGTAAAATTAACCAAAAAAATGAAGGAGCTGTAAAATTTTACAGATCTAGTAATACTTGGAAAGTAAACTCTTCTTAAAGATAATATCAAAACACCATCTTTGGACTCTACCACATGAGTATGTGGTGTGCTATTTAATAGCAACAAAATCCTGCAAACTATGATAGAAATATAAATTGCACTAAAAAGCAAACAAAAGAAACACTACCAATTTTATCCTTGGTCTAGGAACTCTATACTTTGGCTATAATATTCCTGGATGTTTTCATTTTAGGATCACTTTTAGGAGCTGAATGGTGAATCCTTTAAATGTGAATTTTTCCCTGTTTTTCAAGAATACCAAAGAAGATTTTCTTGATAGGTTCTTGAAAAATAATGTACCACCTCCTTTTATTTTTATTATAGCTTTCTGGTAGTGTAAAAATTCTGATATTCTCTCTCATGGATTCATTTTCATATTTAGTTGTTTTTCCAATGAGATATATCATATTTTTCTTCTCCCTTTTCATTCTTTTGATTCTGTTTTTTCTTGATATTTCACAGAACCATTTGCTTCCATGTTCATTTCTAATTCTTAGTGTATTATTTGCTTCATTAAGTTTTCATACTTCTTTTTCCATTTTGTCAAGCCTGGGTTGTTCTTTTTTTTTTAAAGAAAATTCTAAGTGTATTTTTGTGCCTATTTTGCAACTTGGCATATTCTGTTTTTTAAAGATATTATTTTATTCAGTATTTTTTGTGCCTCCTTCAACAAGCTGTTGACTTTTGTATCACTTTTGTTTCTTTTCTCCATTTTCCTCTGCCTTTCTTATTTGATTGTTTAAAAACCTATCTCAGCTTTTCCAGTGGCTGAGACAAATTCAAATTTTTATTTAAGGCTTTACATGTACTTGCTTTCTATCATTGTCTTCTAAGTTTATGCCTTGCTCTTCCCTGTCAGTATAATTAATTTCCCTACTCAGATTATTTCGTAGGTGTTTGCTCATTCTGCTACCCATTTTCTTTACTTTTAACTTTATATTAAATTTTGGTTCTATTCCCTGGGAGAGGAGATACTCTTCTAAACTTCAGGTTTTTCATGCTGTTATCCTCAGAGAAAGTTTTGGGTGTCTGCAAGTTTAAGTTCTTCCAAGGTGTATGATCTAAGGGGAAGTGTGGTCAATATTCTGCTCTACTAGACTTTGCTCTGGTTTTGACTAATCAAAAGTACTCTTTTCTGCACTAGAACTGTGACCTGGGTTGTTGCTCCTGCTAGTTCTTCTGCTTCTTCTGGGATTGCATCCTATAAATGCATATAGGCAATGTAAGAGGGTTTTCAACTCAGGGCTAGGAAAGAGTCAATCATAATCTCCTTCTGACCAGTTTTCTAAACCCCTTTAACCATGTATAATATCTCTGAAGTCACCTCCTGATATCAATTTGGTCTCCCCTACAGCTTTGGACTAGGTCTCAGGACTTTACTGCTGAGTTGCATCCAAGTTTGGGACATGGAGGAGAGGGTATATTTCATTGCTGACTTATGGTGGGGGAAATACTGAGTTGGGGAACAATGTAGTGACTTGCTCCAGGTATTACGGTCTCATTTCTGATTTTCCAGGTGCAGCTTGCACTCCACTATGAGAGAGCTTCCTTCTTACCCTTTGGAATAAACCTTTCTGGTCGAACTTTGAAGCTGTCTTGAGTTTTAAAATTGCTTCAACCCATCTCTTTGTTGGTTTTATGACTACAGAATTCATTTTGAGCCATTTTTAAACATTATCTGGAGGGAAATTTGGGAGACATTAAAGATTTTCTGCGTCTATTCTGCTATCTTGCCTCTAAGATGCTAAATCGATTTTTTAAAATTCCCTAGTGTTCTTCCCTTCCACTTGTCCTTAAACAGTCTGGACTTTCTCCATTACCGAAACTCAGTTCACCTGAAATATTGAACACACCTAACATTTTATGAAATGACCATGTTCCAATCCAACTATATATTTATAGTTTATTTCATCATAAAAGACTCATATGTGAAGTATTTTTTCTTCATGTATGAAGATATGAAGTAAAACTTTTTCATAACTCCTAGGAAAGCATGCCAATTGTTGCTTTAAACATTTTTTCAATTTTTAAAAAGTGGTTTCCTAAGGTGGTATATATTCCTGTTTCTAGCATGCTTTTAAAATTCTTTATTGATATTTTATTTTCACAATTACATGCAATAACAATGTTCAATATGTTTTTCAAAATTATAAGATCCAAATTGTCTCCTTCCATGCCTTCCCTGCCCCCTCTTCTGGAGATGGTATGCAATTTGATCTGAGGTATACATATATTAGCATGTAAAACTTACTTCCATATTGGTCATTGTTGTAAGAGAATCCAAAACCAAATCCCCCAAATGAAAGCACAAATAAACTAAAGTGAAAAAAAGCATGCTTTGATTTGCATTCTGATTCTAGAGGTTCTTTCCTGGAGGTGGACAGCATTTCCTCATCATAAGTCCTTTAGAATTGATTACTAAACCTTTCACAACTGATAATCATACAATATTAATCTTATTGTATACGATGTTTCCAGGTTCTGCTTATTTCACTCTGCCTCAGTTCATGTAGATCTTCCCAACTTTTTTGAAATCTTGCTCATCATTTCTTATACTACAATAATACTCCTTCAGCATCATATAACACATTTTCCTCAGCCATTCTCCAATTGATTGACATATCCTTAATTTCCAATTCTTTGCCACCACAAAAAGAGTTTCTATCAATATCTTTGTACAAATAGCTCCTTTTTTTTATCTCTTTGTGATACAGAACTAATAGTGGTATCTCAAGATCAAAGGTATATATAGTTTAATAGTCCTTTGGGCATAGTTCCAAATTGCTCTCTAGAGTGGTTGAATCAGTTAACAACTCCCCATTAATGTATTAATGTACTAATTTTGCCATATTCACTCCAACATTTATCATTTCCCTTTATTATCATATTGGCCAATCTGATAGGTATAAGGTGGCACCTCAGCATTGTTTTAATTTACATTTCCTTAATCAAGAGTGATTTAGAACATTTTTAATATGGTTATTGATAGTTTTAATGTCTTCATCTGAAAACTCCTTGTTCATATACTTTGACCAATTGTCAATAGAGGAATGACTTGGATTCTTATAAATTTGACTTATTTATATATTTGAGAAATGAGATCTTTATCAGAGAAATTTGCAGTAAAATTTTTTCCCTCACTCATTTCCCTTTTAATCTTGGTTACATTGTTTTGTTTGTAGGAAAAAAAAAACCTCTTAAATTTAATATAATCAAAATAATTGATTTTACAACTCATATTGTATCTCTATTGCTTGTTTAGTCATAAAATCTTTCCTTCTCCATGGATTTGATAGGTAAAATGCTCTGTTTCCCTAATTTGCTAATCATACATCCACTGAAATCATGACTTCCTAAAGAATTGAAATAATAATTAACCAAATTGTGTGTGTATGATTTTGAAAGACTGCTGCTTTTGCCAACCTTTGTTTTTGTGACATATTCCTGTTCAATGTAGTGAAAAACAAATAAAATATTGAGACCTTATGTCTTGCCCATGAAGATACTATGAATAAAATTCTTATAAGTAAATAAACAGTATAAAGTAATATGAAATCAGGTAATAGACATAATAACATAGCTGGAGGGATATGGGAGAAATGAGTACATCATATGCAACTCATTTGGAGGAATACACAGAAGTGTGGCTTATTCCATACCACAGGAAGTCTACTGTTTTTGGAGTTATGACTGATATGATCAATCAGATGGCAAATATTAACTTCTTACTTTGCATTAAGTTCAGTTAGAGGCACTGGGAACACAAATTTCAAAATGGAACAAAGAACTCTCTATTAGGAGAGATGGCATGCATTTATACATATATGTATATGGTTACATATATATGTATATGTGTTTACATACATAAACACACACTAGGACTAATAAGTGAGCTATGTCACACAGTGGATAGAGCACCAGATTTGGAGACAGAGAGTCAGGAAGACCTTAGTTAAAATTGTTTTAGAAACTTGGTAGCTGTGTGACCTTATATAAGTCATTTATTTTCCATTTGCCATTGGAGAAGGAAATGACATACCTCATTGGTGTGTTTGCCATGAAGATCCTATGGAGAGAGGTCCAAGGAACATGAGGAATCAGACAAAATTGTAACGACTGAACGATGAATATATTAGCTTTAACACATAAAATTTTAACTATAGTTGGTAGTACATAATTGATAAATGGGAGGTTCTGACAACATATGTTCCAAAAATTTATAGAAGAAATTGCTAATGTGAATAAAGTTATATAGATTAGAGTTAAACTATGAAATCATAGTCTGATGTTTTCTTTAGTGAATATAGATTCCCCCTACAATATGAGAAACCTTAGAGATCAAGAAGGTCAATTCTCATTTTCTCTAATATGCCCTCCCATCAAAAGATTGGAGTAAAGAAACTTTAAGCCACTGTTGGTGGTCTTGGTAGCATATTGTGACTTCTAGGGAATTTGTATGGATGTATATATGACATTCCAATCTAAATTGTAGCTTAGTTTTCTTTCTCCCCAGGAGCAATTCATTTCAACAGTAGGTCAAGAGAAATGTTTCCCTTATTAGCTTAACTTGAATGAGAAACTATCAGCATTGCCTATGAAGAACAGCAGGTTTCATTATCATAGACAATAGGGGTATAAGAAGGACTTGCCTTATCTCTGCTGAGAAAGGTGACAAAGGGATTGCATGCTCTTTATGAAACTTCTGATTGAAAGTTTATACTGTGGAATTTGAATCACAACTGTGTCTTTATGTTTTATTCATAATCATTTTTTAAAATGTGCACAGTGGATCTGCAACACAGAGGGAGAAGAAGAGAAAGAATGCAATTGTCTCCATCAAACTCATGTATGTAGTTATCCTAAGAATCCTACATTTAGCAATAAATCATCAAAATTTTGTTTTTGATTTACGATAGTGCTACTTTAGCCAATTAAATGTCTCCCTTCATCTAAAAGATGTATGTGCTTCCATTTTTGTTTCATTTTTTCCCTGTTCTACTTATATAGCCCATTTGATTTATTCATCTTAAATATACTAGTATTATGAAAGAGAAAATGTCTTCTTATGACTATCTTGATTTATGAATTACTTTTGGTTGATTATCCATAGTATTTTTCATAATACATAGAAGACTATATTTTCAAAACATTTTTGTAAAAATGTGGAGAAAAGTTCATTTTCAACAATGCATGATCTCCCTGGGTAAGCTACTTGCAGATATTAATGAGAATGAAACAAGGTTTGTACCATTAAGGGTAAAAAAAAAAAAGGTTTAACAAGTACTTCTTCTTCTTAAGGCTTGCCAGAAATATGAAGATCTTTATTTAACTTGGAGAAATTATAAGATATCTTATCCTTGACTGGATGAAATATTAGTTACTTTTTCATGGCCTTTCAGAATTAAGGGAGCTCTGAATAGAATCAGAGAAAATAGTAAGTCTTGATAGTTAAAGAAGTCTGCAGTCAGTTGAGCTGGGGAATGGAGAAGGATCAGAAAATCAGCAATTCAGCAAAGCAATATTTATTAGGCATTTACCATGTATTAGGCACTGTGCTAAATTCCCCCTAAGTAAATAAAAATCTAAAGACAAGGGAAGCAGTATGAGTATCATAAATATTGTATCAATGGGGAGAAGTGTGAGGACACCGTGATAAGATTAAACATTTCTGGCCTTGTAGTGCTAAAGATGTGAGTTTCTGTGAACTGAATAAACCCAAGTTTATCTCTCAGGATGTAATACAATCTTTTGTTGAGAACTTTAAGAAGCCAAAAAAATCATGAAAATTGTTATGCACATTTCAAATACATATTTCAATACACTAGGAATCTTAGATTTCAGTGGTAGTTCAGTTCAGTTCATTGCCTGAATCAGTGTAGCTTATAACCTCTTGAACTTAGTAGATAGCTATTAAGAATTATTATGCCTGAAAAAATCAGCACACATTGACCAAACTGATGGTTATAGGATCATCAGGATTATATATCTAGGACTGGAAGAATATTAAGAGATCATCTGTTTCAACTTCCTCATTTTATACATGAGGAAACACAGGCTCAGAGAAGTTAAGGACTTGTCTCACACTCTTTTTCCTCCTTCTTAATCAATTCCCTATTGCACTCATCACAACTATTCTTCCAACAAATTTTTCTCTTTTTTTCTTTTAAACATTTTTGTTCATGTTATCCCCCTTTTTAGAATGTAAGCTTCTTTAGAATACTGTTTTACCCTTTTTAGGGTGTATTATGAATATTTATTATGTATTAAATACTTATTAAAAGCTTGTTGATTGATTACCTAAAATATCCTAATCAGAAAGAGGTAGAATTTGGACACTGTTCTACAAATTCTTTTTCTCATGTTTTCTTTCGGTACTTAAATGGGCTGACTCTTGGATTATAGACATAAAGTCCTACACAAGGCCTTTTCAAATTGATGATATGTGCCAATGTATCTGTGGGGTGTATGAGGTGTTCAGAAGACTAGTTCCTCTCATATGTAGACTTGCAAAAACCCACTCATAGTTGCTGTTCCTCTTTTGTTGTCCACCTATCATCTAGCTCTCACCAATGACTCAAGAAGCTATACTACATATAGTGACTACAACAAGGTAAATCATCCTGCCAGGTATATTAAACCAGGTTGAGGATAAGTGACAAACTTCAAACCCATCAGTAAGTTAGAGAGATTTCTATTCCAAGCATATGAAGACTTTCTGCAGCAGAAGTGCTGGATGCAAATAATTTGCTTCACTGGCCATGAAAGCAGTTAAAGTAGGCACTGTGGAGCACTTAGAACTCAGATTGAAATTGAAGAGGTGTAGGTCAACAACTGAATCTGAAATCATCACCAGTCATATTGGCTTTAGTATTGCAACTGGATTTGGATGATGCAAAAAAAAAAAAAAAGGCCTATGACTTTGTGTAGCTCTGCCTCACTTAAGTCCAGCTTGTAGTCAAGTCAAAAGACATTATTAGTGATGCCATTTCACTCTTTTCCAAGTATGAAAGCCACCCATACAAAGATTATATTGTGAATGTGTAAGACAAATTCCATTGTCTAAAAACTTTCAAAAAGCAACACAGGAGGTAAAAAGAGGGAGAGCCAAGATGGCATCTTAGTAGCTGCACAATCTGTAATGGGGATAATTTGAGGAAAGGTGTGTGGTACAAGGGAATTTTGAAAGGAGGTTGTCAGGGACTTGCTAGGTGGGTAATCTAGGTTACAGGTAGGCTGGAATAAGGAGATTCAGGATATAATATGGGCTGAAGGGAACAAGATCTTCAGGGAAAGGGAGAATTAATCTAAACAGGCAAAGACAGCAGGGCTTATAGACTTGGACTTAGACTTAAACACAAACTGAGGGAAATAGATTGAACTGAAATTAACTATAGGCTTTAGTTAATTTCACAGGAAGGGACTTGTTTTGAAGTTACACCTTCCTTCAAGATGGATACCCCGGCTTCCCTCAAACCCAGAGTATGTTGGTTCTTTCCCTCTTCTTCCCTCTTAATAACTAACTGACAAATTAACTAACAGGTCTGTTGAAACACAAAGGGTTTATTATCTTTAAGGATGATTTGTCAGGAAAGTGGATTGAGGAAGCCCTAACAGTTGTTCCAGGAACCCCAGGTGGGGGAAGGGAGGCAGAAATGGAGTCTGAGCAAGGTCCTGCATTAGCTCAGCTTTCAAAGGTGCTCTTGATGTCTAAAGGGAATAAAATGATGACTAACCAATTTCTTTAGATAAAATACTGCCAAATTATAGTTAAACCCCTCACAGATTTGAACTACTCTCTAATTTACTCTCCTTATTAACTCCACAGACATTTAAGGTAAGGGAAGGAAGGTAGGAATAAGGTAGGGAATGAAGATCCAAAGGGTTTATCTAAACTAGCAATTCTTAAATAAATATTTTGAAGCTAGGCTAAATTTCAATTGTACAGATAGGCAAGGAAGCAGCTCAGCTGGTCAGAAACTCTCTCTACGAGATTCCCCAAAACCAACTGACTTCTCTCCCTCAAGATTCCAAACCCCTAACTGATTCCAGAACTCAGCCAAAGCTTGAAAAAACTATCATGACCCCCTCTCTCTGTACTACAAATCCTAAACAGCTCTGACAATCTTTCCAAACCAATCTCTAAAAATCATCTTGAAAAGCAGGACTCAAAAACAAATAGCAAGACGGTATAAAGGGGGCTTTTCTGCTGGACACAACTTGAAAGGTAGGCAAAGAGAGTTGATTTTCTGGGAATAAGGGAGAAGTGGAAGCAAAACTACACATAGAGGAGTGCTGGTCCCTTCCACCTGTGAAAGGAAATTCTTGGTTCTCTTTGTCTAATCTGAGTTTACACTTGTGGAAAGGGAATCCTTTATTCTCTTTGCCTAGTTGGAGTTAAAAGTTTGATTAATAATAACTTAAATACCCCTACTTAATACCTCACTAGATTGTGAGAAATTGGAAGAGAGAAGTAAAATGCGGTGCATTATATCACATAAAGAGATGCAGGGGTGAACAAACTATTATAGTCAAGGGGAGGATGAGGGTGGTGATGGGTAATATTTAAACCTTACTCTCTTTGGAATTGTCTCAAAGAGGGAAGAACAGCCAGATTAATTGGGGCATAGAATTCTATTTTACCCTATAGAGAAGTAGAAGGAGAATAAGAAAGGTCAGTGATGGGAAGGGGAATAATATAAGGGAAGGAGAAGTTGTGGGGATAATTAAAAGACCCTATACAGAAGTAGGAGGAAAATAAGAAGAGGAAGTGGGGGAGTGACTAAAAGCAAAACACTGGTGTGGAGGGAATGAGTGAAAGGAGAAAGGGCAGGATAGAGGGGAATATACAGATGGTAATTATAACTGTGAAAGTAAATGGGATATACTCATCCATAAAACAGAGGTGGATAACAGAGTGGATTAAAAACCAGAATCCTGCCATAGGTTATTTGCAAGAAACACATTTGAGGCAACTGTACACACAGAGTAAAGCTAAGAGGCTGGAACAAAATCTATTGGGCTTCAACTGAGACCAAAAAAAAAAAAAGCAGGAGTAGCAATAATGATATAAAAAAAAAGCAAAAGTAAAAATAGATCTGATTAAAAGGGACAAGGAAAGTAATTACATCTTGATTAATGGTGGCACAGACAAGAAATATCAGTACTTAACATATGTGCACCAAATGGCTTAGCATCCATATTCTTAAAGGAGAAACTAAAGGAGGTTAAGGAGGAAATAGATAGTAAAACTACACTAGTGGGGGATTTCAAACTTCTGTTGTCAGAAATAGATAAATCTAATCAAAAAATAAATTAGAAAGAAATAAGGAAAGTGAATTAAATTTTAGAAAAGTTAGATTTAATAGATATCTGGAGAAAATTGAAAAGGGATAAAAAAGGATATACTTTCTTTTCAGTAGCACATAGTACATATACAAAGATTAATATGCACTAGGACAGTGATGGGCAAACTATTTCCCTCAGGCCAGATCCAGGCCCTAGTTTGCCCATCACTGCCTTAAGCAACTACCTAATCACTAAGCACCCACATCCAGATGTAGTGATCAACAAGGGTTCATGGAGAGGCAAATTAAAAATTAATTGGAAACTAAATAATCTAATTCTTCAAAACTGGTGGATCAGGGGGCAGCTGGGTAGCTCAGTGGATTGAGAGCCAGGCCTAGAGACAGGAGGTCCTAGGTTCAAATCGGGCCTCAGACACTTCCCAGCTGTGTTACCCTGGGCAAGTCACTTGACCCCCATTGCCTACCCTTCCCAATCTTCCACCTATAAGTCAATACACAAAAGTTAAGGGTTTAAAATTAAAAAACAAAACAAAACAAAACAAAAAAAAACTGGTGGATCAAAGAACAAATCATAGAAACAGTCACTGATTTCATTGAAGAGAATGAAAATGAGGAGACACATGTAAAAATTTATAGGATATAGCCAAAGCAGTACTCAGGGGAAAATGTATATCCCTAAGTGCTTATATCAATAAAATAGAGAAAAAGCAAATCAAAGAATTGAGCATACAACTAAAAAAAAGTAGAAAGAACAAACTAAAAATCCCAAGTTAAATACTAAATTGGAAAACCTAAAAATCAAAGGAAAAAATTACTAAAATTGCAAGTAAAAGAGCTATTAAACTAATAAATAATACTAAGAGATGGGTTCTATTAAAAAAAACCCACAACTAAAATAGAGTATTGGTTAATTTGATTTAAAAATAAGGAAAAAAGAATCAAATAACAAGTATCAAAAATGAAAAGGGTGAACTTGCCACCAATAAAGATGAAAGTAAAACTGTTATTAGGATTTCTTTCACCAAATTATATGATAATAAATCTTACAACCTAGCTGAAATGGATGAATATTTATAAAATATGAATTCCATAGATTAACAAAAGAGGAAAGAGAATCATTAAATAATCCCATCTTAGAAAAAGAAATTGAACAGGCCATCAGTGACCTCCCCAAGAAAAAATCCTCAGGGTCAAAGGGATTCACAAGTGAATTCTATCACATTTAAAGAACAATTTGACAAAATAAGCAAAGAAGGAGTCCTACCAGATTCTTTTCATGTCACAAATATTTGATCATATATGTAATCCAGGAAGACCAAAAGCAGAGAAAGAAAATTTACAGACCAATTTCTTTAATGAACTTTGATGCAAAAATCTCAAATAAAATACTAGCAAAGAGACTACAGCAATAGATCACAAAGGATATTCCCTATGACCAGGTGGGATTTCTACCAAGGATGGTTTAATATATATTTTTTAATCTCATAATTTGACCTCTATCTCATAGATGGAGAAATAGAAAATGTAAATTATTTCATTCAACTATGGTGACAACTAGTAAGTGTCTGAAACAAAATTTGAAGTCAGGTAGTACTGAATCTTTTCTAGCATTCCCTGTATCATGTCATGCTATTTCTTTGATACATCAAGTAAAAATATTTTAAGTAGAAATTTTCAAGAAAATTGTATTGTATTTTATAAAAAAAAACTATGAATATATGCCAATGCAATCTAGAATATATCAGCCTGAATGGTTAGAGGTCATTCTCTTCTTCATATGCTATGGCATTTGACCTCTGTGTTTATCATAATTATTTTTCCTTCCCCTTCTCTATCATTCTTTTTCCCCTTCCTCTTTTCATTTTCTCTTCTTTCCCTTTCCCTTTTCCTTCCCCTTTTTTCTCTTCCTCTTCTACTTCCTCCTCCTCCTCCTCTTATTTTTATTGTTCTTTTTTATTTCTTTTCCTCTTCCTCATTCTCCTCCCCCTATCTTTCCTAACCAGGATAAGTTATGGTCACATTGGTCTTATCCCAGTGGCAATGTGGAATCTAGAGACCTCAGATTTGTGGCCTAGTGAGATCTGATGAACCCCAAATTTTAGGAATAGCTTGTAGGTTGGAGACCCCCAAAGCTTGTGCTTGTTCCCTGTTCCCTGTTCCCATGAGAATCCACCCTGAAGGGAAGCTCAGGCTAGCAGTTGTAGATTGAATAACGGACCCTAAGGTAAATGCTAAATAACCTTTTGTCTTAGGTAATCTTCCCCATTGTATCAGAGACCCTTTCCCAGGCAGATACACCTGGGCAGGGACCAACCTTTAGTATCCATTGTAAGTAGCCCCTTCCCTTACACCCTAGCCTCTGGTTATGATTCCTTTCCTAAGCTTGATTGTATCCAGTCAGTATGATAATGTCAATCATCTTTCTCAGTCCCTGGATCTTCCCAAATGGTAAATTTCTTTTTTTCTTAAAAATCTTAATCTAGTGCTGTGGCACTCCTAGGAGGTCAGGGACAAGCATTGTTCAACCCTCTGACTCTACATAAGGCAAGTGGCAGGCAGCTCTGAGTGGAGGCCTAATCAGCCCTATTCCCCCTTTTCCTTAATTAAAGAGTGGCTTTTCTGACTATTTAATAGTTCTGTGTTTTTTCTAAATAAACACCAGTATAAGTCATCATGGAAATTTTGACATTATTCATTTTTAATGTGAGCTAGCTTTTCCCTCTTTAGGTAGCCTTTTGGGACCCTTACTCCAGGATCATACTATTGTCAGGTTTATATGGTCACTCAATTAGTTATTGCCCTTTTGCAAGTTTTATCCACAAAACTTAAGTGATTCATCAACCTCAAGCTCTCCAGTAGTAGGGTTGATAAACATATATCAGAATGCCTGGTCATCACTTCTGTCTTAATTGGCATCTACTCATGTTATTTCATTTCAAGGTATTGAACTGAAAAAAAAAACAGAATTATTAAAATAGTCAGAAAAAATACTTTTTAATTAGGGGAAAAGTGTGCATGCATTAATAGGCCTTCCATTCAGAGCTGTGCACCTCAAACCCTTACAGAGTTCCCGTGACTCTGTGCTTGCTCTGGTCATAGACCCCTGGGAGTCTCACCACTTGGATGAAAAACTCCAAAGAGCCCTTAAAGTGGGAAGCTTAAATACCTTTCCAGGGGAACACGGGGATTGAGGATGAGAGCAATAGTTGATTGGATTTACAGTGGTAACAAAAGAGAAAAAAGGAGTCCCAGACAGGAATAGCAGTAAGGGGTTGATGCTTTACAATGGACACAAAAGGGAAAGATCTAGCCAAGGGCTGGGCTACCTCTCAAAGGACTTTGGCCAAAGGGGAGAAACATTGGGACAAAAGAGGTACTTAACACCTGATGGGATTAACTCCCCCCCTCCCCCACCCAAACTACTTTAAAGTCTATTGTTAGTCTGAAACCCCTGAAGTTGGGCTTTCCTCTCAGGAAGAGACTCTCATGTGACAAGGTCAAACTTGGGGCTTTTCACCTTTAAGCTAACTGAACTGGGGGTCCTTGAGTTTGGGGGCTTCTAGATTCCACACTGACAAAGGATAGGCTGTTATTTGGTTATTTTGATGGAATTTGAATAATGGTTGAATCTAAGAGTATCAAAGAGTTAGAATGACCCAAAGCAAACTGGATTTATAGAGCCCCATCCACTCCTTTCATTTTTAGCCTTTTACTGGGACAATACTATTAGGATGGAGTTACCTACTTCCTTATTCCTGATTCCTATCTCATAACACTCCATTAATCACTGTTTATTAGAGAATTTAGAAAATGCAATCATTTGGAGGCAGCTAAGTGGTGACTTCCTATCTGTGTGACCCTGGGCAAGTCACCTAACTCCTATCACCTATTGCTTACTTGTATTCTGCCCTGGAACCAATAGATAGATTTATTTCTATGATAAAAGGGAAGAGTTTAAAAAAAGAAAGACAGAAAATACAATCACTTTACTGTTCTTGTAGATCAGTGATTCCCAAAGTGGACACCACCTCCTCCTGGTGGATGCTGCAGTGATCCAGGGGAGCGGTGATGGCCACAGGTGCATTTATCTTTCCTATTAATTGCTATTAAAATTTAAAAAAAATTAATTTCCAGGGGGGCTAAGTAATATTTTTTTCTGGAAAGGGGGCAGTAGGCCAAAAAAGTTTGGGAACCACTGTTATAGATAATGGAGCAGTATTTCATTAATATCATATTGGCTTTTCACCTCAAAATATATATTTAAATTTGAGTCCTGAGGGGTTTCATGTCTTCAACAGGGATATTGATCCCCCTTATCTATGTCACCTTTCTTTCTACTGTAGCCATATTGAGATTAGCTTTGATAAAAGCCTTTTTTCCTCTAGTACATTTAACCTATTTATATATATAAATGCCCTTCCTCTGGGCTTTTCCCTATAGTATAGTGCACTATAGTACAGAATATTGAGTATATTGTGATTAAATAATACCCACAAAGGTTTTTATTTAAATAATTGTTTACATAAATATATTTATTTAAGTTATTTGAATATCTATATAAGAGATAGCTATTGAACACTTTTGCCTAAATGCTACATAGTGTCTTCAACTAGTTTATGCAAATATATTAGTGACTCAGCTTTCTTTTTAGGTACTATTTTTCCATTTACCATGTAGGTCATGAACTTTTAATAGTATTTTCATTGTACACATTTTAAACATTGTGCTTCTGGGATTGAGAAGACATTCTGTCTTTCCATCTCAGTAATATGGCTTAGCTTGTATTTTATGGGCATTCTGTAATCAATTTTGCTGGAGAAAAAAGGAATTGTTTAAAAATCAATATGGTCATGTTAATATTTTAATTGCTCAAAGGAGTACTTATTGGCTCCTGTTATTAAAAAAGCCTTAGATGATGAGAAGATAGCAAATACAAAGTATTAAGGATTCAAGTATCACTCTTTGCTTAAAATTCTCTTTTTTGCATGCTTTCTGGGTTTAATTGGAATCTTGAAATTTCTTATTAATTAGTATGTACAGATACCAGGACTAACACATTATTTTGTCCAAAGACTTTTAACCATTTGTATAATAACCTAAAAGTTTCTTTGGATTGATTAGGGAATAAATTCAAACACATGGCAAAAAGTAATTTCAATATATAATATTTAAAATCTAATTTTAAGGTGATTTACACATTACCCCATTTTGCAGAATTCATTTCAGAATTTCTCCTGTATATTAATTTAGAGGTCTCTTGAGTATTTACTTCCATCTGGAAAAGAATGTGGCAAGGGAAGTATAATCAGATATGTTTTCACTGAAATTTGTTTCTCTCAGTTATCAAGTTTACCTGCTCTCATACCCCATACTTAGACATTTCAATTAAGCAAAAAAAACCTTATGAAAGTTGCCCTTACATACTGCCAAAGACACACCTACAAGGCTGTAGACCCATAAGCAAAATGGATCCTAAGCAATTAACTAAAGAACCATACTATGGGCCTTTAGAAAGTTCTTAGTTTGAGAAATCAAGGTCTCTAATCCAGCATTGTCAATAGGGAATTTTGAGCCTAAGTAAAATATTTCTTTTACATACAATATTGACAAATTTAAATCCTTTAAGTTTGTAGAAGATATCCATTTTTAGAGATTATTTCTTCCCAAGTCATGTCTAAGTGAATGATTTTGTGCTCATCTGCTGAATGAGAAAACAAAAATCTTCCTTTTTCTCTATCTTTAATCAGAGTAACTGACTTCTTTTTAATTAGAGGTGAGGTAACATTTTGTCTTAACAGCATTCGATTTTAAAGACATGAAGAGAGTAGAGGTAGGTAACTCTCTTAGAACCATTCTTAGTTGGCATCAAAGATTTCCAATTAAATATGCCTATGGCTGTGTAATATCACACTGGAGAATTTTTTGCACAGGAATATAGGTTTCTCTAAAATGTAAGTTCCTCTTGGGGAATAAAAGGAACACCATGGCATTCTATAACTGCTCTTCTATTTGCCCCCCTTGTAATAGGGTCATTCTGTTACAGCTGTATTATTTTGCTGATCCTAATTTAATAGGTTTTTTTTCAGAAATTTCTTGCCTACATTTCACCAATTTTTTTCCTACAAATGAGCAATTGAAGATTTTATGGTAATTAGATTAAATTCTTCATTACAAAATGTAAAATAAAGTAAAATTCTTCTCCCACATTCTGTTTATAGAACAGTTGCCATGGGATGAAAAAAAATTCATGTTGAAATCATTTAAATTTGTAAACAATATCAGCAAAATTAAATAATAAAATAATAATAAAAACAATTAGATTCAAGAAAGTGGAAATAATCAGACCTTTTTTTCTGTTCTTTTTTCCTTTCCATATCACCACTGGTTTATTCTATTGTTACTTAACATTTATTTGTTATTTTCAGTTCAATATATTAGTTAAATTTTTCTAGGAAAAAATAGGAAACTTTATTTTAGAAGATGGTATTTTTTCATAGCCTAAAAGTGCATCTTTTAATAAAAGATATTATGAAATTATTATGCTTAGCAGTTGCTTAAAAAACAGTGAAAAATATTTTACCAATTTCATGATTTTTTAAAAATCAAGAAGATTCTCCAATAAGAGTTTTTATACTGTAGTGATATTTTGCTACCAGGGGCACTGCTATTCACCTTGTAGTTTTTGTTGTAAACAAATATTAATCCCATTAATATATGTGTTTCACTTCACTACAAAGAAACAACAAATTCTCTATTACACCAAAAACTCTATCGTTCTCAATTAATTGCTAGTTCCTTTTCTGTCTGGCAGTGGTTTAGGTATGTGATATGCTTTGAAGTACACTTCCCATCTTCCTTTTAAGGTTCATACCATGACTCACCACAGGACACTACCAACTTCTTTCTTTCGCATTTAAGTGAAATCCAGTCAAATGAACATGGCATAGTAGTATTGGTCACATAACATGGTCTAATTATAGGCAATCTTTAATTTTTCCAAGAAAAATAAAAACATAGGAAATATATATAACTACCATGAGGATTACACATCCATTACTTCTTCCAATTCCAGTCTGGCAACAATCAATCTATAGGCATGTCCCCATTTCTAGGAAATTCAAGATACAGTTCTGGTGCTTATATTCAAACCTCTTCATCAGGTTTTTACATCAGGAGCTGCCAAATATCCTCATTAGTTCATACTTCAAATTATTCATATTTTTGACTAACAGAACTCAAAGTTTGTTCTTTAAATGCATATCCTCCCAAAGTGCCTATGTACAGACCTTTGAGACACTCAATATTCAGGGAATCGTGTCTGGTTTCTATTCCTTCCTTAGGTTATGGAAACATAGATTCAGTCTTTGATCTCTCCTCTGCCTGATGCTGAGTACTAACTCCTCCATTACATACTTCTTTCCCAGCTTTTACTATTTCTCCACATTCACAGTAGAATAGTAAAATGGTTGTAAGGCCAAAAGTAAACTTTACCCATACTAATAACATTTTGTCTTCCTTATGTCTGGCTTCTTGAATTTTGTTTGCTGTAAATATCCTTTGTTAATGCAAATATATAGTCCTTTGGCTCCTTTTGTATCTGATAAGACTTAAAGATTTGTGGGCAGGGCTTATCTCAGTGATGATGATGCTGCTTCAAAATTACCATGGCTATAACTACCATTTATATAATTTAAAACTTTAAATATAACATTTTATACATAAGGAAAAAATCCACTGAAGTTAAAACAAATATATCATCTATTTTTGAGGATAGTAAAAAAATAAAATTCATCCAGTTCTTTGGATTTACAAAGTTCTTTTTTGTGAAATAAGTAGTAGTTTTCTACTTCAATGAAGCAATGATCTCATTGACAAAATACTTATCCATGACCAGTGAAGATCACAAGCTTTTCATTCAGCATAATTTTTTAACATTTTTTTTGTAACTAATTTTTGGATTTTCCAAATAATATAGATATTTGTCTTTATGTCTTTTAACATTCCTTGTGTACCAATGCTATGCTTGTTCAGTTTTTCTGTTATCAATTGCTATCACCTCATGAATAGTCTACCAATCTTCTATATTCTAATCATAAATTTCACAGTTTCTAAGATCATAGGAACTAGAGCTGATGAAGATATTTGATTCAATTAGTCCAACTCCTTCATTTTATAGGTGAGGAAACTGAGGGCCCTTTTTTGACACATGCTACCTGTGTGCCCCTGGGAAAGATATATAATTTCTCAGAGCCCCTGGTAACTTTCTAAGGCTCTAAGCTAGAAACAAATTACTGATTTGAATTGGTGGAGGAAGTTACCACAGCAGAATTTTCCTAATGAAATTATAGGTCTTACAAAGGTACATCCATAATATTTTAGCAGCAAAATCTGAGCCAAGATTGTGAATTTGATGACTGAAAAAAGCATAATGGCCATTCTTTCCTAGACTTCTGCTCATCAAATGCCACTTGCTATAAAACACAATTTCATTTTCTCTTCAAGCCATAGAAAAATAAATGAACTAAATTTAATCCTTAGCTTGAATAGAATATAAGAATCAATGTGGTAGAAATCAAGCTAAAAGCATTAGGTGTGAACATATTTTGCCCCTTTTGCTGATTTCCTAAATATTCTTTCTTCATTCTCTTGATTCTAAGAGGGTAATATAAATCTTAAGTCCTTGGGCATAGATAAGAAGGGGAAACACTTGACCCATCAACCATTTAAATATCACTGTATTGGGAGGTAGTCCAGAAAAAAAAGAAAATATTTGTGCATTTCTTCTGGGTCACTGACATTATTCTACTTTTCTAAAAAATCATATACTCTTTATAATTTATTTTATTTTATTTTTTATTTTTTAAATCATCTACTAGATTTCTTTATTCCTCACTTTACAACTCATATCATTTATTCACATCTTTCAGGTTCTTTTCACATTTCTTAACTGAAGACATCATATGATTTTGAGGAAAAAAAATGGTCAAAATATTTTCTCATAATCTTAATCAAAATCTTACCTTTTTATTTTTTGAGAGAAATACCTAAAGTAGATAACTTAATTCATGGATTAAATGTTTAATAAAATTTGACTACAATAGCTTTTGTTTCTACTAATTAACAAACCATGTTGTCTTTGCTTCATCACAACAAACTTGTTATATTAAATTAAATGAGCACCATTTTATATTGCTTTGCATTATGTACTTCTGATAAGTTCAGAATTCTAGTTTCCTAAAATTAGCATTGCAGAAACATATGTATGTAATGTATGTAAAAATATCCTTCTTCTGATTATAGTATCTGAAAACAACTGCTTTTTTAAATTAATAATTCTCTTAAGAAACACAAAGAAATGGAAAATATTTTGACCTGTCCTTGAGTTAAACACATAGCAGTACCACTTTTCTATTCCAGGAAGATGAAACTTTATTCCATTAAAAAATCAATTTAAAAAGGTGATCCTAGAAATTCCTTTCATGATTATATCATTCTTGGATATATTTATTTGCCAGAATATTCATCCTCATATCTATCATTGAACCCTTTTCTTGCAAAGTAAACTCTTTCCCTATGGTTTTTGACAACAATGTTAGAGAATAAATCTTGTTGTAAGTCTTTATCAAAAACAGAGATTTATTTCAAAAGCCTCTATTTTTCTAGGCAAAGTAATCTTACTTCTTTAAGTCTCTAATCTTAGGTGTTATTTTAGGTGTTTTGGGTTTTTTTTTCCTCTTCTATGAATCCCCAAAATCTCAGCACATACTCCAAATTGTATTTCTGAGCTACATATCATTAAATAAATAAAGATCTGACCAGGTCTGAGTAAAATTACCAATTTGTTGCTCACATATGGATAGTCCAAACAATTATCATTTTCATTTGAAAGTTTAAAAGTTTACCAAGGGGATATAATGGAAGTGACGAAAAATAATGGATAATATGATTGCCGTAAATATAACCTTATTTACCCCAATTATATAAACTAGGAAGCCTTGCCTTTGCCAATTTTAGAGAAGTAAGAGCAACCACAAAAAAGTAGTCCTTGGAAGAGTTATAGGGGTTACAAATAGATACATATACATGCACATTAAGCCCTAGCTAATATAGCTAATAACATTTTCAATGTCTTCATACAATTTATTAAATGAAAATGATTATTTGATTAAACTATGGAATCAAAGGCATCAAATAAGCTTGTACAAGCAGCAACATTTGAATCAATTAATCAATCAAGAGTAAAAAATGGGATAAAAACAATCCTTAATCAATTTGGGATTAGTAAATTCTCCAAACTACCTGATGACATCAGATTATCCTACCTATAAAGAGCCAGCTCTATATTTTTGGGGGTCCTGAGTAGGCGTTTAATGGCGTTGGATTGAAAAGACAGGAAACAGAAACTGAGAACAGCCAGACTAGTGGTTAGCCCATAGCTGCTCCAACTGCTGTGGAGTTTAGAGTTTATTTGTATACTGGTTTCAAAGAACACAGAGAAAGAATCACAGCTGTGAAGGGGTTAGAAATCATACAAAACCCATTAAAGTCTAAAAGTAGAGAGATAGGTAAAGAGTCAAGGGCCAAATTCCAACCACCAATTAGTAAAGGGTTAATTCTGGGAGCAGAAATATATTTCATAGAGATTTTTACTAATTGCCTTCTGTCCTCTTCTTGAATTATAGGACTGTGCCTGGTCAGATAAAGTCTTGACTGGCCTTGTCTGTGTCCGGCCTTGACTATCTAAGTAATATATTTTTTAGAGTTCAGGCTTTTTAATTATCAGGGAGAAAAATGTTTAACTCAGTAGCTGCTGGTCTGCTTAAGGACTCAAAAGCCTCCCAATAAGAATATTGCGAAAAGGTGGGGATCTGAAAAGGAGTCAAAAGAGGCATCTCAGATTTTTACCTTAGATGGCCCATTCTGTCTGCTACCTGACATGCAGTGCAGAAAAAAATCATACTCAATGTTTTACTCGCCAATGATTTTGTAATGGGATCCAGATAAAAATATCTATTACAGACTCTATTTCTCTAAATGACTCCCAATAGCCTCTTGAAGGGGTCAAGTTGTTTTTGGATTAACCAACCAGCTGGTACCAGAGTTTTTCAGGGCTCAGGTGACCAGGACCAAACACAAAGACTGCCTCAGCCTGGACTGGTCACATAGGGAATCCAGATAACAGGCCCTATCCTGACCCTATTTCTCCAATTGGCTCTCTACACCTGCTTACTAAATTAAATTGGACTGCTTGCAGCAATCGGACACTTCTCCAGGTCTATGGATATCAGAGAGAATTTTATGACCAAAACATTCAAGTACTTTCAGGAAGCATGGTTTTTGTTTTGTTTTGTTTTGTTTTTGGTCTCTAATAAAAGGACCTTTGGGAGGACTGGGGGATTTGGGAACTGTTGAATTTCACTCATTTTTTCCTCACTTTGATGAAAAGATTACCTTGTGAACTTCAAAAGTTTAGAAGACTTGTACTTCCCATAAAAGATGTTATGTCTTAAGAATGCCAGTGGCCATAAGACAAACTAGATATAATAGAGAAAAGGTAGCTTCAGAGAATAAAATCTATTTGGGGAATTTAAGGGTCCTAAAAAGGCACTGAATCTCTGAGACCAAAAAACAATTATCTTTCAGGGGGAATTCCATGAGAACTTCATGAAACAAAAAAAAGACTTCCTTCCATTCAGCAGCTGTGAGCTACCTCTTTGCTACATGTGCCCATTAAAAGCATGAGCCTCTTTCTTTTCTTTTTTTTTTTTTGGGGGGGGACTCTGTATGTACTTGTAGGAATTTGTCCTAGAATATTAGGGGTTATTTTTGTACCAAATTTTTTTAGTATGTCATATTAGTAAATATGTCTTTCTAAAAACTTATCTTTCTGGTAATTAATGGGGAGCATAATGGATGGGGGCTCATGATACAACACCAAAGAAATCCCTAAATCTTGAGGAGATAAAGTGTCAGCCACCATCCGGGAACTCAATTCACCAGTATGGATGGAAGAATGAATTATAAAAGTCACTACTTATATATGGGATGTTACCAAAGAATTATTATGGGATATTAGTATATTTATCTTGTCTTCCAAATATTCCCTTTATCACTCCATAAAATATACAGTGTAAACAAATATATCTTGGATCTGATTAAACATTGATTAGCCACATATGTCAATTCTTACATTTTAATGATTTTTGTTCCCTATATATTGACTATTTCTTGCCTTCCTTTTATTTTAATTGTACTGATTTCTATTGCTTTAATTTGCTGAGCTAAATCTTGATTCTAAATATGCTTATGAATTTGAATGCATTCCCTGTCCCTTAGTACTATTCTCAATTTTAAGCTAATTGTGAGTAAAGATTTTTTCATTTTTATTCTTTGTTTCCACAGCACTGACCAGATGATTGGCTGATTACAGGAATACTAATATATAATTTTTGATGTTAGATGATACCTTTAAACCTTTAAGGTAAGCTCTTCCAAATCCCCATTAATACTTTATAATTAATATTTCCAATAAAATACCATTAAAATCCAACCAAGGACGGATTTTGGAACTGACTATCCAATTCATATTTTTGTTATTTTATGAATTAATGAAACCATGTTTATGATGGGAATATTTAAAGGCATTTGAAGCATATAATTAATATTGACATTGATTCCTATAGTTCTATAATCATAAGGTAGTTTATTTGTCTCTATGCTGTACATTTTTATTTTTACTTTGGTAACAAGAATGTAACTTTCATTATGATTCATCTGATGCATATTGAATTTTGTTCAAGCCCTCAATTTTATTCTTTATATGCCTTCAATTTCTCATATATATTTTTGTTAAGCAATAGATTGTGATGGTTGGAATTTTTATTCAACAATTCTTTTTAATATTATTATATTGTTTTATCCATTCACATTTAAAAGTATTATAGTTAGGTTTATAGCTTCCTCAGTTTGTGTCTAATTTTTTTTATGATTTAAGATTTTTTCTTTTCCTGTTTAAATACATCACTTTATATTTTCAGTTTTATTTGGTTAATCTAATTTAAAGAACCCTTATTTTTCTCTTTCCTTTCTTCCTTTCCTTTCATTCTTCTTACTTCATTTTTCATCCATTTTTTCTAGGTTTGTTGTCTTGCTCGGTTTATTAATTTTATTTTTTTACTTTATCTACTTATCTAATTCTTCCCTTTTCATCTTACTTAAGTTATCAAGTAAAACCCTCCTGTTTTCCCCTTCAAATTACTTTGTTAGTTTATCCTTCTTTTTTATGTCTCTTAAAAAAGTCTAGATTTTAGATTAATTCCTCTTTCCTTTCTGTCTATAGATTTTAATTATTTGATTCATGTTCCTGACATTTATTTCTCTCTTCTTTACCCTTCTTTACCTTTACCCTATACCTACCTTTACCTTCTTTACTCCCCTTCTTTACAAATACCTAGTGTATTTAAAGCTTCTAAGGTACTTATTTTATATTCATTTAAAAAAAGCTTCTACATCATCACCTAGTAAATCTTACCCACTGCCCTCTTGTGTTCTCTTTGTATCTTTTCTTTCTCACTTTTATAAATATCAATCCTTGGAACTCAGATTCTAATAAGTATCAATTCTTAGAAAAGATATAAAGTATTGAAGAATTGTTCAATGTAGAAATTTTTCTGTATTCCTAACAGTGTTGTTATTACTACTCCTTGCTCTTTCCTTGTTAATTTTTCCTCAATTTGACATTGTCTCCTCTTTGGGCTTATGCTCTTCTATCCTTTTGGATGTCTCTTTTGCTGGTTTATCATCTATCTCTCACTATATGATGGGCTGTTTTATATCTCCCATGAAGTTTGCTTTGTTTCTCTTCTGTTTTACATTCTCTCCTTGTATCATCTCATTCAGATCCACAGGTTTAATGATGACTACACAGCTGATTCACACATTTATGTATCTAATACTATTTTCTCATAAGAACTATTCCTCTACATCAGGGGTCAGCAACCTTTTTGGCCATGAGAGCCATAAACGCCACATTTTTTAAAATGTAATTTCATGAGAGCTGTACAGTGCTCACAGTGCACGCTCCTGTAACAGTGCGAGCTCCTGTAACAGCGCCTGAAAAAAAAAATTGACTTTATGGTTCCTGCAGAAAGAGCCATATCTAGCCCTCAAAAGAGCCAGATATGGCTGGAGAGCCATACTTTGCCGACCCCTACTCTACATAGTCGACTTAATTCTGAATACCTCTCTCTGAGTGTCCCACCATCCCTTCAAATGTCCAGAACTGAACTCATCATTTTCCCCACTAAATCTACTACTTTTCCCAAACTTATTCATTTATTTTTATCAACAAAATTTTAATAAATATTTTCTGACATTTTATGATGCATGTTATCTCTCTCCTTTCCACTTATTCCTCCTTCCCAAGACAGAGGGTAAATATGATATAGGTCATACATATGCTATCATATGATACATATTTCATGATCATCAGGTTGTTAATGAAGACACCTGGCTTACACTAAAAAAAAACATGAAAGAAATATAATGAAGAATGGTATGCTTCGATATGCATTCAGAATATAACAATTCCTTCTGAGGCTGTGTGTACCCTTTTTGTCATGAATCTCTTGGACTAGTTTTGGATTACCTATTTCTTTTGAGAGAATCAATAGCTTCCCTAGTAATTTTGCTCAAAAAACATCAAATCTTCTCTGCCTCCGTATCATACACATTTTCTCACCAAATTCTTTTGATTCTATCTCCATAATGTCTTTCACATTTATATTTATCACATCTCTACATTCACATTGCTTCCACTCTAATTCATACATATATGACTGCTGGCTAGGCTCACATTATTGCTCAGACTATTATATCTTTTTTGCCTGTTATTTTTGCTTCTAGTTTCATTTCTCTAGTAGAAATCAAATAAATATTGTTTCTCATCTCTAGCAAAGAGTTTATCATTTCTAAGTATGCAAAGGAAATTTACCATCTTCTCTTTCTGGGGTCACTCCTGTTGACCATTTGCATACTTGGCATAAGTCTGAACTTGATCCAGAGGCAAGGATTTTGTGAAGGAAAACATTGAGTGGATTGAGTCACAAAGGTAGAACGGCAGCCAGGAAAAGCCAGCAACAGACAAGAGATCACAAGGCAGGGGGCAGGGTAATATCCCTTGCACTGCCCTGTGGACTGCAGTCCCCCAAGCTGGGAAGCCTAGGCAAAATAGAAAGCCACAGTTGGCTCTCTAGATGTGATGTGTAAGAGTTAGTGGGCAGAGAAAAAATTTGATAAACTGAGGCAAGAGTAGATATTGCTCCCTTCTCTTCCTTGTTTGTTGCTGGCCAGACTTCCCTAGAGAGCCCTAATGGCAGCCACCGAATAGCACGAAATGGAGCAGAAAGGAAAACACCTATATACCCTATTTTCCATCTTTTTCATTTACTACTTTTGATTTACTAAAATTATTAATTTATAGACAGTCACATAATTTTCCTTCTTACATACATTTTAGTAATAATAATCTAGAAATTAAAATCCCGTTCTCAGATAACTTCTTTATTAGCAATGTTTGACTTTCAAATTCGATTTTTCTGAAGCCCTTCCCTTCCTTTGACAATTGTGATCAAAATGGCATGTGGATTCCTAAAGGGACACAAGGTATCCTGTCCAGTCCTTCATAATTTGAAAGGATTATTTGTTAGTTTCTCATGGCAGCATTTTTCAATTCAATTATAGGTAATACATTTTAATTATGATAGTGACAGTAGTTAAGAAAGACTTGATGAGACATATTTTGTATACTCAGAATCCAGAATTTTCAGAATCAACAAAATTTTGTAGGTGATAGGATTAGGAAATTAAGTAGAGGAAAGAATCTAAAATGGAACTGATAAAATACCTGGACATTTTATTAAAGTTCATTTAATCTATTTTTTCCAGAAGTGGTAACAAGTGGTAACAAGGTCAGTTATTTAGTTTAGAGATCAGTTAAGATAGAAATCAAAGTCTCCTTTTCTTTTTCTTAGTTTTCCTAAATGTTGTAAAGCCAGTATCAATTATAGTAATCATTTTATAGACTTAAAAATGTACACCATACCTGATAACCTTAGTGAGGCCATGAACATATAGGTACACAAAGAATCATAAAATCACAGAAAGTGAAAGTGGGAGAGTTCTCAGTGGCAATATAGTCCAACTTGTTATGTTTGTAATAACAGGGATGTTGGGAAGCTGATGGACTGGCCTGAGCTAGGAACCAACAAGACTCTCACCCCCCCACAGGCTTGAGTGAGTGAGGAGTGGCAAGGGCTCCTTTCTCTCAAACCCCTCCCACTCAGCAGTTGGTTTTTCAGTTAAAAAATGGAGACTGGGCAATGATTTCTGACAAGGTTCAGCAAAGCAAATGTCTAATGATGTTCACCTCAACTTATATTCCCCACAGGTTTGATTAAGGAACAGAGGAGAAGCTAGATTTCTTGATGTTAAGGACTGAGAAGGATCGGACTTCTTTGGCTGGCAACTGACAGGAACCAAGTTTAATGGCAGTAGTAAGTATACACAAATAATACCCAGGAACAGCTATTAAAAGATGGAGTTTATATCGATAAAAGAAGGGATAGGCAAGGAGGGGGTAAGTAGGATTTGGATAAGATCTGGGAAGCCCTGAATTGTCAGGTAGGAACTGCCCCTCTCCCCCAGGAGGGAGTGGCAGACTTAATATCTAACTGGCCCTCTAAGCTTATAATAATCACTTCTAATATCTAAATAATCAAATAACTATTATATTGATGCTGGAAAGGTCTAATCCTACTAGACAGGCAAACTCCTGAGTAGAAACCACAATGGCTTTTGCCACTATGGCCACAGAGGCAAACCCCAAACCAGGAACAGTGAGCAGAGAGACCTGCTCACCTCAACCCCCAGGAATCTACTGTCTAACTCCTTTCCAACTGTCCCCTCACCCAGAGTTCTCCAGGGGGCGTCCCCTGGAATTCTGGGTGAGGCTTGACCCTGTATCTTGCAGGAATTCCACCCTGCCATTTTCCATATTACAAGAAACTGATACCTGGAGAGATTAAGTAACTTGTCCAAAGTGACCATTTTTTATCACTTTGGACAAGTTACTTAATCTCTCCAGGTATCAGTTTCTTTTTATGTAAAATGAAGAAGTTGTGCTAGATGGTCTCTAAGGTCTATTTGAACTCAAAACCAATCATCTTATGATCCTTAATTGAAAGAAATGCCCACCACAACATTTTACAAATGGTCATCCAGCCACTATTTGAAGACCTAAAATGAGAATGAATGTACCATCTCACAAGGTAGTCCACAATCACACAAGAATAATTGTTTGAGTGTTTTGTGTTACAGCAACCCTAAATCTCTACAACTCTACTGGACTCCTATTGTTTTTACTTCTGTCCTTTGAAAGCAAACAGAAAATACCTAATTTTTCATTCACATTACAGCTCTTCAAATACTTGATGACAACTAACATGGCCCCACTGAATTCTCTAGGCTAAACATTCCTAGATTCTTCAACTGATCCTCTTATGACATAGATTCTAGGTCTTTCATTCTTGTTACTTTCCTTTGGATATTCTTCAGGTTTTCAAAGTATCCTTTAAAATGTGTCAAACTGGGTAGAATACTGATGTGATCTAGCCAATACAGAATATAGTGAATATCTTTATTGCTTGAATATCTTCATTCATACAATGAATACTTCAAATCAGATATAAAACTGTACCTCTTCATTGTAAATGTAGAGTTTTTCCCAACCTACATTAACTCTTTCATCTACCATGCTATTACAATTTCAGTAACAATTATAAATGGGAATTCTTAATTCCATGCTCTAATTTAACTGGGCAAAGAGCTGACTGGCTCAGTGGACAGAGAGTAAGAGGTTCTGTTACCATGGAGACCAGCCCACAGTTAAAGGAAATAGAAACTGCTCTCAGAGAGGAAGTGATATAAGAATGATAATTGAAAGTGAGAGATAAAGGGAAGCACAGAAGGACTTTGGCTCTAAGGTTTCCTGAGGGCAGGATGCTGCTGGCAGTTGCTAGTGACAGTTGGCTGCTGTAAAATCTGATTGAGGGAGAGTGTGTGGGTTGGTAGATGTTCATTGTTTAGTGAGTTAGTTAGAATATATATACATATATATATATATATGCA
>NC_058132.1:185822803-185868417 GCF_016433145.1 Gracilinanus agilis | reverse complement strand
GACATTTAAAGGAAATAGAAACTGCTCTCAGAGAGGAAGTGATGTAAGAATGACAGTTGGAGAGTGAGAGATAAAGTACAAAATGTGAGAAAGCCTTTTGCTCTAAGGTTTCCTGAGAGCAGGGTGCTACTGGCAGTTGCTGGTGACAGTTTGGCTGCTGTAGAATCTGATTGAAGGAGAGTGTTTGGGTTGGTAGGTGTCCATTGTTTAGTGAGTTAGTTAGAATATATATAGTGTAGGTTCTGCCTGGTTAGCTAGGCTGAAGAGTTATTAGTGAGACTCTCTCAAATGATAGTTTTTAGGTAGTTTATAGGTTCATAAAAGATTTAGATAGTTTTTAGGTAGTACTAGGGTAAGTAGTTAAATCTCTCTCTTCTTTATGTATATTTTAAAATTAATTAATTTATTTTGAATATTTTCCCATAGTTACATGTTTCATGTTCTTTCCTTCTCCCCCAAACCTCCCCACCCCCTCCACCCCCATAGCCAATGCACAATTCCACTGGGTTTTACATGTATCATTGATTAAGATCTAATTCTATATTGTTGATAGTTGGACTAGAGTTATCGTTTAGTGTCTACATCCCAAATAATATTTCCATCAGCCCTGTGTTCAAGCAGTTTTTTTCTTCTATGTTCCTTCTCCCACAGTTCTTCCTCTGAATGTGGCTAGTTTTCTTTCTCATAAGTCCGAGCATTGCTCTGGATCCTTGCATTGCTGCTAATAGAGAAGTCCATTATGTTTGATTATACCACAGTGTATCAGTCTCTGTGTACAATGTTCTTCTAGTTCTGCTCCTTTCACTCTGCATCATTCCTGGAGGTCATTCCAGTTCACATGGAATTTCTCCAGTTCATTATTCCTTTGAGCACAATAGTATTCCATCACCAACAAGTACCATATTTTTTTCAGCCATTCCCTAATTGAAGGACATCCCATCATTTTCCAATTTTTTGCCACCACAAAGAGCATGGCTATAAATATTTTTGTATAATCTTTTTTATATTTCTGTCTTTACTATTTTCTCAATTAAAACAAAAATTTGTTAAACTGCTCTTCTATCTTTGTTAAGTTCCTAATTTTAACCTCTACAATATTTAAATTAAAATGGGAGAGTAATTTAATAATTTCTCAGAGGTATTGCCTTTACAATGTTTCCAGGCATTTTGAGTCACTAATTTTAGATAAATGGTTATTATAATAATATATTTTTTTGTTTCAGCTAAGTTAGTTAACTTGTAGGTGTTTACCATTTATATTGCTTCTCCAAAGGAACTTTTAAGGGCTTTAAAAAAAAAAGATGTGCTATCATCTACCATATACTTATTCATCGATTATCTATCTTCTATCTATCATCCATCAATCACCTGTCATCTATCTATCAATCTTATGTCTTTATCTCTAGATATAAGTAGAACATTCAACATAGACAACTGATTAATTGAAAGATAAACAGAAAGACAGATGGATAGATAACTACATTTATTCTAAAAAGTTCTAATAGTGATAGTAACAAACACCATACATAAAGAAAATTAAATGAAACAAAAAAGAAAAATATTACTATTACAATGAATATCTTTAATGCTACCTAAATTCATCTCATCCAGGGTTATCATTATACCTGTGGATATGGAGATGGATATGATTATATACAGGTAATATGCTGACATATAGATATAAATGTGAAAGCAATACATATGTATATATGCACAAACATGTGCATATTTCAAATATTTGCATATTATCCTTTTAATAGTACTTTACTGATGAAATATTTTTAATCTGTTACAAAAAGCTCTTTTCAAATAGCAAGTAAATTAGTGTCTTTACATTGTTTATGTATAAAAGAAGGAATTGTCTAAGAAAATTGTCTTGCAACTAATTTGATGCAGCAATGAGCTTTATTATAACTGTACCTCATGTAATGAGGTTATGAATGATCAAATTATGAAACAGTGTAAAACAGAAAATATCCCCTGTGGATTAACACTGAGGTCTCACAAGCCCATTACCATAGATAATAAACCTAGTGATTTGCTACTCAATAATAATGTCACAGAGTCCCCTAGGGGCATTTATTACAGTGTTGAATTTTACAAAAAACATACATAATATATTTTGTTGATAGTAGTAGGGAGAGGGGAAATGTGTACATATTTTTATTGGTTAACTTTATAATTTTTTTCAAAGCACAGATTTATTTTTTATGCATCTTGAGTCTTTCCCCCCCTGCATTATACATGTATTATCACACAAATCATATTTCTATATTATATATTTTTGTAAGTGAATAATCTTTTAAAACCCCAACCCCCAAACACATCCCTAACTAAACAAGTTATCATCACTATTATTTAATATTGTACTAGCAATTAGAGAAGAAAAATAAATTAAATTAATTAAAGTAGGCAATAAGAAAACTAAACTATCACTCTTTGCAGATGATATGACAGTATATTTAGAGAATCTTAGAAAATAAACTAAAATTAGTTTAAATAATAACTTTAGCAAAGTTTCAGGATACAAAATAAACCCACATATATCTTCAGCATTTCTATATATTTCCAACAAAATTCAGCAGCAAGAGTTAGAAAGAGAAACCCCATTTAAAATCACTCTAGACAATGTAAAATACTTGGGAATCTATTTGCCAAGACAGACACAGGAATTATAAGAACACAATTAAAAAACACTTTTCACATAAATAAAATTAGATCTAAATAATTGGAAAAACATTTAATGCACATGGGAAGGCTGGGCTAATATAATAAAAATGACAATGCTACCTAAATTAATTTACTTATTCAGTGCCTTACCAATCAAACTACCAAAAATCTATTTCATAGAACTAGAAAAAATAATAAAATTCATCTAGGAGAACAAAATGTCAAGAATATCAAGGGAACTGATAAAAAAAAAGTGAAGGATGGTAGGCTAGCAGTACCAGATCTTAAATTGTACTAAAAAGTAGTAATCATCAAAACAATCTGGTACTGAGTAAGAAATCCTAAAGGCAGATTGATGGAATAGATTAGGGTTAAATGACCTCAGCAGTCTAGTGTTTGATGAACCCAAAGATCCTAGCTCTTTGGATAAGAACTTACTATTTGGTAAAAACAAACAAACAAACAAACAAAAACTTCTGGGAAAACTGGAAAACAATATGTCAAAAATTAGGTTTAGATCAATATTTCACACTCTAGCAGTGATTCCCAAAGTGGGCACCACCTCCCCCTGGTGGGTGCTGCAGCGATCCAGAGGAGCGATGATGGCCACACTTTTTTTGTATTACATTCTATTCTTAGTTCAATAAATAGTTTCATAATTTCCAGTGGGCGCTAAGTAATATTTTTTCTGGAAAGGGGGCAGTAGGCCAAAAGAGTTTGGGAAACACTGTTCTACAGGAAGATAAGGTCAAATGGGTACGTGATTTAGATGTAAAGAGTGATATTATAAGTCAGGTAGGGAACATCGAAAAGCTTACCTGTCATATCTATGGAGAAGGGAAGAATTTATAACCAATAGATAGAGAATGTTACCAGATGTAAAAATGACTAATTTTGATTATATTTAAGTTTTAAAAGTTTTTTTTTACAAAGAAAAGCAATGTAACCAAGATTAGAAGGGAAATAACAAACTAGGAAAAAAATTTTATAACAATATTCCCCAATTGATAAATGGTCAAAGGATAAGAATAAGCAGTTTTCAGATGAAGAAATAAAAGCTATCATTAATTATATTGTTTAAATTTAAAGTTGGATAGTTAATGAACTCATCAATATCTCCCTTTTCACTTAGGCAAAAAATCAAAGGTTATTTTGCTGAAAATTTTACATGTTTATTTTATTTAATGTTTTAAATGAATTCTAAAATAATATAGACATTATACATGTAAACATGTTAAGGACTTGTAATTTTATCTATGTAGATATGACAACTGTCTCCAACAATTCATATCTCTCTCTCTTTCTATTTATGTATCTCTGTATATAAAGACAGACATGTACCTATATATGCATGACCACATATGCATACATACTCACATAAATAATACTGTTAGGCAACATTCTATTACTTTAGGGATCATGACATATGTCAAATTTAGTAGTTCACATTTACAGTTTATAAATTCCTTTATATATATATATATGTATATAAATAATGCTATTTAATTCTGATAACAACCTCATGATTCTGATGCCGTTTTGTCGTCATTTTCAGGCTGAGTAAGGGTGGCTCCATGAAATTAAGTGACCTGTTCAAACTAACACTGTCTTCTTCATTCAAAGCCCCATGCACTATCCACTACACAGCCCATTTAAACAAAATTGCCAAAAGTGCTAATCCTAAACTGCAGATTTTATCATTTCACTCCCCTGCTCAGGAAGCTCCAGTTTCAGGATAGAACATAATTCCTCACTGTGAGAGGAAGGGAAGGAGTGAATAGATACTTATATTGCATGTACTATATGTCTGACACTCATTGGATTTTCACAACAATTCCAGGAGATAGGAGCTTTTGTTATTACCATTTTATGGATGAAGAAACAAAAACAGGTAGGTAAAGTATTATGTTCAGAATTCCTACAACTAGCAATTTTTTGCAACTGGATTTGAATTCATATATTCCTGACTTCAGATCCAGTTCTCTACTCACTGCTCCATGTAGCTACCTCATTTTAGGAGTTTTCTCAGTCTGGTTGAACTTTGCCTTTTCATCATCTTCTTTTTCACAGTCTGACTTTTATCCCAAATAGTCAACTTGTTATTCTCTGTAAATTTTATTACATCCTCTATCTCCATACAGGAGATTGCACAGACTGCCTTCCCTACATGGAATGCAATCTTTTCTTTCTTCTGCACCATGAGATCTCTTACTTCCTTAAAGATTTAATTCACATGACAATTTCTACCTAATATCTGTACTTACTCCCTTCCCCCAGTAAATTAGTTGTATTTGTAAATGTTTGCACATGTGTAAATCTTCATATATAGACATGAGCACACATATGTGTAGCTATATGTGCATCCGTATAACTTACCTTCCTGTATTTAAGTTGTTCCTCATTCTCCCAAAGCTGTAAGTTCTTTGAGGGCTGGTAGTGTTTCATTTTTGTTTTTGAATCCTTAGAGCTTATTAAACTTCTTGATGCTTAGGAAATAATTATTAAATACATATTAATAAATAGAACTGATGAGCCACATATCAATGTCATATAGTGTTTGTGTTCTGAGGAAGCAGTTTTGAATGCTGTAAAACAAAAAAGAAATCTTCACTGGGTAAATTAATGCTGTATTATATAGATACAGTGCCTGTGTACGTAATGAACTGTTAGAATAAAATGTAACAATCATTTACAAGATTGCAACAGCATGATGCAAGCATAATAAAGCAGGGAAATTAGTAAAAATCTGAATTACAAGTGTAAGTGACTGAGAAAGTAAATTGTAACAAGCCAAATTGTAGTCAGTCAGAGGACCAAGGTCAAGGTTCTTGGAATTATAAAGTAATAAAACAAAACCAGGAAATGTAATCTTTCATGACTATCGATACCCAGGATCTTTATATTATATTGTCTGTAATAAAAATTAGATTGTATGGGCATGTATGCATGTTTATTCTATTTGGATCAGTTCAGCATTTGGACAGAGTACTTTTTCTTATATTTCACAGATCTGCCTTAATGTTGTTTGAGTAAAGTGCTATATCATCTAATGGGCTTTTTGCCCATTATTTGTAAAAGCAATATAGCTCTTTCAAAGCTTTCCACCCTACTCCAAATCTTGACTTTAAAAGCTGGGATGAGTAGTCAAGAAAACAACATTTAGAAAAAAATGTACTGAAACTCTTTTCTTTGTCTGCTTTACCATCAAACTTACATATGTCCCTTTTCTTCTTCTGAGCTTTTTTCTTGGTAATATGCTTACACAAAATGTGTCTATATCCATCTATATCTATTCTGATCTATTTTTACCACAATTTCTCATCTGTATAATGAACTGGAGAAGCAATACTGTGTATTAGTTATGAGACAAAAGTGGTAAGGACTAGGCAAAGGGGGTTAAGTGACTTACCCAGGACCACAGGAGGAAACATGTGAGGTTAAATTTGAAACCACGACTTCTTATCTCTAAGCCTGGCTTTCTATCCACTCAGCCACATAGGTGCTAGATATCTTTTGATTCTGCAAAGGACTATGAAATATCTGATTGACATCACCCATTAAAAGCTAATTCTAGCTCCAGTGAGGGTTCTAGCAAAAGAAATAACACAACATTGTCCATTTCTGTTATTTTATACTTTTTTTCCTTTCCCTAGGGTGCTATTTCTATTTTTTAAGCGTATTTAATTAATTAATCAATTTAGAATATTTTCCCATGGTTACATGGATCATGTTCTTTCCCTCCCCTCATCCTACTTTCCTCTCATAGCCAACAAGCAATTCCACTGGGTTTTACATGTGTCATTGATCAAAACCTATTTCCATATTATTAATATTTGTACTAGGGTGATCCTTTAGAGTCGACATCCCCAATCATATCCCCATCGACCCATGTGATCAAGCAGTTGTTTTTCCTCTGTGTTTCTACTCCCACAGTTCATTCTCTGGATGTGGATAGCCTTTTTTCTCATAAGTCCCTCAGAATTGTTCTGGATCATTGCATTGCTGCTAGTAGAGAAGTCTATTATATTTGATTGTGTCACAGTATATCCATCTCTGTGTATAATGTTCTTCTGGTTCTGCTCCTTTCACTCTGCATCGCTTTCATTGGGCCTTGAATCAAAGGCCTGTTTTATTTCCCCTACATTTTTTGCACATTTTACATTTTGTTCACAAGTTAATTTTTTCTCCTTTTTTTT
This sequence comes from Gracilinanus agilis, assembly GCF_016433145.1. NCBI lineage: Eukaryota > Metazoa > Chordata > Mammalia > Didelphimorphia > Didelphidae > Gracilinanus > Gracilinanus agilis. The sequence goes on along the minus strand of NC_058132.1, from coordinate 185,861,551 downwards.
GAATTTTATTCTTTTTATTTTATTTTTATTTTATTATTTCTTTTGCCAATTGATTTCATGCACCCCCATGACTCACTTAGCCATGCATACTTGGCTGACTTTTTCAGGGGATAATGTGTTAGTTAAAATATTTTCCTCAGGGGGGGTGTGTGTTAAGTTTTTATAATCATAATGTCTGAACTATAATCTATATTGCAAGTCAATTTTTACTCCTGTAGAAGTAAACTCAGGGGGGTAATGTTTATTCTCAAAAGAAAATGTATGTTTTGTAATCTATAATGTAAAGTTTAAATTCTTTGAAAGTAATTTCAGGATAAGGATTTTGCCATCTCCCCAGAATCCAGACGATGAACCTGTTTGGTGGAGGCACCAAAAGATGCCTGAAGAGCCTTCACTGGATCATGAAGATCCAATTTGAACTTTGGGGCACAGTTGATCTGAACTATGGGGTTGGATGCATTTATTTTGAATGGACAGTTTATGCCAGAAAGGGGGACTGCCTCCTTAATGGTTTTTTGTCAATGTACCGAACATTGGTTTTGTTCTTTCTCCCTTTTATCTCTAAATTATTGTAAACTCTAATTTGATTATATTTTCCTGATCCATTGGGGAGATTTATCTCCCAAAGGATCACAGGGGGGTAATGTGTTAGTTAAAATCACCTGGGGTTCTATTTGGAAGGATTGAACCTCAATATAGTGTTTGACAAACTTCTGTGGACCTGTGGGGGTCCTTAAAACTACATTTCCCGTGGTCCAACGGGTTTCATGGGTTTCCTGTTTTGGATGATGTATTAAAGGCGAGGGAGTGTTTTAAGTAGGGGGTAGTGACTTGGAACTTCCACTTTAGTTACTGGAGCTCGAGGAGAGAGGAAGGTAAATGGAGGAGGTGAGGTTGGAATAGGTTTTTCTTACAGGCACGTGGTCAGTTTATCTCTATCAGCATGGCTTTTATTAAAATACTATTCTTCCTTTTGATCTCGGCCCTCATCATTTTTAATCATAACAACTTCCTGGAAGTCATTCCAGTTCTCATGGAATTTGTCCATTTCATTATTTCTTTTAGCACAATATTATTCCATCACCAACAGATGCCACAATTTGTTCAGCCATTTCCCAATCGAAGTGCATCCCCTCATTTTCCAATTTTTGCCACCACAAAGAGCGTGGCTATAAATATTTTTTGTACAAGTCTTTTTTCTTTCTTATCTCTTTGGGATATAGACTCAGCAGTGGTATGGCTGGATCAAAGAGCAGGCAGTCTTTTAATGCCCTTTGGGCATAGTTCCAAATTGCCTTCCAAAATGTTTCAATCAGTTCACAACTCCACCAGCAATGCATTAATGTCCCAACCTTACCACATCCCCTCTAACATTTATTACTTTCCTTTGCTATCATATTAGCCAGTCTTTTAGGTGTGAGGTAGTACCTCAGAGTTGTTTTGATTTGAATTTCTCTAATTATAAGAGGTTCTGAACACTTTTTCATGTGCTTATTGATAGTTTTGATTTCTTTATCTGAAAATCTCCCATTCTGTGTCCCTTGGCCATTTATGGATTGGAGAATGGCTTGATTTTTTGTACAATTGATTCAGCTCCTGATAAATTTGAATAATCAGACCTTTTTCAGAAGTTTTTATTATAAAGATTTTTTTCCCAATTTGTTGCTTCCCTTTTAATTTTGGTTGTATTAGTTTTGTTTGTACAAACACTTTTAATTTAATGTAATCAAAATTATCCATTTTACATTTCGTAATATTCTCTATCTCTTGCTTGGTCTTAAAATCTTTCCTTTTCCATAGATCTGACTGGTAAACTATTCTATGTTCACCTAATTTACTTATAGTTTCCTTTTTTATGTTTAAGTCATGCACCCATTCTGAATTTATATTGGTGTAGGGTGTGAGATGTTGATCTAAACCTAATCTCTCCCATACTGTTTTCCAATTTCCCAGCAGTTTTTGTCAAATAATGGGCTTTTGTCCCAAAAGCTGGGATCTTTGGGTTTATCATAGACTGTCTTGCTGAGTCAGATACCCCAACTCTATTCTACTGATCCTCCCTTCTGTCTCTTAGCCAGTACTAAATTGTTTTGATGACCACTGCTTTATAGTACAGTTTAATATCTGTTACTGCTAGGCCCCCATCTTTCACATTTTTTTTCATTATTTCCCTAGATATTCTTGATCTTTTGTTGTTCCAAATGAACTTTATTATAATTTTTTCTAATTAAGTAAAAAAGTTTCTTGGAAGTTTGATAGGTATGGCACTGAATAAATAAATTGATTTGGGTAGGATTGCCATTTTTATTATGTTAGCTCATCCTACCCATGAGCAACTAATGTTTTTCCAATTGTTTAGATCTAATTTTAATTGTGTGAAAAGTGTTTTGTAGTTGTGTTCATTTAATTCTTGTGTTTGTCCTGACCAATAGATTCCTAAATATTTTATATTGTCTAGGGCAGTGATGGGCAAACTTTTTAAAGAGCGGCCAAAGGAAAGGAAATGCTCATCTGCCAGTCTGTTTCTAAAGCAACTCTTTCGAAGTTTCATTGTATTGTATCCTATTCATTGTATTTGTCAGATTAGGAATAATGTTGTGTGGCCAGCAGAACATTTCAAGGGGCCACATCTGGCCCGTGGCTTGTAGTTTGTCCATCACTGGTCTAGGGTGATTTTAAATGGAGTTTCTCTTTCTACTTTTGCTGCTGAGTTGTGTTGGAAATATATAGAAATGCTGATGATTTATATGAGATTATTTTGTACCCTGCAACTTTGCTAAAATTGTTGATTATTTCCTTTAGCTTTTTAGTTGATTTTCTAGGATTCTTTAAGTAGACCATCATATCATTGCAAAGAGTTATAGTTTAGTTTCCTCATTGCCTATTTTTATACCTTCAATTTCTTTTTCTTCTCTGATTGCTACTTCTAATGTTTCTAGTACAATGTTAAATAATAGAGGTAATAATGGGCATCCTTGTTTCACTACTGATCTTATTGGGAAGGCTTTTAATTTATCCCCATTGCAGATGATGCTTGTTGATGGTTTTTAATATATACTGTTTATTATTTTTAGGAAATGTCTTTCTATTCCTATACTTCCTAGTATTTTCAGTGGAATGATTGTTGTATTTTGTCAAAGGCTTTTTCTGCATCTATTGACAATCATGTGATTTTTGTTGGTTTGGTTCTTGATATGATCAATTACATGGATAGTTTTCCTAATATTAAACCATCCTTGCATTCCTGGTTTAAATCCCACTTGATCATAGCGAATAATCCCCATGTTCACTTTGTTGGAGTCTTTTTGCTAGTATTCTATTTAAGATTTTTACATCTTTGTTTATTAAGGAGATTGGTCTGTAGTTCTCTTTCTCTGTTTTTGATCTGCCTGACTTTGGAATCAGTATCATATTTGTTTCATAAAAGGAATTCAGTAGAATTCCTTCTTTGCTTATTTTATTGAATATTTTGTATAGTATTGGGGTTAGTTGTTCTTTGAATATTTGATAGAATTCACTTGTAAATCCATCTAGCCTTGGGCAATTTTTCTTAGGTAGTTCTTTGATGGCTTCTTCAATTTTATTTTCTGATATGGGATTACTTAAATATTCTATTTCTTCTTCTGTTAATCTAGATAATTTATATTTTTTGTAAATAACCATCCACATCACCTAGCTTGCCATATTTATTGCCATATAAGTGGGCAAAGTAGTTCTTAATAATTACCTTAATTTCTTCTTCATTAGAAGTAATATTTCCCTTTTCATCTTTGATACTATTCATTTGGCTTTTCTTATTTCCTTTTTTAATTATATTAACCAGTACTTTATCTATTTTATTTGTTTTTTCAAAGTACCAGTTTCTAGTCTTATTTATTAATTCAATAGTTCTTTCACCTTAGATATTATTAATTTCTCCTTTAATTTTTAGGATTTCTAATTTAGTTTTTATCTGAGGATTTTTTTTAACCCTTGTACTTTGGTGTATTGTCTCATAGGTGGAAGATTGGTAAGGGTGGGCAATGGGGGTCAAGTGACTTGCCCAGGGTCACACAGCTGGGAAGTGGCTGAGGCTGGGTTTGAACCTAGGACCTCCAGTCTCTAGGCCTGACTCTCAATCCACTGAGCTACCCAGCTGCCCCCTATCTGAGGATTTTTAATTTGTTCTCTTTCTAGTTTTTTAATTTCCATGCCCAATTCATTGTTCTCTTCCCTTCCTGATTTGTTAATATATGCACTCAGGGACATAAATTTCCCCCTGAGTACTGCTTTGACTGTTCCCCATAGATTTTGATATGATGTCTAATCATTATCATTCTCTTCAATGAAATTATTAATTGTTTCTGTGATATTTTTCTTTAGCCAACTGATTCTGGAGAATCATATTAATTAATTTCCAATTTATTTTTTTATTTTTTTATTTTAAACTCTTAACTTCTGTGTATTGACTTATAGGTGGAAGAGTGGTAAGGGTAGGCAATGGGGGTCAAGTGACTTGCCCAGGGTCACACAGCTGGGAAGTGTCTGAGGCTGGATTTAAACCTAGGACCTCCCGTCTCTAGGCCTGGCTCTCAATCCACTGAGCTACCCAGCTGCCCCCTTTCCAATTTATTTTTGATTTGCCTCTCCATGCACCCTTTTGAATTATTATTTTTATATCATTATGACCTGAAAATTTTGCATTTATTATTTCTGCTCTTTTGTATATGTTTGTCAAGTTTTTATATCCTAGTACATGCTCAATCTTTGTGAATGTACCATGTGCTGCTGAAAACAAGGTGTATTCCTTTTTGTCCCTATTTATTTTTCTCCATATATCTATTAACTCTAATTTCTAACTACTATGACAGTTAATATAGTTTTTGAGAGTTATAAATACCATTATTCCATATAGGAGTATAAACAATTTGACATTACAAAATCAATGATATTCTTCTAGGGTCAGTTCTACATAGCTATAGATTCCTTTTGTTCCTGCTCAGTACTCAGAACACAGTGTCAGGACAGGTCTTAGTTAGATATATTGGATGGCAACTGCCCTAGGTCTAGCTGCAAATGTTCTCTTAAGTCTATGTTGAATATAGTGATACCCATTCCGTTAAAACATTGTTTTCTTTACTGCAAATCAAATTTTTTCATGTGTTTTTGTGGTTTTTTATCAGTGCTAATCTTTGCTTAGATTCACAGAGTCAGTTAAAATATATGTTGCGGGGGTATTTGGGTAGCTGGGTAGCTCAATGGATTGAGAGCCAGGCCTAGAGACATGAGATCCTAAGTTCAAATCTGGCTTCAGACACTTCCCAGCTGTGTGACCCTGGGCATGTCATTTGATCCCCATTACCTAGCCCTTACCACTCTTTTGCCTTGGAGCCAATACACAGTATTGACTGATGTAAGATATAAGTTAAGGGTTTTAAATAAATATATAAACAACAAAAAAATAAACAAATCAATGATGAAATAACATATATGTTGACTTTGTTCTGAGGATGTTATTACATTCTTTATAGTATTTAACTACTGCTTCATCTGATGTCAAATAATGGATAGTTATTCCCATTTGATCAAATGCTTTCCACCATCTCCTTTATTTGCCTTTCTTTAAAGACTGTATGATCTCTCATTACATTTAGCTACAATTTCATTATGTCTTCTGATTTAATTAATAGTAAGAATGTCAATATGCTTGTGATTCAATTCCTCTAGTCATTAATTGACTTAGCCATTGGATAAATTGTTTCACATTAAGGTATAAACAGCTAAGTTAATGTTGACATAGGGTCTAAAAATCTATAAATCTTAATATTTCCGACAACCCCCTTCTACAAATTTATTATCAGAATTGAGGAAGAAGAAGTACTCCATGTAGCTGAGGAATCAGAGAAGTTATTATGAACTAGATGAGATTTAATTTAATATTTTGAAAATATAATTTTCACAGATTAAAATAAAAGAGAAAGATAATCAAAGCAGAAAGAGCAGCAAACATCAAGGTGAAAAAGCAGGAAAATTTTTTTGAAAAACAACAAAAATATCATTAGTATAGGATTAGATATGATAGGAGATGCCTCAAAAAGCAATTTGATGCCCAATTTTGAAGGACATCATATATCTGAATAAAAATAGTAAATGATAGCAAGCCAATCAAAATTATTGAATGAGGGAATGGCATGATTAATGTAATGTTTTAGGGTTGGGCAAGTGAGGAGTACAATGCAACAATGTTTGCACGAGGTGATAAAGTCCATATTAGAATGGGAATAAAAGAAATGGAAAGGATATTAATGATTCAAGAAAAATTATGAAGAATGAATCATCAAGATTTGCTGACTATTTAGCTTTGATGAACTGAGGAGAGAAAGAAGATAAAAATGATTTTCAACTTCACCCTGCATTTTCTATTCTGTTTTCTGCCCCACAGAACAGGTTTAAGTCATCTCCTCTAATCTCATCAGTTCATGGCAAACTCAAGCCTTGACTGACACCACCTCAGCCCCTCTCCCCTTTTGATTGAAAGGATAGAAAGTGAAGTACTAAATTCCCCCTACTTCCTTCCTTTATAGAGATTAGAAACTGGACTTTTGTTTACTCCATTCTGCATCTGCTGCTCTTTCTGGCTTCAAATCCACTCAACAAGATGCCCTTCACTTGATACTGCCTGGTCTCCCCTTCCTAACTTATCTTCTACTTTATTGCTTCCTTTCCTGTGCCATTTCCCCCTATTACATAGTGCGCTCCTTGAGAGCAGGGATTGCTTCTTTATTAATTATATCCCCAACACTTAGCATAGTACTAGGAACATAGAAAATGCTTAATAAATAAATGTTTATTGGATTGGATGGTATATGTGTCTAGATATGGAGGTGTGACTAAAGAAGTATGAGAGTCAGGAAGAGTTTCTTTGAACTTAGACAAAAGAGAGGAAAGATTATAAGTTCAGTTTTATTGAAGTTGAATTTATACTGCAAGCAGAATAGCAGAAGTAAATGTATAGCAAAATATTCAAAATGAGTTCAGTAGAGCTATGAGGTCTGACACAAGATTTTAGAGAAAAATAGGAAATTTCAATAGCAGGTGCACAACAGATTTATGGAGAGGTCCTATTATATTCATTTTCATAGATGTAGGAATGTTCCATTTGTCTAAACTGTAATATACCTGGTGGTTGCAAAGACATCCACCTGAGAAAGTGGTAAATAGGCCTTCAAATTACCCAAATTCAAGTTTTAGAGGCTAGCTGTGGAATCAGAATTTCAAGAATTCAAGACAGTTGCCCTATAAATATTTAAAATATTTAATAAAGAATATATGAAGATTAGTTGAAGTAGTGCTGTCCAACCTGAAGGACATGGCATTAAATAGGGTTCATGGAACTAAGTAATTCAGGAGATAGAGATTCAGGCCTGAAAACAGGATTAATTGAGTTCAAATTTGGCCTCAGACACTTAATAGCTGTGTAAACTGGGTAAGTCACTTAACCCTAGTTGCATAATCTTTATCACTTCTGTATTGGAACTCATACTCAGTATCAATTTTAGGACAGAAAGTAAGGGTTAAAAAATTATGGATCAGTAAATGAAGATTTGGTAAAAAAAGTCTGGTATTTTACAATTTTTTTCTCAGGGATTTTTCTTTCTTTTTTTATTTTCTCAATTATGCGTAATAGCATTTTTCAACATAAGTTTTCCAAAATTATAAAATCTAACTTGTTTCCTGCCCTTTCTCCCTACCCCTTCTCAGAGACAGTAAATGATTTTATCTGGGTTATACATATATTGTAATGTAAAACATCCTTCTATATTGGCCATTGTTGTAAGAGAATACGTCTATGAAATCAAAATCCCAAAATAAAAACATAAATAAACTAAAGTGAAAAGCAGTATCTTTTGATCTGCTTCCTGACTTCACAAACTTTTTATGAGTCCTTCATAATTGTTCTAGATCATTGTATTGCTGAGAATCGCTAAGTCTTTCACAGTTGTGAAATTATTGTACAATATTGGTATCATTGTGTACAATGTTCTCCTGGTTATGCTTACTTCATCTATATCAATTCATGTAGGTCTTCCAAAATTTTTCTGAAATTATACTGCCCATCATTCTTTACAGCACAATAGCATTCCATCATCATCATATGCCACAACTTGTTAACAAATGACCCTCTTAAGATATATCTTGAGTCTGTTTTTTAAAGCTTGCAATTTATCTAATATCTCTTGAAAATTTATAAATGTATAGAGCAAAGTATTTTTATCATCTTCTTCTATAATTGAGAAAACAGACTGCGTGTCTTGCTACGATCATAGTTACTGAGTTTCTGAGTCAAGAATTGAACAAGACCCATTCCTGGTTCTAAAGTCATTGCTTTGCCTGCTCTGACAGGGTGATGCCTCTTTTTTTTCAAATTCCAATGATGAATTAATGCTTTTATCTGCATCAAATCATTCCCTCAGACTTAGAATCTCTAACAGCTCTCCACCATCTTCAATATTTCTATCATGGCCATCAGAATCATAGTTAAGAAATACTCACTAAGTTCCTATGATAAGCAGGAACAATACTAAATGTTGAAATATAATACATTATCCCTGACCTCAGATGTTTGTGATCTCAGAATTGAGTCATTAGAAATAATGGATCAATAAGCACTTAGTTATAGATTATAATGTAAAACTGAAATAATGCCTGTCCTTGAGGAGACTGGAGTCAAATGAACAGAGACAATAGGAAACTATACTACTATATGTGATTATGTATATTATATTATATATGTGCATGTGTTTGTGTGTGTACGTATAGCGAATTAATATGACCTGATTTGGGAAAGAAGGGGTTGTATATTAGATCTTTGGAAAATCATTTAGTATAGGGCAATTTTTGCCCTGAATATTGAAGGAAAGAATGGTAGAATGGGGGAAAAGAGGGAGTACATCATATTTGTATAGAGAGAGCCAATGTGAAGAAATGCAGATTTGTATAGAGGGCTGTGAGTGTAAACAGTGGAAAGAAAGATGTTTGACTCTATCACAAAATGTGCAAAGGAAAGTAACGTAAAATATGGCTTGGAATATAGGTTAACACCATGCTGTAAAAAAAGTTTATATGACATTATAAAAGTCTGATATCCAAGGAACTCTGTTATTTGTCAACTCTGCAACTTTCCAAACTTACCTCTCATTTCTCTGTTATCAAAAAATATTATTTATTCTTATCCCTGAATGATCCATTCTCAGAACTGTGTAGTTCATAGAAAACTGATCTTTGAAACAGAAGAATTGTGTGTGAATTTTTATTCTGACAATTACTAGTTGTGTGACTGGGGAACTTCCTTGAACTTCAGGTTTCTTCTGTAAAATGAGAATCTGCATTTTTAAAGTTTCTCTCTCTGGAAAGTTGTATTGCTCTTACTACCAGTCAAAATCCTAATGATTTCTCTTCTCCGTGAAGCTTTTCTCACTATTTTTACCAAAAATGTCAGACTTTTCCCTTAACTATCATAAATTCCATTTATTCAACCACAATCTACTTTGGGATTACATAATCTACTACTAAATGCTTCCACATTTCTTATCTCTCTCCAACTAGATATTATTTCACTTAAATCATGAGGTGATATCATTGAAATAATATACATAAAATCTTTTTTTATTAAGGTGCTATTTAAATATTAGTTGTTGGACCTTAATTTTTAATATCCTTTACAATGCCTAATACAGAGCTAATATTAATCCGTAAATTATTATTGAATTTGTGGATTTGAACTGTCTTGACCTCTTTTGGTATTAAAAAATAAAAAATATGTTTAGTAATGTAAAATTAATGCTAAAGCAGAAAATAAAAAAGAAGCCAAGATGATTGATTGTGCAAGTCTGTAAAAGGAAGTGTTTCTCATAATGTTGCATTTATACAGCTATTCCTAGCTGATTGATTCCAAAATAGCTTGCCAGATGTGACTTCTACTTTCCATGAAATTCAAGCTTTGGTACAAAACCACATTAATTTCAGAGTAAAGAGGAAATTTTCAAGATGGTACTAAAAAAGAAAAGATCATCTATCTATTTGGCTCTCTAATATTTCTGAAGTATATTTGAGTAAAGGCTTTTGCCTAACATTGTTGCTGAGTCATTTCAGCCACGTATGACTCTTTGTGATCCTATTTTGGGTTTTTCTTGCCAAAAATACTGGGGTGGTTTGCCATTACCTTTTCCAGTTCATTTTACAGATGAGAAAATTGAGGAAAACATGGTTAAATGACTTTCCCAGGGTGACACTGCTAGTGAGTATGTGAAGCCACATTTGAACTCAGGAAGATAAGTCTTCCTGATTCCTAACCTGCTGTTTTATAAATGGTCAGTCTTTCTGCCTGACATATGAACATAGAAAAGGAATGTTTTAAACAATTAAATCAAAACCCCTGATTATATGTGGAATTTTAAAAATGAGAGTAAAACTGGGTAGTCTCCCATCAACTCATTCACTCCATCATGAGTGCAAAGCACAATATCTCTATAATTTAGTAGAAAGAGCCTTAGGATTTATAATAGGAAAGGATATTAGAGGTACACAGCAGAATCTGCTACTTTTATATATTGGAATCGAAGAATTTAATTTCAAAGACAGAAAGGACTTCAACACCTATTTAGTGACACTCATGCCTAAAAAAAACGAATCCTGACTAAATATACCAACAAATAGGTATCCAGCCTTGGCTTAAAGACTTTCTTTTTAAAAAATGCCATTATTTATTTTCTATCTTAAGGTTGATACTAAGTCTATGTTCCAATACAGAGAAATGGTAAAAACTAAACAACTGGGATTAAATGACTAATTCAGTGTGATGTAACTAGGCAGTGTCTGAGACTAGATTTGAACCCAGGGCCTCCTGTCTCCAAGCCAGGCTTTCTTTCTACTGAGCCTTCTACTTTACCCTTGAATACTTTCAACAAGGAAGAAATCACTACCTTATGAATTAGCCCATTCTGATTTTCTCTAGCACTAATTTTTATGAACATTTTTTTTCTGACATCAGGCTCTAATTTCTCTCTTTCACTTTTTTCCTATTGTATCCAGTCCTGCTCTCTGGGGTCAAAGAGAACAAATCTAATTCCTTTCCACAAATATTGTTTTCCAATATCTTTTTCTTCCTTTGTTGAAGTAAGGTACATCTTCCATAAATCTTTTCTTCTCCTGGTGAACTATCCATTGGTCCAGGGGTCGTCAACCTTTTTGGCCATGAGAACCATAAATGCCACATTTTTTAAAATGTAATTTCATGAGAGCTGTACAGTGCTCACAGTGCGCACTCCTGAAACAGTGCCTGAAAAAAAATTGACTTTATGGCTCCTGCAGAAAGAGCCAAATCTGGCCCTCAAAAGAGCCAGAGATGGCTCGAGAGCCATACGTTACCAACCCCTGCATTGGTTCCTTCAAACTATCCTCATAGATCGCTACTAATTAATCATTACTATTCTGGTTACCCTCCTTAGGATGTTCATTAGTTTATCAATGTCCTTCCAAGTTTTGTGTCTAAACCAATTTATGTGGTCTTAGCAAAGGTGAGGATGTCAAGAATATAAGCTTCTTATTCCAGGATGCTCTATGTCTATTCAGTCAAAGATCAAATTAATATTATTAGCTGTCATAATTTGCTACTGATTCTATCCACTAAAACTCATACATTTTTCATACAAATTATTGTCTAACCTTATTCCTCCCTCTCAATTGTAAAACTTTATTTTTGACAGAATCATAGGATTTTAGAGTTGGGATTACATTACCTTCATAGTTCCTTTTAGTTCCAAATCTAAGGTCCTATGAAATACTTGAAGAAAGTTAATATGTTCTCCCTGAATCTATTCATCTCCAGGTGAAACATCTCCAATTCTTTCAACTAATGTTCACTGACCTAGGCTAAAGAATCTATGTCACCTTAATTGCCTTCCTCTGGAAACCCTCCAGTTTCATTAGTTCCTTTTACAATTGCAAGAAATATAGGATGAAAACCAGAGAGCATACAGAATATGCAATATGCTCAAGCTTGTACAACTAACTAACAAAGCAGCTATTCAAACTTACTTTCCCTGACTCTAAATCTATCATTCCTTCTGCCTCTAAAAATGTATCATCATGTGTTGATATGATTAAAACACTTATCACCTTATAACCAACCCAATGATAAATCTCTAAATTTATTGAGCTTATACACTTTGCCTACTTGGTAGGTCCTTGTAAAAGTTGCATTTGACTGTCATAGACATCAAAGATTAGAACTAACTTCATGCTACAGATATTAGTATTTACAGAGATGGTGGCATAAAATATAATTTTTTAATTGTCACCTTTTAATAATTTTCTAATGCTTCAAAGATTGGTGATTGTAATAGAATGAGTAATTCCTTCTAAGATATACATGGCAAACTCTCCTCACTTTCCTGGATTATCTTCCTGAGTTGCTTCCTTTCTCCAATCTTTATTTCATAACAATGAGTTACTATTACCTTTTTAAAGTCTTTCAAAATACCACTGCACTGACCTTCTTTAAGAACCTAAGGTGATTTCTTAAAAAATAACAGATGGAAAGAATAGTGCTAGATGGAAAATTTGACTCTAAAATACAAGACTCAAGAGAAGCATAAAAAGCTAAAAAAGAAAGAGAAATCAAAAGACATTCAATAAGTTTAAACTGTTTACATACCTATCTGGTAAGATGATTCTTATAACTTCTAGGAATTTTATTATTTTTATTGCATTTTTGAAGGGGTATACATGGATAAAGGGTAGAAGAACAAGATTTTTACTAAAGTTTACACATTTTTTGGTAAAGGAAGTTGATTGAAAACTCTTTTGCCTATGTGAAACTTTCTTCCTCCAGTGTCTGACTTCGAATTTATTCAAGAATCTTCCTGAGCCTTATGACAGGATATCTAATCTGCTAGCTCACATAAGGGTGTGAAATGTTTTTGTTATTTAGAAACTTTTGCAGTCTGCCCCTTCCTTCACTGCATGAAGAGAAAGCAAACGTGAGATACACCACAGGTTAAGAGAAGTTCAGTTCCCTTGCCAGATAATTTTATTCCCAAGCCAATTTTCTAGTAGAAAGATTCAGCATAAAATCAGTTTTGTGAATTATTAAATAATAGCCACAACAAGAAAATTGCCTTTGCATCCAAATCTTGCTATCACCGATGATTACAGACCCTTGATCATTAGAATCAGTTTTGACTCTATATTCAAAACTTTCAGGATTTGTTATGTTTAAATACCTTTTCTGGCTATTTTAATGCATGGATTTTAGAATCATACCTTTATCACATATATTTAAGGATGAGGAGGAGGAGGAAGAAGAGAAAAAGGAGTAGGAGAAGGAGGAAGAGGAAAAAGGAGGAGGAAGAGAGAGAGAGAGAGAGGAGGAGGAGAAGGAGGAAGAAAAAGAGGAAGAGGAAGAGAAAGAGAAGGAGGAAAAGGGGAGAAGGATGTGGTGGTGGTGGTGGTGGTGGAGAGAAAAGGAGAAGCTTAGATCTCACTCAGAAGAAAGTTCTTTCAAAAGTGTAGTAAGGTGAAGATAGTAATAGAGACAAGCAGCCTCTCTCAGTCTTTTCCTTTAGCTATCTGAAGTAGGATTGCCCCTTTACATCTTCCTTTTCATACCTAAAAGCCCAAAGCTTCAGAGTTTGAAGAGAATGAAAGTAGACTGAAAAGACTGAAGTTGTCTCTTCTCAACTCTACCTTGCCTCTCAGATGGGACAGGGCATTAATCTCCATCAATGAGGAGATTAGATGATAAAATCCTATATTAGTGGGACTCAGGATGGGTGTTAGAATTACATATCCCTACAAAGATAGGCAGATTTGATATGATCAGTGTCATGTGATACAGTGACACTTTTCTCTTGAATGGTCCATGAATAAGACACTCCATTTCTTGATTTGGGGATTTTTTTTCCTGGCTATTGTTGTTATTAAAAATGATGATGGCAGAGATTAAAAGGGAGAATAGTATTTTAATAAAAGCCATGCTGATAGAGATAAAATCATTAGACCACACACCTGTAAGTATTCAAACTGCTGCCTCAGCCATTTTTACCTTTCCTACCTTCACATGCCCGGTAGCTAAAGAGAGAGAGTTCAAAGTCACTTCCCCCTATTTAAAGCTGTCCCTCACCTTGAATATGTAATCCAAAACAGGAAACCTGTTGGACCACGGGAAATGTAGTTTTAAGGTCCCCCACACTATATTGAGGTCAAATACTATATTAAGGTTCAATCCTTCCAGATAGAACCCCAGGTGATTTTAACTAACACACTATCTACCATGACTAGAATACTACTCAGTTCAGCCATCTTTTAAATCTCAACTAAAATCTTATCTTTTACTGGAGACCTTCTTCAGGGCCTCTTAATTCTAGTTCTTTCTCCATTAATTATTTCCTATATATCCTGTAAATAGCTTGCTTGCTTTATATTTGTTTGCACAATGTCTCATATTATAAACTCCTTGAGGGAATAGAATAAGACACTGTATTTTTTCTCTTTATATACCCCCAGTATATATGCACTTAGCATAGTGCCTCATATCTAATAGATGTTTAATAAGTATTCATTGATTAATTGAAGAATAGCAGCAAAGATTCCTAAAAGTTCAAAAATTTAAAAAAAAAACAATTAAAAGGACAACAATTTGGCTCCTGGCCTCAGGTGTTTATTCACAAATTCCTAAAGTATGAGTGACAACTAAAATTATGCAGATAACCTATTAAAAAGAGGCCAGTTTGACCTTAATAGTATAATCGGGATTTGGAGATTATTGATGAGAGGAATGTGAATCAAAACAACTCTGAGACATCATCTCACACCTATAGGATTGGCTAACATGTTGGAGGGGATGTGGAAAAATAAGACATTAAATCATTGTTTATGGAATTGCTATCTGATTCAATCATTTAAAATCATGTTCAAAGGAAAAAAAACTGTATATATGTTGTGACCCAGTAATAACACCTTTGACTTTATTTCCTAAAGTAATCAAGGAAAAAGGAAATGAAACTATGTTCTAACTTACTTATAGCAGCTCATTTTGTGATCTCAAAGAACTGGAAACTGAAGGAATGCCTATTAATTGGGAAATGGCTGAAGAAGTTGCAGTATGTGCTTGTAATGGAATACCATTAAGCCATAAGAGATGACAGACAAGATGAGGGAAAAAAATCTAGAAAGTGAGTTGGGGAAAAAAAAGAAATGGGCAGAACCAGGAGAATATTGTTCACAGTAATAGCAATAATGTATGATGATCAACTGTGAATGATTGAACTATCATTAAAAGTCAAGGAGTCAGGACAACTCCAAGTGACTCATGATGAAAAAGGATATCCACCACCATAGAAAGAACAGATCCTAATACAGACATAAATACATTATTCTTCACTTTATACCCTCTATGCTTTTTTTTTTTACATTTTTAAAAAATTTTAAACCCTTAACTTCTGTGTATTGACTTATAGGTGGAAGAGTGGTAAGGGTAGGCAATGGGGGTCAAGTGACTTGCCCAGGGTCACACAGGTGGGAAGTGTCTGAGGCTGGATTTGAACCTAGGACCTCCCGCCTATAGGCTTGGCTCTCAATCCACTGAGCTACCCAGCTGCCCCCCCTCTATGCTTTTTTTATACATAGTGTGAGCAATGTGTATTATTTCAAAACATGAAGAACAAGGAAATATATGTTATAAGATAAAATAAATACAATCTATTTTCTGCCTTCTTGGGGAGGGAGCAGTGTCTGAGGGAAGGAAATAAAAGAATGAGACATAGAATTTCAGACAAAGCTAATGTGAGAATTTGTTTTTTTTAGATAAGCAAATTGGTGGAATCAAAGCCAGGACTGTAGTAATGTCCTACTTGACATTTCCCCTCAAGTACTATCTATTTTTCATGCAATTTCTTTTGCTGAAAGTAATATTTCCCCAAATACTTGGAAAATTTTATTGCTGCATATGCTTCTAAGTCTTTCATATCTAATTGACTCCACTTACCAACTTTTAAAAATATTTATTTTTAATATAATATTAAAGAAGAATACCTGGGGCTAAAAAATCTATAGTTTATCAAAGCCAACATATTAATGATAAAACAAATTAAGTAGATAATTTCTCTTTTTTTTCTTATTGTGGTATTTGTTCAACAGCTTCACAAGAAGCAATTTTGTGGAGTGAGGCAATTTCTTCTAGTTTTTAGAATGTCTCAATCTAGCTTTTCCTGTATTTCATTTCCATATTAGGTCATCTTATGAAATGAAAATTAATGCTTGTTGATCTGTGAATTTTTCCCTTTGGCTGCTTGTTAGATTATCTTTTTGAAAAGGAAGAGTTTGATTCTGGTGACTGGACATTGAGTAAATCACGGGGAGCTTTCTGTTGTTATTCTGTCAGTTCTATTATTTTTCACTCCATTCTATTTTCCCATGCTTTCAGACAATTTTCTTAAATTATTTCCTGGAACACAGCATTCAGTTCTTTCTGAAGGCAAATATTCCTTACATTATGTCACCCAGCCCTTGTCTCCTATCTCTGTTGACAAAATAACAACTAAAATTTGTAGAGATCTGAAGTTTTCTTCCAAATTGGGCATTGCTTTTTGTCCTTTTTTTTGTTATCATTCTTTTTTTTTTGTCCTAAGACCAGATGATTTTATGTAGAGTCCTGACTAATATAACAAAGTTTTCTCCCAACTTTTGATTGTTGTTAATTCACTTGTTTCCCTTCTTGAAAAGCTTTCATTGCCATCTTAAGAGATTTCAGAACTTTTACTTTGGTTATGGACTTTCTGAGCCCTTTGCCAGATTTTTATGTAGATCTACTCAAATTTGTAAGGTTTTTTTTATAGTCTTTTGCATTTTTCTTCTTGTTTTTTAAACTACTTGTATTCAGTAATTTTTCACATTCTGGTTGGTATTAAATACCTTTTGCAGCACGAAAAGGTGGACTTAGTGCTACTCTGGGCTTTCTTAACGGATCCTCTTCTTCTTATACCCTGTCAAATATTGTTATACTGATTAGTTTTGCATAATTTGCTTTTCCCCTTTGGAAAAGTTTCATTGGAAGGAGGGGGAGAAAGATGGTAAAAATTATGTTCAGAAATGGAAAAATAAAAGGAATCAATAAAACTTTAAAATGCCTTATTCTAGAACATATAATTAGGTGAATGGTTGATATAAGAAACTGGCATCCCAAGGAGCAAATACAAATTCATCACAGGATCATTGATTTAAAGCTAATAGGAAATTTAGAAGCCATCATTAATAGGAAGTTGTGCCAAATTTACCTCATTTTTTTGTGATAGTCTTAGTCAAATGGTAGTGCACAGAGACAAAATTATGTAGGTAGATGAGATCACAGAATCTTAGGTCTAGAATTTAAGGGAAATTAGAAACAATTTAATGCAACCTCATTATTTAATAGTAGAAGAAAATAAATTCCAAAACAGTTAAATGATTTTTTAAAAATCTCACATGGAAATGGAAAGTCAGAAGTTGAACTCAAGTACCAAGAATGCCTTCTAGTCCTCTTTCTAAATCTATCTAAGGTTTATAAAAGTATTAGATAAGTGCTATCATTTTATTCTTGTTAACAAATTGAAGTGACTTGGATTTGAATAGATTATTCATATGTTTAAATCTGATAATCTGCTTAGATCAAAGGAGAAATTAGAGATTTGATGCCATTTTATGGGAAGGACACTAATAGAGTTCCGGAAAGATCTATCATTCATCTTTTTCTTTTTTAATATTTTAAAAATAATGTCTTAAAATAAGACATATATACATGTATCAAATTTTCAGCATAAACAAACCTAGAGATATAGTGAACATGCTGATTATAATAGAATCTAAAAATCTCAACAAGGATTTTTGGAACAATTTCCTAGTTAGTTATTTAATATAACATTTTATATTAATACTGTGATAATTAGATTAAGTCTACACTGCCCATCTTTAGATTTAATCACCAAAGGTGAGAACACCTCTAATTCTGGGAGGTCTGTAACCCAAGTGTGCTAGAGTGGGTGACAAATCAAAATCAACTGACTGCCATCTGGGCAGTACTATGAGAATCGTCTATTGTGATTGGACATGCAAATTAGGAGGGAGGCACAGGAAGTGACCCCTTTAAAAAGAGGGAGTTGAGTGAGTGAGTAGTCTATGGCTGAAGAGGACATCTGGTGATGGACCTCTTCTGGTTCATTGAGGAACGTTGGAATGCTGAGACCCTGGTGAGAGTGCTTTAAATATCTTCTTTGAATTCCATGTGGTCGAACCATTCTGGATGGCAATTTGGAACTATACCCAAAGAGCTATAAAAGACTGCCTGCGCTTTGATCCAGCCATAGCATTGCTGGGTTTGTACCCCAAAGAGGTCATAGATAAACAGACTTATACAAAAATATTTATAGCTGCGCTTTTTGTGGTGGCAAAAAAACTGGAAAACGAGGGTATGCCCTTCAATTGGGGAATGGCTAAACAAATTGAATTCCATGTGGTGAGTTTAAAGAACCTTCCTGAACTTCTCTTAAGAAATTTCTTTTAGTAGACTCTGTGAATGAAGTTTTGCTCCATTTACCTCCTGGCTTCTGGCCCTCTAACTCTCAGCTGAGGGTTAAGATCTACCTGAATTAATTAGAGGATTGTAGTAAATTACCTACTGGGTTATATTCTTATTTCCTTATTTCCTCTCTCTCTTCTTAATTGTAAATAAACTTCCATAAAAGCCAATTTTTTTTTAATTTTAAACCCTTAACTTCTGTGTATTGACTTAGAGGTGGAAGATTGGTAAGGGTAGGGAATGGGGGTCAAGTGACTTGCCCAGTGTCACACAGCTGGGAAGTGTCTGAGGCCGGATTTGAACCCAGGATCTCCTGTCTCTAGGCCTGGCTCTCAATCCACTGAGCTACCCAGCTGCCCCTTATAATAATAAAAGCCAATTTTGACTTGAGATTATTCTTAATTGAGGATTGATAATAGTTCAATCCTCTGGTGACCATCTTTTAATATATTGAACCCATAAAATCCCCTTTCCCCCTTACAATACTAAGTCTTTTAGAGATTTTTCAATCAACTAACATAAATAATTAACATTTTTAATATACAGATTATTTTTCATAACCTTCATTACATCCTGAGATTCAACTATCTTGTCATTATTATAGAAATATTCCTTTTATTTTCTGTTTGTTCTTGATCATTTACCCCTCCTCCAAGCTTGTGCACTTGTGCCTTTCAAACATAAAGAAGATATTGAAAAATAACATTCAAGAAGAAGGTACTCAGTCTTCCATTGTGATGTGGTGGGAATTCACCTCTCTGGTATGGAAGAGGTTTCTCAAATTCACTTCTAACATTGTTAGTTTAAAATCTGTCACAATAAATCTGTGATTCCCTAGGGAAGGGGTAATCATAATTCTTCTGTATCTGCTCATCTTTTCAGATTCTTGCTCAAGTCTTTCTATAAACTCTTCATAAAGGAACAACATATCAATATGGGATTTTTCCTGATATTATTCTAGAATCTTGGGGGCATTTATAAATTTTTAAAGTTTTAGTGTAAGATTTTGTTGCTTTTTTTCAAGTTTCCATAAAGTTTGCCCTCCATAATGGGCATAGACAAAGGAGAAAGAGTAATTGGGAAGGAATATGTCAACAGTTTCCCAGGCCACTGAGAGAAAGTACAATGAGGAATGAAAAGGAACCAACAGATTTGGTAATTAAGGGATCAGTGGTGACCTTGGTGAAATTATTAGAGTAGAGTGACAAAAAGGAAAGCCACACTGCCTCTGCATAAATGAATTTACATCTTATTAGTAGTAGATTAGTCAAAGAGTTTCTTATAACAAAGAGATGTCAAAATGCTAATTAATGCTATTGTTTCCCTTATTTTGCACTTGTCACAGCCATAGTAATTCCACTGTTTATACAAGAGTAGCAGGCTCTACAATCTTTCTGTTAATTGTTTTTACATTTGGTGACAAATTGCTCCATTTCTTTTGGAGTTAATTTACTCCCTGGCATTTCTGTTAATGGTATTTTCCCATTGTAAATTGCATTAAATAATTTACAACAATTAGAAGTTAAAAGGCAGATTATTTTTCATCTAAGATATTTTGGTCCTCCAAATACCTCCCCAGGAATTCAAGGAACTGATTAAAACCACAAATATGGAGCTTGATGTCAGTTTTCACGATAACTGTAGAGATTGGATCAGAGAAGCTCCTGTCCAAAAATACTTAGGAGACTGATGATTTATAATTCTGGATGAAGTAGGAACTGTTTCAATTATCCCTGGGTAAATTTCAAATAATAATCAACCAATCAATGAATTAACAACTATTTATTAAGCATATTCTATGTGTTAAAAATTATGCTATGTAGCATGGCTATGGACATGGCCTAATTAAATAATCCCTACTCACACAGAGTTTACATTTTAAGAGAAATAAGTAAGGGTATGTAGAATACATACACAGAATAAATAAAAATAAAGGTAAAGCATTTAATATAAGGAAGTTTTACTTGAAAGGTATTAGAAAGTGAAAGGGCTAGGAAAGGTTTTATGTAGAACTACATTTTGAAACAAAAGAATTTTATAGAGCTGAACAGGCAGGCATGAAAATAAAAAAGGAAAAATATATGAGGCATTGAGTTCTGACATGTTGGGAAAAGAGACAAGGATAGCTTGGCTGAGTCACAGAAAACAGAAATAAGAGGAATATATACTTCTTGGGGTGGAGCAAGATGGAAGAGTAAAGTACCACTCAGGTGAGCTTGCCTAACATTTTCTTCCAAACAACTTTAAAATAATACTTCAAAAAAACTTCAGAAGTTGAAGAGTCAACAAAAGGTCAGAGTAAAGTTTTCTTCTTCCCAATACAACATAGAAGATTGAAAGGAGAGGTCTGTGCTATGGGAAAAGGGAGTGACCTGGAGTCCATGTGGATGAAAAATCAGAGGTAGGACTGTAATAGAGACAGAAGAAGAAACATTTTAGGAGTTCTTAAGCCAGGCATGGTAAAGTGATATGGAAAATGGTCAGAAAGAGATTATAGAATAGCTATATCCTAGGACTTGAGGTAATGCCCGATACTATTTGGCAACTCCATTGCCTTTCCTCTGTTCTGGTCTATAAAGTTCAAGAACAGAAAGGGGCACTTTCACTCAAGAGGAATGGAATCTCTGAGGGTCAGTATCACTTCCTGTCCACAGGGACCCTGAGAAACAAGATCATTTCTAGTCCCAAATGAGGAAAGGGCCAGAGGAGCAGTATCAGTTGTATTTCAAGGAAAGAGGGGCTCTTCCGGGGTAAGGGCTAAACAATAACAAGAATTCAGTGACCAAACCTCTCCCCATATCACAGCACCATGGAAGCCTTTAAAACTAGGTTTTCAGACAAAAGCACAAAACAATCCTGAAGCTTGACAGAGCCCTTCCCCACCTCATGCTATGAACTGAACTCAACATTAATAAAAGGTTTCAAATAAAAAGTAGGATGGAAAATGAGAAAACAACAACAAAAAGAACCTGACCATGAAGGTATACATGAGATCAAACACAAAATCAGAAAAATATAATGCAGTAAAAACAACTATAGCAAAACCTCAAAGAAAAATGTTAATTGGGGACAAGCCAAACAAAAATTCCTGGAAGAGCTAAAAATGATCTTCAAAATCAAAAACTAGTATCAAAGGGAAAAATAAATAAATAAATGAGGGCAAAGGAAGAAAATTATGGAAAGACACTAAACAGTCAGGTAAAAGATGCACAAAAATAAAGAAAATGACAATAAACAGAATGGACCAAATGGAAAAAGAGGCACAACAATTCAGGAAAGAAAATAATTTCTAAAAATTAAAATTGTTCAAGTGGAAATTAATGACTCCATGAGACATCAAGATACAATAAAAACAAAGTCAAATGAATGGAAAAGACATGAAATATTTCATTGGGAAAACAATTCACCCACAAAATGAATCAGAGTTAGTGTAAGAATTATTAGGTTAACTGTAAGCCATGATTAAAGAAAGAGCTGACTCCCCATTTCAAGAAATTAAAAATGAAAATTACCTCTATATCCTTTAAGTGGAGAAAACATTTGCAATTGCAATAACCCACCAATTACTCCCTGAAAGTGATCCCAATATTAAAACTCTCAGGTATTAAAGTAAAAAATCCAGAGTTCCCAAAAAAGAAAATACTTTAAGCAAGAAGAAACCATTCAAATACTGTGGTTTCACAGTTAGGATCTCATAAGATTTAGTGGTTGCCATGTTAAAGAAGCAGAAAGCTTGGAAAATGACATTCTGAAAGACAAACACCTGGGATTATGACCAAGAATAGCATCCCAAGTAAAGATGAAGATAATGCTTCTAAGAGAAATGGATATTTCACAAAATAGAAATTTTTTCAGCCATTCCTGATAAAACAACTAGAGCTGAATAGAAAATTTGATGAAAATCTAGAAAACCCAAGAGAAGCATAAAAAGAAATAATAGGTAAAAAAGTTTCAGAAAAACATGAGAATATATGAACTCATGTATAGTGAAGTTTGATTAACCAGGAAATATTATACAGGATAACTGCAATATTTTAAAGATGATCAATTATGAAAGACAGATACTTTGATCAAGACAATGACTCAAAATAATTCCAAAGGACCAAAGATGAAAAATGCTGTCCACCTCCACAGAGAGAGGCCTGATGGATTATGAATGCAGATTGAAACATTCTTTTAAATTTTCATTTATTTTTATTTTATTTTTTTGTGTTTTTTGGCAACATGGCTAATAAGGACATGTTTTGTATGACCTCACATGTATAATTGAAATCAAAGTACTTTCCTTGTCAAGGAGAAGAGAGAAATGGGAGGGAAGGAAAGACTTTGGAACGGAAAGGTTTATACATTGATTATAAAATTTTACATGTAATTAAAAATAATTTAGCAAAAGAAAATTTAATTTAAAAAGATTAGTGCAAAATTATATATCAAAGATGGGTTGACACCACCCATGAAAGACTTTTAAAAGCTGAAAAGAGAAGGCAAAGCTTATTCCTTAAAACAAGAGGGAACCATAGGATTTTTACTGATTAAGTGAATGACACAACCAATTATGTGAACAGTCAAATTTGTGCTTAAAAAATCACTTTAACAATATTGAATGCATTGGAGTAGGGGCAATGAATGACATGGAAATCAATCAGGAGGCTGTCATTATAATGTAATCATAAGATTATGATCTTGGAATTGCCTTTGTGAGCAGAGAGAAGAGATTGAGAGGGATTTTGTAAGTTTTAAAAAGCAAGACATGATAATTGACTGGATATATGGAGTGAGAAAAACTGAAAGGTTCAGGATGATGATAAGTATATGAACCTGAGTGACAGTAAGACCAATGGTGTCTCATAAATCTGAAGGGAAGTTTGGAAGAGGGAATTTGGGAAGGAAAAGATAATGAGTTTAGTTTTAGACAAGCTGAGTTTGTGTCATTTCAAAGTGATCAAATTTTACATAAGCAATAGGTAATTGGTCATGTGAGATTGAAAGACAGGGCTAAAATGAACTGGGGCTGAATATATAGATCTATGATTCATTACAATTCTGTGCCTGAATTATCACTCTTTTTGGCACAAGGAATTAAAGTAAATTTACAACCTTAAGCACTGAGATGGTACTGAAATTTGGAAGCAAGGAGCAATGAGAGTAGGGTAAAGGCATGGGATATGAAATATTATCTTTACATATTTTGCAATTTTGCTTGGCCTCAGTGTTGCATAGAGTGAACCTCATGGATTCTGATGGCAAGTTAATGCCCATTGTGTCAGTCTCAAATTTCATTTTATATTATATTCTTTGTTGTTGCTTTTCAGTCATTTTTAGGCATGTCTGACATTTAAGGATCCTGTTTAGGATTTTCTTGACAAAGAAAGTGGAGTGGTTTGACATTTCATTCTTGATCTCATTGTACAGAAGAGGAAAGTAAGGAAAACAGATTTATGTGACGTGCCCAGGGTCATGCAGTCAGTAAGTGTTGGAGGTAAGATTTAAACTGAAGGTGAATCTTCTTGACTTGGTACCTGGCATCCTATCCATTGTTATGTACTTTATCTCTTTTATTTTGTACTCTATACAATTCTACTCTTTTACTCTATTGTTTATCAAACATAAAAATTAAGAAAATTGCACTTAAAGTCTGGAGAGACTCAGGTGATCCTGAATAAATTTCTTCAATTCTCTGTTTCTCCCTCTATTAAAAAAAATGAAGTTAATACTAGACTACCTGACATATAAGCAGGATGTCAAAATAATGTTCTATGAAAACCATTTTAAAAAATTGTACCACTTTTGGAATTGGAATACTTTTTTTTTTAATAGAGAGAGGCTGCCTACTGTCTATTCTTATGGTAGAATATATTAAGTGACAGGAAAAGATCATACTGGTCATGAAGTCCAATCCCCCTCATTTTGCAGATGGAAAAAATTGACCTTCAGAGAGGTAAAATTACTTTCTCAAAGTCATATAATTAGTAAGCAGCAGATATAACATTTGAACACAAGTCCTTTGACATATATATACATATACATATTACATATATATATACATATATATATATATACACACGGTCTTATTTAAAAATAAATTTTATTTTTTAGGAAAGTTATCATGGTTATATGATTCATGTTCTTACTTTCCCCTTCACCCCTGACCTCCTCCCCCCCCCATAGCCCATGCGCATTTCCCCTGGTTTTAACATGTGTCATCAATCAAGACATTTCCAAATTGTTGATAGTACCATTGGTGTGGTAGTTTTGGGTCTACATCCCCAATCATGTCTGCATCAACCCATGTGTTCAAGCAGTTGTTTTTCTTCTGTGTTTCCTCTCCTGTAGTTATTCCTCTGAATGTGGGTAGGGTTCTTTTCCATAAATCCCTCAGAATTCTTATGGATCATTGCATTGCTTCTAGTACAGAAGTCCATTACATTCTATTTTACCACAGTGTATTGGTCTTTGTGCACAATGTTCTTTTGGTTCTGCTCCTTTCACTCTGCACCAATTCCTGGAGGTCTTTCCAGTTCACATGGAATTCCTTCAGTTTATTATTCCTTTTAGCGCAATAATATTCCATCACCAGCATATACCACAGTTTGTTCAGCCATTCCCCAATAGAAGGGCATACCCTCGTTTACCAGTTTTTTGCCACCACAAAATCACAGCTATAAATATTTTTGTACAATTCTGTTTATCTATGATCTCTTTGGGGGGTACAAACCCAACAATGGTATGGCTGGATCAAAGGGCAGGCAATCTTTTATAGCCCTTTGAGAGTAGTTCCAAATTGCCATCCAAAATGGTTGGCTCAGTTCACAACTCCACCAACAATGTATTAATGTCCCAATTTGGCCAAATCCCCTCCAACATTCATTACTCTCCCCTACTATCATTTTAGACAATCTCTAGGTGTGAGGTGATACCTCAGAGTTGTTTTGATTTGCATTTTTCTAATTATTAGAGATTTAGAACACTTTCTCATGTGCTTATTGATAGTTTTGATTTCTTTATCTGAAAATTGCTTATTCATGTCCCTTGCCCATTTATCGATTGAAGAACGGCTTGATTTTTTGTGCCATTGATTTAACTCCTTGTATATTTGAGTAATTAGACCCCTGTCAGAGTTTTTTGTTATAAAGATTTTTTCCCAATTTGTTGTTTCCCTTCTGATTTTGGTTGCATTGTTTTTGTTTGTACAAAAGCTTTTTAATTAATATAATCAACCATCCCATTGACATTCAGAGTTATAATTATCAGTTGTGTATTCCCCAACATTTTGGTATCCTCTCTTAGTTCTACCCCTTCTTCTTAGGCTATTTCCTTTTAAACAAGTGATTTGTTTTAAACCATTAACCCTTGTCCCCTCCCTTGATTTATTACCCTTTCTACCCCCTCCCTCGTTATTCCCCTCTTTTTATTTTTAAGGCCTAATGAATTCCCTCTTCCTTCTCTTCCCTTCCCTTTTTTGACCTCCCCACTCCTCTGCTTCCCTTGGTTTATCCCTTCTGACTTTCTCAGTAGGGTTAGATAGAGTTCTATATCTCAATGGATATAGCTACTTTTCCCATTCAGGGTTAATTCCACTGAGAGTAAGGTTTAAATATTACCTCTTAATTTTCTCTTCCTCTCCTTCTTATAATAGTATTCATCCCCTCCCCTTCCCAGGCCCTCTTTTTCTTATTCATTCAAGTTTCTCTTGGTGTCCTCTACTATTCACCCCCCTCTTTCCCACCCACCCCCTTATCATCTGAGACCATTTAGTACTCCAACCCCTCCCTGTGAATAATTCTTCTAATTATTATAATAATGGATACTATAATAATGAATAGAGTTCACTACAGAGAATTACACAAAACATTTCTCCATAGAGGAATACAAATAATTAGATCTTATTGAAGCCCTTAAAGAGGCAAATTTAAAAATAAGTTTTCTTTCTTTCCCCTCTGTTTCTTATTTACCTTTTCATGTTTCTCTTGGTTTTTGTGGTTGGATATTGAACTTTCCATTTAGTCCTGGTCTTTTCTGTGCAAATACTTGGAAATCTTCTATCTTGTTGAATGCTCATACTTTTCCCTGGAAGTATATAGTCAGTTTTGATGGGTAGGTGATCCTTGGTTGTAGACCCAGTTCTCTTGCCTTTCTGAATATCATATTCCAAGCCTTGAGGTCTTGTAGTGTGGAGGCTACCAGATTCTGTGTTATCCTGATTGGTGCTCCTTGATATATGAATTGTCTTTTCTGGCCTTTTGTAAAATTTTTTTCTTTTACTTGGAAGCTCTTGAATCTGGCTATTATATTCCTGGGGGTTGTCTTTTCAGGGTTTAGTGTAGAGGGCAATCTATGGATCCTTTCCATGTCTATATTGCCCTGTTATTGTAGAACTTCAGGGCAATTTTGCTGAACAATTTCTTTTAGTATGGAGTCCAAATTTCTATTAATTTCTGCTTCTTCAGGAAGACCAATGATTATGAAATTATCTTTTCTAGACCTGTTTTCTTGATATGTCAGTTTCTCAGTGAGATATTTCATGTTTTCTGCTATTTTATTGGTCTTTTGACTTGGCTTTATTTTTTCTTGTAGTCTTGAGAGATCATTGGCTTCTCCTTGCCCAGTTCTTGTCTTTAGAGACTGGTTTTCTGCTATATTCTTTTGATTTTCCTTTTCAATTTGGTCTATCCTATTTTCCAGCTGTTTGATTTTGGTCTCCAATTTGCTTATCAATTCTTTTGATTTGGGGGCATCTTTTTCTAATTGCCCAATTCTAGCCTTTAGAGACTGGTTTTTGGCTTTAATCTTTTTATTTTTCCTCTTGAATCTGGTCTGTTTGGTTCTTCAAGGCTTCCAGCTGGTCATTCTCGTCTTCAGTTTGCTTATCAATTCCGTTGATTTCTGAGCCTCAATTTCTAATTGTGAAATTCTGCCTTTTAAACTGTTATTTTCTTGCCAGTTCTCTACCATCTTTCTCATAATCTCAGATTTGAACTCTTCAATAGCTTGTGACCAGTTTTCATTTTTTTGGGAAGGTTTGTATATGATTACTTGTTTATTCTCCTCTGCTGTTTGCTCTGTTGTCTGGATTTTATCTGTGTAAAAGTTGTCAAGTGTTAAAGATTTCTTCTTGATTTTTCTCTTCTGGGGTTCTTGTCTCTGACTTGCCATTGTTAGCCCAGTACCCTCTCTGCTTTATCCTCATGCCCAGGGTCTGTCTGCGCTCTTTGGGCTCCTGAGGTCTCAAGTCTAGTTGTTCTCAGAGTCAAGCCTCCTGATGGTCCCCTTGCTTGTTCCTCTGCCTAAAGCTCCTTTAACAGTCTCAGGGTGCTGCTTTGCCAGTCATGCACCCCTCTGCATTGGGTCCCCACAAACGGGCCCTGCCTGTACTCAGAATCTACATCTGCAGCTGGGACTGAGCCTGTGCTCAGGGTCTGTGTTCAAAGCCCACCCATTCTTTAGCCTCTTGGGGTCTTAAGTCTTGCTGCTCTCATGAACAGGTCCTGGTGACCCCAGGTAGCTGCCAATGACTTAATGGGTGCCCCAAACTTGCTCTAACTCTTTTTTCTGGCTTTGGCACTGTAAGTGGTATGGGGTGGGGGAGGGGGTTGCTCAGCTTGCTTTTAGTGAGAGCTGTTTCACCCATTCATAACATGGAAATGCCTGATTCCACATAAGTTCAATGCTGTGCCTTGTTGTGGGGTCCCTTCATTCCTCTGGATTTGTTTTTATGACTTCTTGAGGAGTCCTATATGTGTGGGTTAGGAGACGTCAAGCAGCTGCTTTTTACTCTGCTGCCAACTTACCCTAAGATCTATATATAATCTTTAAAAATTCTACCACAATAGAAAGATGCTTAATAATGGTGAATATATTGTTGGACTAGGAATTAGTAGAGAGCTAAATTCAAATTATGCCTTTGGCAATATTTTTGTGCCCATTGGTTTTGGAAGCCATTGAGAGAAACAGTCTGTAATAGATATTTTTATCTGAACCCCATCAAAAGATCAATGCAGTCTGGCAAGGCTGTATTTTGGCCTTTCTACTCTGCAAGTCAGAACTAGACCAGATGGGCTATTTAAGATAAAAATCTTTACTCCTTTTTTGATTCATTTTATGATCTACACATTTTCTTATTGGAAAGCATTATAGTCTTATTGGAAAACTTTAAGTTCTTAGCAAACCAACAGTTAAGAGGTTAACAGTTTCTTTCCAAGACAGAAATGAAGAAAATTACACTGCCTGTTCCCAGACTACCCAAGGTCATGGAGTGGCAAGCTCAGGTAAAATTCCACTTTTAGATAAAGTGAGGCTCATTTTTAACCTTGGAACTTTTTCTCATCTGGCATTATCTTCATGAGGTAATTCTGTGTCTGTGCAGCTGTGAAACTTTTTTGGGCTTTTGGGTAAAAAGGAGTTTTGTTGAATACTGTATATAATAAAATCCCAAGCTCATTGCTGGCAGAGCAGCAGCCATGAGCTGACAGACAGTCTCCAGCATCTTTCTTTCTCACCTAAATTGTCCCTTATCAGATTTCTGGAGCGGTTGGATAGCTTTCAACGCATTGGCAAGTCATTAATTTCTCAGAGTCTTGGTTTCCTGATCTGTAAATCAGTGGTAACAAAATCTGAACTACTTAACTCCTGTTCTTGTTATGAGGTTTAAATGAAATAATGTATGTAAATGATTGTAAAAACTTTAAATTTTTTCATCAAAATTAGTTTGTATTATGATTAGTGAATGGAGTTGAGGAGATATTTTTTCAGGTACTTGTACGTTTATTTTAATGTGTTTTGTGTTATTTTGAGGGAGCATACAAATCAGGGTCCTGGGTTCTGTGTTTTCCTTTGTGTATATTTGTAGATAGAGGTTTTTTAATGTCATCATTAAGCACATGTTCAGATATCATTATTTCAAAGCATTGTTCCATGTCTACACACAAAGCCAAATCCTGTTTCTTAAAAAGGATGATTAATAATAATAGCTAGTATTTACACATTAACTACTATGTGCCAGGCAGATAACACTAAATGCTTTACAAATATTATCTCATTTGACCCTCACAATAGCCATGAGATAAAGTTGCTATAAGTATCTGCATCTTATAGATGAGAAAATTGAGGCAAATGGAGGTTAAATTACTTGCCCAAGGTCATTCAGCAAATAAGTGTGTTTTTAGCTAGATTCAAACTCAGATTTTCATGATTCAAGGACTAATATTCTATCCACCATACCACTAGCTGCTTCAGATTCGTGGCAGCAGAAACATCTCTCGTATGGATTAAGACTTGTTTAGGTCATTATTTTTTAGTAAATAAAAGTGAATTTTAATAAATTTTGTAGAGTACATATACAGTAAGTAAGGGGGAAAAAGGGTTTTTTTGTTTGAATATATTAAAGGTTGGTCACCAGGGGAAAAATCCCCAATTAAGGAATAACCTCAAGTCAAAATTGAATTTTATGGAAATTTATTTACAACTGAGAAGAGGAAGAAGAAATAAGGAAATAAGAATCTAACACACTAGGTAAATTACTACGATCCCCTAGTTAATCCAGGTAGATCTAATTAACCCAAGCTGAGAGTCAGAGGGCCAGAGGCCTGGAGGGCCATGGGGCCCAGAGGTGAATGAAGCAAAAGTTTCAGTCACAGAGTCTCTATTAAAAGGAATTTCCTTAAGAGAAGTTCAGGAAGATTCAGTCTTTAAATTCACCATGTGGAATTCCAAAGGAAGATTTAAGAAAAGTCTAACCAAGGTTTCAGGGTCCCACCCAGCACTCTTCCATGAAACAGAAGAGCTCCTCCACCAGAAGAGCTCCTTCTCCAGAAGCCCTTCTTTTCCAGAAGCTCTTCTTCTCTAGAAGACTTTTTTTGACTTACCCAACTCTCTCTTTTTAAAGGGGTCACTTGTGTGTCACTTCCTGTGCCTTTCTCTTGGTTTGCTTGTCCAATCACAACAGATGCTTCTCTTAGGACTGCCAAGGGGGCAGTCAGTCGATTCTGATTTGTCACACACTTTAGCACACATGGGTTACAGACCTCCCAAAATTGGAGGTCTGTTTTCACCTTTTGTGAAATTGTTTTCACCTTTGGTGATTAAATCTAAAGATGGGTAGTGTAGAACTAATATAATTATCACAAGTATGATAGTTTTAAAGTGTGATTCCTAAATATCAAATATTATGCCCTATTATACTAATACAAGTAACTTGTCCCAGGACATCAGTAAAAACCTAGCACTAAAACCTAAGGTTCTAGAGCCTGAGGCGAATGGTTTTTATATCACAATATAGAGTAGTAGTGTGAGTGAAATATATCAGACTTTGGACCAGATACCAACTAGCTATGTGACCTCAGCCAAGGCATTTAACCCTCATCAGCTTTAGTTACCTCACTAGGAGAACTGTGGATAATGACAGTTCCTACTATATGGAGTTGTTTTGAAGATTGAATGAGAAAAAGCATGTAAAGCACTTTGAAAAGCTAAAGCATTATATAATTGTGAACTGTTTAAATTTTACTTATGTAAGTCATAATTAAAATTAGTGTTTGTCAGTTTGTGGTATTATTTATCCCGCCTCTTAAAATATCTTGAGTAACTAACTGAGTAAAAATCTTCCATTTTAATCAGCAAATACAAGAGCTGAGATATTAGACATGTGCTTTGTGATCCAAGAAGCCTGCCAAATTGAGCAACAGTTCATAGTGAAAATTATCTGACTTGTTGCCAAGCAAGCTTCTAACATATGTTAGTTAGAGAATGATGACTGATAGAATAGGAAAATGACAATGTAGCCTGAGAATGATCTTTCTTCTCCAAGCACATGCTTTTGGAGTAGTAAATATGGAACTTTTAAAATGAATTGTTCAGTGATATTATTTTTTGATAATATGTGACATTGGAAGAATAGTGGTTCATAAAGCCAAATGTCCCCTAGGCAGAGAATATGTTTATCAAGTGGAGTCTGATGCAGGCAGCCAATTAGGAAAAAAATACTCTACAGGGAAATCATCTTTTACTTTTTAAAGTAATGGGAACTTAAATTTACAAATATGCAAAATTCCCCAACATCAGACTTATGGTCATTCACTGAGGATTCAGTAACCAAGCTCTTTAATATTGCTTCTCCTTCTAGCCAATTAAACATCCACAGAAAAAATATTTCAGTGCTCAAATCAACATTTTACTATCACTTGGTTTGTAATTTTGTATCAGATCTGAAAATTTTAAAAGTACCCTTCAGGACAAAAGTTATCTGATTTTGTCAGGATGGTTGCTGTAAGTATGAGTGTGTCTGTGATCTGGATTGAGAAGAATTTGAAACACTTTATCATCTTTCATCCCCTATCTCTCCCCCAAAATGTATTTTTTGCTGATTATTTTGATCCGGTTTTATCCACTAAGGAGAGGAAAAAAAGGAAGTAGCTGAAAAATATTATAATAGTATGGTAAATTCAAAGGTAATGAGAGTGAAATCTACTTCCAATATTTTGAAACTTTGCGTCTATTTGCAGTTCAAAGAAATACTTTCTGTTCTAAAATGCTAGTAAATAGGTTTGATCTTATACACAGGAGATAAATTTCCTTTGTGCTAAATTCTAGAACTCTAAGAAATCCAAAGGCTCCAAATATTTCATTCAGATGACAGGCACTGCCTATATTTTTGTTTAAATTTTTTATTAAATAATTAAAGTTTAGTTACCCTAATATCAATGAAGGGGAGCATGGTAATCCTGAGAAGGTTTTAACATATAAAAGGAAATGTGTGCAGTGAATGTGGCATAAATACTTTCATTAGAGAATTTAAGCTCCTTCAGTGTATGGATTGCTCTCATTTCTGTCTTTGCACCCATTTTTGTATGACACATAGAAGGTACTTAATAAAGATTTTGTGATTATTTGATCAGGAAAAAATGGAACATTAGGGAGAAAACTTGCTAATCATGTAGTGAAAGTGAGGAAAATCCATGAAGCGCTTATATGCTCTGTTGATAACTACAAAATATCAAGAATTGCTGAAGACATGCAGATGTAGAATTGTGGAAGACTTTTAGAAGAATGTGGTCAAGATTCATGCCATTTGAGAGGGCAGCTGGGCAGCTCAGTGGATTGAGAGCTAATAATTTCATAAGACAACAAGAAACAATAAAACAAAATCAAAAGAATGAAAACAAAGAAAATATGAAATAGCTCATTGAAAAAAATAACTCATCTGGAAAATAGTTCCAGGGGAGATAATTTAAGAATTATTGGACTTCTTGAAAGTCATGACCAAAAAAAAAAAAAAAAAAAAAGCTTAGACATCATCTTACCAGAAAATATCAAAGAAAAATTCACTGATATTCTTGAAGAGAGTAAAATAGAAATTGAAAAAATTCACAGATTGACTACTGCAATAAATTCCCAAACTATAATTCCCAGGAATGTTAGATTCAAGTTCAAGAGATCAAGGGCCAAGGAGAAAAAGTTACAAGCAGCCAGAAAGAGACAATTCAAATATTATGGAGCCCAGGTCAGAATTGTACTGGCTCTGAAAGCTTCCACATTGAAGGACCAGAAAGTTTGGAATATGATATTCCATAAGGCAAAGGAACTGGATTTACAATCAAGAATCACCTACCAATCAACACTGACTATATTCTTTCAAGGGAAAGTAAGGTCATTAAAAAAATAGAATATCCAAGCATTCCAGAAGAAAGTGCCAACCTTAAATAGAAAATTTGATGTCCAAATTCAAAATTTAAGAGAAGTACAAAAAAAGGTAAATAAGAAAGAGAAAAAATTTAAGGGTTTCATTCAGGTCAAATTTTTTATATTCCAATAAGGAAAGATGATATCTGTGACACTTGAAAACTGTTATCATTACCATAATAATTAGAAGAAGTATACAAAGACAGATAATGTGGTAGTAAGCTGTTTAGAGTGACATGTAAAAAAACCCCTAGGGGTGAAAAAGTGGATTGCACCAAGAGACATGGGAAGAAAGAAGTAAAATGGAGTAAATTGTATCCCAAAAAGAGGCATGGCAGGAAAAATCTAGTATAGTGCAGGAGAGGATGAAGGAAGTGATAGGTAATACTTAAATTTTATTCTTACTGCAATTGACTCAGAAAGGGAAGAACAGCCAGAGTGGTAAAGAATCCTATCTTACCCTATAGAGAAATAGAAGGGGAATAAGAAAGTGGGTGGTGGGGAGGGAAGGAATATAAGGAAATGGGAATGGGGGATGATTAAAAGCAAAACATTGGTGTGTAGGAAAAGAGTGAGAAGAGAATGGACAAGATTAAAAGAGGAAATCAAGATGGAAGAGAATACACATATGGTAATCATAACTCTGTATGTAAATGGGATTA
This sequence comes from Gracilinanus agilis, assembly GCF_016433145.1. Taxonomy (NCBI): domain Eukaryota; kingdom Metazoa; phylum Chordata; class Mammalia; order Didelphimorphia; family Didelphidae; genus Gracilinanus; species Gracilinanus agilis. Next base: position 185,827,627 of record NC_058132.1, on the reverse strand, counting down.
ACTCACTCATAAAATGGAAGGGATTAGCAGAGTGGATTAAAAACCAGAATTCTATCATATATTGTTTGCAAGAAATACATTTGAAGCAAGTAGACATACACAGAGTAAAGGCAAGGGACTGGAGCAGAATCTATTGGGCTTCAACTGAGACAAGAAAAGCAGGAGTAGCAAGAATGATCTCAAACAAACCTAATGCAAAAATAGATATGATTAAAAGAGATAAAGAAGTTAATTGCATCTTTATAAACAGCAGAATAGACAATGAAATAATATAATTACTCAATACATATGCATCAAATGGTATAGGATCCAGATTTTTAAAGAAGAAACTTAAGGAGCTTAAGAAGGAGATAGAGAGTAAAAGTATACCAGTGGGGGACCTCCACCTTCCCCTATCAGAATTAGATAAATCTAACAAAAAATAAATAAGAAAGAACTAAAAGAAGTGAAGGAAATTTTAGAAAACTTAGATTTAATAGATATCTAGAGAAAAATGAATAGGGATATTTAAGCAGCACATGGTACTTATACAAAAAAAAATGACCATGTACAAGGACATAAAAACTTCACTACAAAATGCAGAAAAGCATAAATAATAAATGTAACTTTTTCAGATCACAATGCATTAAAAATTAAAATCAATAATAAGGGTTCATAGAAAGACAAATTAAAAACTAAATGTAAACTAAATAATCTATTTTCTTTTTCAAAACAGGTGGTTCCAAGAAAAATCATAGGAAAAAATCTCTCATTTCATTTAAGAGAATTACAGAGGAGATAAAATTTGTGGAAATATAGTCAAAGTAGTACTCAGGGGAAAATTTATAACCCTGAGCGTTTATATCAATAAAATAAAGAAAAAGGAAATAAATGAAATGGGCATTCAACTAAAAAAACTAGAAAAAGAACAAATTAAAAATCTTCAATTAAAGGCTAAATTGGAATTCCTAAAAATTAAAGTAGGAATTAATGCAATGAAATGTGAAAGAGTTATTGAACTAATAAATAAAACTAGGAGCTGGTCTAGGAAAAAGAAAATCAAATTAAATAGCTAGAACTTTGGTTAATTTGTTTAAAAAAGAAGAGAATCAAATTACAAATGTTAAAAACAAAAAGGGTGAATTCACCTTTAATGAAGAGGAAATTAGAGGAATCATTAGGAGCAATTTTGCCCAATTATATGATAATAAATCTGATAATCTAGGTGAAATGAATGAATATTTACCAAAAATATTAATTACCTAGTAACAAAAGAGGAAATAGAATACTTAAATTTTTCTGTTTCTGAAAAAGAAATTGAACAAGTCATTACAGAACTCCTCAAGAAAAAATCCATAGGACCAGATGGATTCACAAATGAATTTTAGCAAACATTTAAAGAACAATTAATCCCCAAACTATACAAACTATTTGACAAAATAAGCAAAGAAGGAATACTACTAAATTCTTTTTATGACACAAATATGGTGCCTTCTTATTATCTTTTTATGACACAAATATCCTGTCAGGATGACCAAAAACAGAGAAAGATAGTTACAGACCAATTTCCTTAATGAACATTGATGCAAAAACCTTATATTAAATGCTAGCAAAGAACTATAGCAATATGTCATAATATATCACTACATCCAGGTGGGATTTATACCAGGAATGCAAGGCTGGTTTAATATTAGGAAAGCTTTCATCATAAATGACTATTTCAACAATCAAATTAATAGAAATCACATGCTGATCTCAATAACAATGGAAAAAGCCTGTGACAAAATACACCTCCCATTCCTATTAAAATCACTAGAAAGCAAAGAGATAAAAGGGCCTTTCCTTAAATTAATAAGGAGCATTTATTTAAAGCCATCAGCATGTATCATCTGCAATGAGGATGTTAGAAGTCTTCTCAGTAAGATTAAGAATGAAGTATGGATGCAATTATCACCCTTATTATTCAATATTGTGCTAGAAAGGTTAACTTTAGCAATAAGAAGAAAAAGAAATTCAAGGAGTTATAATAGGCAATGAGGAAATATTTGCAGATGATGTGGTAGTCTTCTTAGAGAATCCCACAGAATCAAGTAAGGAGCTATTTGAAAGAATTAATGACTTTAGAAAAGTAGCCAGAAACAAAATAAAGCCACATAAATCATGAGCATTTGTATGTATTTCCAACAAAGTCTGGCAGCAAGAGTTAGAAAAAGTAAGGGAAAGTGGAAGCTTTTGTTATTTGATGATTTTTCCCCCTTTCTCCCTAAATCTGAAATTGTTCTGCAATTGTTCAGTGAGGACTACCAAGGGTGCTACTAACACCAAACTTGGAGAAAGGACTTATGGGTGAAAAGGGCAGGACAAGCAAACAGAAACAAGAAGACTCTTGTGAGTCAGAGACATGACTGTGTGGCTCTGGAGAGCAGATGGGAGATTATGAGCAGTAGAATTTAGTCCTAAGTGAGGATGGTGAGGACTATTTAAATATTAAAGTGGTGGAAACTCCAGATAGGGCTGAAAACAGACCACTGAAACTTATTTGTTTCTACTGTTTCCCTCTCTTTGCAGAGGTTTAAATAAATTCTGGGTCATTTACTTTCATTAAACTCCTTTTCCTAGCTAAGCTTGGGATGTGTTAACCTCACCATAATTATATACTTCATTTCTTAAGTGTGAAAACATGATAAATCTGGAATCTTTGGAAAGCCAAAGCTGTGTGTTGTATCTTAGTCAAAGTTTACAGTTATAAAGCAAGAAAGAAAAATGCAGAGAGCTGATTTTTCTTTCTAGAAAATAGGAAACTAATATTGGTTTGTTATAAGTCTAGCAACAAATCTGAAATCAAGGAAACATAGAAATAAAATCATGAATTGATAAAGACCTCAGATTATAAAGAGGATAAATCCAAATATTTTTATTTCCCTTTTCCTTGGTAGTGGTGGTGGTAGTGGTGTGTGTGTGTGTGTGTGTGTGTGTATGTGTGTGTGTGTGTGTGTGTGTGTGTGTGTGTGTGTGTGTGTGTGTGAAATGGGGGGTTTGGCTAATTTTGAGTGACTTTCCTTTCAACCCCCTTCCCACTCTCCCAGACACAATAGAAAGGGAATGTGAAAAGCTATGCTTCTGAATGGAAGTGAATTGCTAGGAGGAAAGATGAACAATTTGAGTTGTAATGCTTAATCAGATTCTCTGATTCCAGGTGTGATGCACCTTTTAGCTTGACTTGCTCAATAACACCAGCTGAGTTTTTAGAAGTATTAGAATATAATGTGCAATTCAGCTGTCTGCACCAGGGGAGATAGATGAATGTTTGTAGTAACATGTTTTGGATAGCAATGGTTTCTCTTTAATTGTACTTCTCCAAACAAAAGGTATTTGCTGTGTGTTCTTAGGGACTGGACATTGTTTTTGAATTGGATGGACTTGATTGTGGTCCTGGTTTTTAAATTTTGAGGTCTTTTGATTCTGTCAAGATCTGTGAGATTGACTGTATAGTGGTCTTATTTGTTGTCAATAATGTTTTATTTAAAGATATGGTAGGAATTATGTATATTTTTATATCCATTAACAAAATTCTACCCACTGAGTTATGTGGCATATTTAGGCAAAATTTGTGGGCAGAAGTTAACAGCTGGAGAAAAAAAAACTTACCAAAAGAGAAAATATTTATAAGATAAGCTTTTTTATATTGCATATTTTAAAGTCCTAGGAATTCATTTTGGCCTAGAATCACCTTGTTCTACAATGCCTTCTTCTAGGACCTAACCACAATGCAACTCTTAAGTAGTTGACAATTGAACATATCTATATCTTAATTTCAAAATTATATCACATATGATGAAGTTTAATGCCTCTCATTTGTTTCCTTTGCTTTTATTGAATTTTGTTTACTTTCTTTTGATTTTTAAAAATTCTTATTAGTTGTAGGAATTTTTTCCTTTGAGGAACAAGAAGAAACTCATTAGTGATAACATGTTATGACACATGCAACTCCAGAATGAGAGACTATATTTTTGAACAAGTAATGAACCTTCTACTTGTACAATAGGCTACAAAATCTGATTCAAGTCTATACTCAGTGATGCATAGAAAACTATCTTGAAAAGCAATGAAGATTCTACTGATGATGGAAAGTTTCAGTGGAATGATTAAAATGTGGCTTAGTGTTCAAGGTCACAGTGTCAGTAGCTAATGAATTCAGATTGAATAAGAGGTATTGTCAAGAGCCCTGTAAGGAACGCTTTTAAATTTAGTATAAAAAGATTTTGCTCTAAATGGCTAAAGAAAAATTATATGATCCTTCAGAAGTTTGATGTATACAGAGATGAGACGATTAAAAAGTATTCTGATATTGACATTTACCTCAGACATTCTTTGAAAAACTAGGTTTATTATTAATGGGACATGAAGAAGAAGAGTAGTGAAAATTATAATCAAGAAAAAATAATTAAGAAAGATGAAGTTCAAATTTAATAAAATAGAAAACTAAATCAGAAAATATTTTATATAAAGCCCTTTACATCAAAACTAACAATGAAAAAACCCAGAATATTCAGATACTTTTTCTCTCAAGTTTGTGAAAACTGGTTTGGACATTTATAATAAATCTATTTCAAAAATATATTTAGAGGAGGAAATTACCTATCTCTCATAAAAAGATAAAAGACCAGTCAATCTCTCAAATAAAATTGTGAATTTTGGGCTTCCGGGTTAAGATGGCGGCAGAGTAAGAAGCAGCTCTTCACCTCTCCTGACCGAAACACACAAAACTCCTCAAGGGGACATAAAAACAAGTCCATACGAACGGAGGAACCCCACAACAGGGCACAGCGTGGAAGGTACGTGGAA
>NC_058132.1:185817651-185817970 GCF_016433145.1 Gracilinanus agilis | reverse complement strand
TGGAATACTATTGTGCTAAAAGGAATAATAAACTGGAGAAGTTCCAGCCGAACTGGAGAGACCTCCGGGAACTGATGCAGAGCGAAAGGAGCAGAGCCAGAAGAACTCTATACACAGAGACTGATATACTGTGGTAAAATTGAATGTAATGGACTTCTGTACCAGCAGCAATGCAATGACCCAGGACAATTCTGAGGGATTTATGGTAAAGACGCTACCCACATTCAGAGGAAGGACTGCAGGAGAGGAAACATATAAGAAAAACAACTGCTTGAACGCATGGGTCGGGGTGGACATGACTGAGGGTGTAGACTCGAAA
>NC_058132.1:185745875-185817553 GCF_016433145.1 Gracilinanus agilis | reverse complement strand
AAAAAAATTAAAAAAAAATAAAATAAATCTTATAGTCTAAAAAAAAATTGTGAATTTTTCTGGAAGACTGTACACTAGATTTTAAGGTTCTTGAGGGCTAATACTCTATTTCATTCATTTTCTTCCCCCTCTGAGTGTTTATAATAGGAAATATAGAGTAGGGAGGGCAGTGATAGCAAACCTTTTAGAGACTGAGTGTCCAAACTGCAACCATCACACAGCATGTAAGTCCCCTGCCTTACCCCACATGGGAGAGGGAGAAAACTTTCCCATTGGGCTGCTGGGCAGATGGATAAGTGATGTGATAAATGTCCCATGTGAGCATGGAGAAGGTTAAGGAGCAGCCTCTTCCAGTATGCTCCAGCCCATGTATTATAGGTTCACCAATACAGAAGTAGGGTGTTCAATGAATATAACTTTTAATTTTAAGTGGCATCTCTATTTTTATCTTATTTTTATTTTTGAATACATTCCTTTTCTCCTCTCCTACTCAGTAAGCCATCCCTTATAACATTTTTTCTTTCTGAAATTTAGTTTTTCTTTTTTTCTTTTTTTAATTTTAATTTTGAATATTTTCCCCTAGTTACATATTTCATGTTCTTTCCCTCTCCCCCAAACCCCACTAACCCCCCTTAGCCAATGCACAATTCCACTGGGTTTTACATGTATCATTGATCAAGACCAAATTTCATATTATTGATAGTTGGACTAGAGTTATCGTTTAATGTCTACATCCCCAATAATATCCCCAACAACCCATGTGTTCAAGCAGTTGTTTTTCTTCTGTGTTTCTCCTCCCACAGTTCTTCCTCTGAACATGGCTAGTTTTCTTTCTCATAAGTCCCTCAGTCTTGCTCTGCAGAGATCCTTGCATTGCTGCTAGTAGAGAAGTCAGTTATGTTCGGTTGTACCACAGTGTATCAGTCTCTGTGTACAATGTTCTCCTGGATCTGCTCCTTTCACTCTGCATCAATTCCTGGAGGTCATTCCAGTTCAAATGGAATTCCTCCAATTCATTATTTCTTTGAGCACAATAGTATTCTATCAACAACAGATACCACAATTTGTTCAGTCATTCCCCAATTGAAGGACATTCTCTCATTTTCCAATTTTTTGCCACCACAAAGAGCGTGGCTATAAATATTTTTGTACAAGTCTTTTTTTTTATCTCTTTGGGGTAAAATCCAAGCAGTGCCCCTATAACATTTTGAAAAACAAAAATGAAAAGAAAACTCTTCAAGAAAATTAACATATAAACTGAATCTAAAAATGCTTGATACCCATGATACCCAGCTTCTACAAAGAAAAGTAGAAGCTTCATTATCTTATCTCTCCTTTGAAGACAAGCTTGGACATTTTAGTTGCATAGCATTTGGTATGGTTGCTTTGGCTTTTGTTAATGTTGGTGTAATTTCCATTTATACAAAATTAATTATAGTTTTAGATAGATAGATAGATAGATAGATAGATAGATAGATAGATAGATAGATGGATGGATAGATAGATAGATAGACAGCTAGACAGATAAGATAGTAGCTAGGTAGATTAAGTAGGGAGAAAAATATAGAGGCAGATAGATTCTATTAACTAACAATGGATTCATCAGTCAGTCTTCAAATATGTATTAAGGGTTTACTCTGTGGCAATGTTTTTGTTAAAGATAAAATTAAATTTAAAAACGTGGTTTTTGTTCTCAAAGAACTCATATTCTTTTTTTAATTCATTTTTTGGTAAAGATATTTTGTTTTACCAACATGTAATAACAATTTTCCACTTAAGTTTTCTTAAATTATATGATCCAAATTTTCTCCCTCCTTCTCTTCCCTCTTATTTTCCAACCTGGTAATCAATTTGATGTGGGTTACATATGGATTATCGTGCATAACATATTTCCATGTTATTCATTTTTGTAAGAGAATAATCATATAAAACCAATACTCCCAAATAAAAACTCAAATGATCTAAAGTGAAAAACCATATACTTTGATGAGCATTCTGACTCTAACAGTTATTTCTTTCGAGGTGTATAGCATTCTCTGTCATAAGTCCTTCAGAATTTTCCTGGATCATCTTATTGCTGAATGTAGCTAAATCTATGACAGCTGGTCATTCCATAAAATTGCTGCTACTATGTACAATGCTATCCTGGTTCTTCTTATTTCATCCTGCTATTAATTCATGTAGGTCTTTCCAGATTTTTATGAAATCATTCTGTTCATCATTTCTTTTAGCACAAATCTATTCTGTCACCATCATATATCACAATTTGTTCAGCCATTCCTCAATCGAGGAAAATTCCTTTGGTTTCCAATTCTTTGCCATCACAAAAAGCACAACTATAAATATTTTTTGTGCAAATAGGTCCTTTCTCATGTTTTTATCTCTTTGGGATATAGACCCAGTAGTGGTAGTAGTAGATCAAAAGGTATGTGTTCTTTTATACCCTTTTGGGCATAATTACAAATTTCCCTCTAGAAGAGTTGATCAGCTTCCCACTCTACCAACAATGTATTAATTTCCCAATTTTACCGCAACCCCTCAAAATGTATCATTTTCCTTTATCATTATATTGACTAGTCTGATAAGTATGAGGTGGTATCTTAAAGTTGTTTTAATTTGTATTTCTCTAATTAAAAGCATTTGAAAACATTTTAAATGTGATTATTAATAGCTTTTGATTTTTTCATTTGAAAATTGTTTATTCATATCTTTTACCATTTGTCAATTTGGAAATGGCTTGTATTCTTATAAATTTGATTAAAAATTTGAGAAATGGGAACTTTATCAGAGAAATTTTTTATAAAAATAATTTCCCTTAGTTTTTTTGTTTCCCTTCTAGTCTTGGTTACATTGGTTTTGTTTGTATAAAATCCTTTTAATTTAATGTAGTCAAAATCATTCATTTTAAATCTTGTAATGTTCTCTATCTCTCATTTGATCATAAATTCTTTCCTTTTCTATGGACCTGGCAGGTAAACTATTCTATGTTCACCTAATTTCCATACAGTATCACTCTTTATACCTAAATAATATACTCATTTTGAGCAAATATTGGTCTATGCTTAGTTTCTGCCATACTGTTTTCTAGTTTTCCCAAAATATTTTGTCAAATAATGAGTTTGCATCTGAAAAGTTGGGATCTTTTGGCTTATCAAATATTAGATTGTTAAGAAAGGAGCTTATATTCTAGTAGAAGAGACAATTTGGAAGCACCTATATAAAAATAACATATAAAGGTTAAAGGAGATATAAACTTAAAGAAAAGAAATTAGAAATGTAAGGAATTAAATTTAGGGGTTTGACTAAAATATGAGAATTCTAAAGTACTATTGCAATCACCAATTAATAATATTATAGCTCAAGTCAAAATGACTTTTAATAGTTTTTATTTAAATGTGAAAAGAGTGAAAATAGAGAAATGTAAGAAGAGAGTAGAGAAAACGTCTAGCCTATCACACTACATGTTGCTCCAGGCTCAGCTCCAGCAGGACTCATTAACCCTCAGACAGAGGACCCAGTGAAGTTTTATGTAAAGGTTCTAGCAATGCAGCCTCTTTCAGGAGAAGGAGGCCTCTCCAGAACTAATCTCTCCAGAAGCCAGGAAGGGAAAGCCAGCTACTCACTCACCCAAGATGAAGTCCAAAGGAGAAGATGCAGGAGCAGTCCTTTAAGAAGTAGTACAAGAGTCAAGGTTCCAAATCAAAGCTGAGGTCCAACTCCAAAGGCAAGAAGCAAGTCACCAGCCAAAGCTCTAAGCCAAAGATTCAATCTAAAGCCTCAAGCCAAAGTCCTTTGGACAGGAAGTTCAGGACATTTTATAGTCTTTTTTCCATGTCACTTCCTATCCCTTCCTCCACTTCACAGGAGTCAATCACAGCTTCCAAATTGCCTAGCACTGCCAAGGTGGGCAGTGTCTGTGGGATACACTGGTCATCCTCTGAGAGTGTAAACTCTTATGAAAGGATTCACAAGTTTCTAACTGATTGAGTTAATAAAGTGAGTTGTGAACCCCTTACTTAGTATTAAGTACGGTTGTTTAAGTTTTTGGTTGCTTAGTTCAAAATAGACATAGAGAATAAAGAATTCCCTTTCACAGTAAGGTGGGTATCATCCTATTAAAAGTGGAATTTGAACAAAGCCTTCAAAGAAATCAGGGAAGCAAGGATGCAGCAATTGGGAAAGGGAATATTATGGAATAAGGAGCAGTCAGTGAAAAGGTATAAGGTGGGGAGAGAGGGAGTTATATATTAGTGACAACAAAAAAGCTATCATCCAAAAGCTATGAATTACCTGGTAACTTGTTAAGTGTAATTCCAGTTATGATTCCAGTATACTTGGACCAACTTACATCTTTAACAACAATTAACTACTATTCCTTTTTCCCCCACAATCCCCACAATATTCACTTTTCCCATCTTTTCACAACTTTACCCATATACTAGTGGCAGATGAAACCTAAATATTATTTTGATTTCAGTTTTTTGTTATTATTACTAGTTTGAAGCATTCTTTAAAATATTGTTTTTGTTGTTTTAATTGTTTCAGTCATCTTTGACTTTTCATGACAACATCTGGGGATTTTTTGGCAAAGATGTTGTAATCATCTGACATTTCCTTTACTAGATTATAGAAAAGATGAGAAAACTGAGAACAACAAGGTTAATTACTTGCTCTTGGTCATACATTTAATGTTTCAAGTCAAATTTGAATTTCTGTCTCCCCGACTCTAGACCTGGCATGGCATCCATTGTGAACCTGAAATTGAGTTCTTTGTCTGTGGTAGGTTGGAACATTTCCCACATTTATTGGTCATTTTCTACTACTATGTGTAAGAGAAGGGAGGGGTTACAAAAGAGTGAGAAAGAGGTAACTGGGGGATGGTTATGCCATCCTATCCACCTCTTGATATGGAGGGGTGGATTTAAGGTACAGAATGTGACATGTTTTATATGGACCAATGTCAGAATTTTTTTTGCTTGACAATGCATATTTTGTAAATTGTTTTTTCAATTTCGGAGAAGTTAGCTGGAGAGAAAATAAAAGTGTTTTCATTGAAAACAGAAATAAAAAATAAAATTATATTTAAAGTCAATAATCATGGGAAAAAATGGGCATGGTCTGAGAATAATCAAGTCTTCCAGTTTTTACTATATCCTGCTTTTTAACCACATTATTCCTTCTTCTCACATTAATGAGTGAAGATCATCTATGAAATACATGGATTCCTAAAAATAGATCCTTCCCAAAGAATAAAACAAAGTCTTACACTCGAAGACAGTTGTAGAAAGAATAATATTTCCTAAATAACAAGTCTTTGTATTATATGATGAACAAGTCAAAACCTTAAAAATATATTTGAAACAAATAGCCATAATTTCACTCCGCAAAAGCTAATAGCATCATCTGAGAAAAATTTAGCTGAATATTGTTTTCTTTAGGATGAATCTTATAAAACAGCCCAGATGAATGTGTGAATGAACAAAAAATTTGTATTAAAGAATTAACTTGTTCTTAAATATAGCAATTCTTACTGGATAAAGTTGGCTTAAATCCAGGAAGACAAATTTTCTAATCTATTTCTGACATATACTGTGTGACCTTGAGGATGGTACTTAATCCCTCATACTGGTGAGAGAAGTTGCCCACCCACATTTATAGAAGGATTTTCCTCATGCAGAAGTTTCCAGTAATAATGAAGCCTCAGTCTTTTTATCCTTCATTATTTTATGCCAAAAACTATCTGAAGAGTTTGGGATAAATTTTGCAGACACAGCCCCTGTCTTCAATGAATCTACCTTCTACTAAGTGGAAGGAGAAGTGCTGGTAAAGGAAAGTTGAAAAATAAAAATGCTTAATAGACCTACAGAGTGGTCAAATGACAAATTATGTGCTCTTTCCTAAAGCAAGATTAGCAACAACTTGATTACCACTCTGACAGCATGAGGTAATGAGTCAGGGGGAGAGGATGTGGTTCCAATGGAATCATACAGATTGCATAGGTAGGTGGTGTTAAGTATATGAGCTCTCACAGATTATCATGACCCCAGGGTGAGAGCTAGTGGTCTGACTGGGAGAGGGCAGAAGCAGTAGGAGTTTTAGCCCTGGGAGCACAGCCAGAAATATGTAAGAGTGGAATAAAAAAGATTGTGTCTGTGACCTATGAATGAAGTTAGCCACCAACATGCAAAATAAACAAAACACATTCAACAAATTGCTAAGACCTGTGGGCTTGTTTACAGAAGAGTAGGAGTTTATGAAAGAACTGATGATCAGGTCATTTCCATCAGAAGTTATAAAAAAGTTATCCATATGGAGCCTTGACTTAATATTTGATGCAGATTATGCAAGAAAATGGTAGAAATTGTCACACATTAGCTACAGGGAGGAGAAATTAATCACCAACTTGATATTTAGGCAGATATGACTTGATGGCTAGAATTATACATCAGGAAATAATTTTTTTCATAGAATAACAGATTACAGATCTCTACACTACAAATTTAGGCCTGCAAAACCTCAACTCTCCTGGAACTGGACCCAATATCTCATTCTGAACAATTGCCCATAATTGCCTAAACATAATGTTGCTTTTTAGAGCTTAAGAATTTTATTTTAATAAATGTCACCTTTCTCCAAGTTCTTAATATCTGAGTTATGTGTGGAAGAAAAGGGTTTCAACATCTAAATACCTTGTGAGTTCAAAATCATGTAGGCTCAGAATGAGATACATACTTTAGCTATTTTGTTTGCAACAGAATTTTATTGAGGATGCTTTCAGTAAGTCTAAAGGGGATCATTTTACATCCCAACATTTCTATTCAACTACAAAAGAGAAAGTATTTTTGTACACTTTTGCAATAGTTCATAAAAATACTCAAAAGAATAACAGTGACTTGTTGCACAATTGTTTCTTTCTGAACCTCACTGAAAATATGAGAATAATGAGATTACAAAAACAAAACCAATAATACCATGGTGCAAACAGAAACCTCAAAATATCTTTGGTAATGGAACAAGAATATCCAATTGAACAAGGTTATTGAACCTGGAACATTTTACAAACAGAATTATCACCCATAATTGCTTACTCATAACACTAATTCATAAAAAAATAAGGAATACATTTTAATAGATATTACCATCCCAAATACTCAGAAACTTCAGACTGAGTAGAACAAAAAGCTTACAACAGGGGAAATTAAGATTACAGTGATCCTTCACCTAATGCAGGAGTCACATTATAGAGACCCCCATGATAGTGAAAATCTGCAAAGTAGTGGCATTATATTTATTTTATTATTTATATATACATATATATGGCTTTATAAGCCCTTCCCACTCTCCTATAAACTTTTCCCATATTCTTACAAACACTTCATATGTTCTTAAACACTTTCTGAACATATGGGCAAAGTGAGGGAGAGCCAACAGACTGATGCTACAGTCACTGAGCCAATTAGTGCTCAGTATATAGAGCACAGCATTGTGGTTGGTCGCCTTTAAATTCCATCAGCCAATAGTGTGCTATGTACAATCTCATGTTGGCAAACTTGTGCAAAAGGTAGTGGTGTACTGCATTTCTATTGTGTACTCTATAGTATCCATCCACAAAATCCTGCCATATAGTGAGAACTCCACAATACAAAATTAAATATTTTTTAAAAAAATCTGTGATACAGTGAAACTGCTATAAGTGAACTGCAATATAGTGAAGGATGACCATATGTTCTCATATGGGAATAGGATGAGGTAACTATCTACTAATGAAATTCCCCAGAAGATAATTAGTCCATCAATAAATATTTATTAAATGCATAACATGGACCAGATACTTTATTCAGTGCAGAGAATATAAAAAGGTAAAATATAGTTCTCAAAATAATCAACTAAAAGAAGGCACTAGATTCAAGGGAAATTAGAAAAGACTCACTAAAAAAGGTGGAATTTTAGGTGAGTCTTGAATTATGCTAGCATGCCAATTCTTTGATTCAGTTATAAAGTATAATTAGTTTATCCATTCATCTAATGGTCCAAAGAATGTTAAGTATAAAATACTACTACTGTTAATGATAATAATTATGATTATAACTAGCATTTATATAGCACTTTGAAATTTGAAAAGTACTTTATATGTGTCTTAAGTGATCCTGAGAGCCATTCTGGAGAGTGATTTATTCCTGACACATTTCTATGTTAACTTCATTGAGATGAGAAAGAAATGAATAACAACAAAAATACTAGTACTACTAATAGTACTACTTCTACTTATTGTAAACATTATTATCATCAATAAGAATAAAGCTGGCCTTCATATAATGTTTTACATATGTAACAATAGTTGGAATTTATTCAGAATTTGTGGAAAAAGCAACTAATTCCTCTTGCATAGCCACAACTTGATAAAGAGGAGCCAATATTTCCAAACTTGTCCCTTTAGCCCTGCCCCCGAGTATGACTTTTGCCTTAGTCAATATTTTCACTCTATCCCATTTCAAGACTGGCATTTCTCTGACTCTATCTCCAAGGAGATAGTGGCAAAGACTTGCCAAAAGCCAACTGCCTTAATTGGGTTCAGAGAAAAAAATTATGTTATTTAATCTCCTCTTCCCCTTAGCCACTGTTTAATTCATTCTTTGTCCCTGGGAAGCCAGAAATTTTAATTTCAGTTTTTAAAAATATCTGCTTTTGGAGAATTTAATAATATGCTTTTAATTTAATTTTCTTTGTTCTTTTTGAATCTTCAGTTGGTAAAATCTCTTGCAACTTAAAAGAATAGCTTTTTTTGACACTTAAATGCTTTGCCTCAGTTTTCTCACCTATAAAATAGGAATAATTATAGCACTGCCTCCCAGAGGTGATGTGAGGCTATAAGAAGATCATATTTATACATTTCTTTGCAAACATTAAAGTGCTACAAAATGATATTTTGCATAGTAAGAAGGAATAGGAAAGAGTCAAGTATTTGTTGGTTTTCATTAAATCTTTGATTAATGAGTTACTCTGGCTAAATAACCCATGGTTTTATAGTCAACCAAATGGCTATAACAATGGATGTTATTCACTAGGTCAGTGATGGCAAAACTTTTAGAGACCACATGCTATGCCCCACCCCTACCAGAGACCATGTGCCATGCTCTGCCCCACCCTACTGAGTGTAAGTGCACCTGCCCCACTCCTTACTCCACACAGGGGAGGCAGAAAGAGTTCCCATTGCATTTCTAGGTGGAGAGCAGGTAAAGTGAAAAAATGTCTTCAGTGCAGGTGAAGAGGGGAAGGAAGAGGAGTGGCTCTGAGTGCTCTGCTCCCCTCCAGCTCTGCCACCTGTGAGCTGCCCATCTTAACCCCTCCCCCCTTCCCTGTGCACTCCTATTGGGCTGATGGGTAGAGAGGTGGGGTATGTGAAAAAATGTCCTTAGTAAAGGTGGAGAGGGGGAAGGGAGTACCTCCACCCAAGTCCTTCTGCCTTTCTAGTAATGAACTCTGGAGGGGGAGGATGGTGGCACCCATACCCACAGAGAAGACTCTGTGTGTAATCTTTGGCGCCCATGCCATAGGTTTGCCATCACTGTACTAGGTTCGCCCTTAACAACCAATAACAACATTTTGTTTCTGTGACTATTCTCAAAAGCTTTCTGGCATAGAAAAACTTACTATTTTTTACATTCTTTCTGTTCAATAATTCAGGGTCACCCTTTAATGACAATGAGCTTTTTGGAAGCATTCAGACATATAGGTCTTTGTAGTACTGAGGGAAAGTAATTCTCAATTTTCATGCAACCAATGTTGAGGATATCTAGCAAATTAGACTTCTTGATTAGAACAGCTAAATAGCATCTAAAATGACTAATTTCTATCCCTTTGAAGTAATACTTTAGAAGTATATTTGATTCAATAATTTTAGGCTTGTATGAAAGCATTTCTAGATTTAAAATGCAAACTCTGTGCTAAGATTGACCTTAGCTGTCACCTATGTCTTTTTATCCCTCAAGGATTGTAAATGCACTGAAGTTCTTTAGATTTTTACACTGATTAATGAATCAAAGAATTAGGTAATGTAGTAAAAGTCAGTTAATTACCTAATACCCAGAATTGAAACTCATGTTTCAATAGCAGCACTCGTATTTGTGAGGAAGTAAAATTAAGCATGTAATTTTCATTTCTTCAAGACTCATTCTCATCTTAAAAAGCGTATTTTAATAGAGTCTTTTAAAAAGGAATTCTAAAGGCAGTAAGTCTCTTATTCAAAGACATTTTCCTTACTGAAGTTTAACAACATAAACATAATTCTGGAAAAGGAATGATGTTATTGTTTGATACTATTGGAGTATAAAAGTTCAATCCAATTCAATTAGATTCAATTCCACCAACATTTCTGGGGAAACTGCTATGTTTTAGGCAACCAGTTAAGAGCTGGAAATGAAAAGGTAAAAAAAACTGTACTGGAGTTTATATTCTAGCAGGTAAATTCAAAATATAATAAAATATATACAAGCTAATTTGAGGAGAGAGGGCACTAACAGTTTATATTTTCCAAGGCAACCATATCCAGAATAAAGGTATTCTCTTTAAAAATATTGCCTTTTAAAGTCCACTACTGAAATGGAAAAAAAGCATCCTGATGAAGTGGAAAGCGCTTTAGACTTGAAGTCAGGGGGTCTTGATATAAAGACTAATTGGTTCTGCATTTACTAGCTTTATACCTTTGGGGATATTATTTAATACACTTGAATCTCAATTTTTTCACCTGCAATGAATGAATTAATGGATGAAAAGTATGTATTAAGCCCTTTCTCTGTGCCAAACAATATGCTATACTGTGGTAATGCAAAATCAAAAGGTTGATAATCTTTTGCTCCCAAAAATTTACATTATAATGGTGAGAAAACACATATAGGGTAGTGTTGCCTTGTAAAATGCGTTATGGTAGATAAATGCACAAAAATGGTAAGTATAGCTAGGTAGGTGGCACAAGGATAGAGAGAATACTGGACCAGGAATCAGGAAGAAGGGAAATAACACAAAAGATCAGACATTTGCTAGCCTCTAACTCTAGGTGAGTCACCTAACATCCATCATCTTCTGTTAAAAAAATGTAAAATGGGTACAGTAATAGCACCTCCTTTCCAGAGTTTTTGTGAGAATAACATGAGATAATATTTTCTAACCTATATGAACAGCTATATAAATATTAGTCATTATTATATTAATGCTAGCTATTAAGAAAACAATAGGCAGTCAATTTACAAGCTCTTTTCAGAGGAAATAGTAATTCGTTTGAAGAAAGTATTTAGAGCAAGAGGTTAAAGTGTAGATGAGAGGATGGGGATAATGGTAAGGAAGAAAATCAATGGTAAAATTGAGCCTTCATTGTCCCAGGGTGCGAGTGCCAAGCAAAGTGATTTAACCTCCTACAGGTATGGACTAAGGAGGTTCCAGTTGGAGATTGGAGGAATTAAATAGGCATGTGTCCTGCGGAAGATGGGCTGATAGAGAGGAGGCTGCTGCATTTGAGAAAGAGAGGGAATGTTGAGTCCTTCTTGGGTCTATGCATTAGAGATCTCTATAGTAAGGTAAATACCTACTACTTCCTAAACTACTTCACAGTACTATTGTGATAAGATGGTGTAATTATGTGAAAAGTTTATAATAGCGAAATATGGTATAAATTTAAATTATTACTGTTGCTGTTGTTCTTTTTATAACAATAATTATTAGAATATATGTCAGCTGAAGCATAAGACTAAATAGAAAGATTTTTATTCCATTGCACAAAAATACAGTTCTTTTCTTTCTGAAATGTTGACTTCATTTTCGATAAATGCCTCATAAGAATATAATTTCAGGTACCATAACAAAGGTTAATTTGATATTCCTCCTTTTTTAATAACATCATTTCAACTCCATTCATGCTTGACTCTTCTACTAACTTCTTTAATACTATTAATGGCACTATCATGTTTCTAAGTACTCATGCTTAGAATCTCATAGTCTTTGTTAAATTTTCTCTCTCTCTCCTTACAGGATGCTCCAAGTCTTATGATTTCTACTTCCCAAATTGTTTTTCATGTAGAAATATGATTGTGTCATTCCTCTACCCAAATCTTTCAGTTTTCCACTGACTAATGAATAATATGGTAACTCTTAACCCTTCATAATTTGGCTACCATCCACACAGTTGGTTTTGTGTGAACTACTCTTCCCCTTCATATATTCTGTCTTCCAGTAAAATAGGACTACTCGCCTCTATCTTCATTGTCTTGTATTTTCCAAATTCCCTGTTTTGCATCATCCCTGGGAAGGATATATTCCTCTCTTTCTTCAATGGCCAACTCAGATGCAATCTGTCATCCATAAGGGTTTATACATTGCACCCAAGAAAAAGGAATCTTTCCCACCTACATTTTTTGTAGCACTTCAAATAGTGTCTGCTTGGCATTTGTTTCTTTTTGCCTTATATTATAATTATTTGTACTTGTATTATTATTCCTTTTTTGTTTCCATTAGATTAGATGTACATTAAGAGTAGGGCATGTGTCATATATCTTTCAGTCAATCAAGGAACATTTATTGACATAATCTGATCCAGGTAGTGGACTAGATTCTGGGACTACAAAAAAAAACCCCAAAACTGAAACTGCTCCTTCCCTTAAGGAGCTCATATCCTACTTAGGGTACCTGGCACTTTGACTACAACTTTTGGTCAAAAAGTTGCTTCAGGATAATGAGAGGTGACATGTCAGGGTCATATAACCAATACGTATCAGAGGTAGAACTTGAATTCTGTTTCTGGGCTTAAGACTGGCTTTCTAAACATTATATTGTGCTACTACCTCTGTTGAATGTATTAGGCATTTTTCATAAAAAAGTATTATAATATAGGTAAGTGGTATCAAATTCAAATAGAGATAGATCCCTGCAGTTGCATACTGACTTAGAAAACAACAATTAACATATTTATTATACTGTATTTTCAAGGCAGCTAGGTATCACTATGGTCAGAATTCCAGACCTGGAATCAAGAAAACCTGAATTCAAAATTGGCCTCAGATAATTTACTATGTGTTGGACTTTGGGCAAGTTATTTAACCCTGCTTGACTCAGTTTCCTCCTTTTTAAAATGAGGTGGGGAAGAAAATGACAAACCATTCCAGAATCTTTTCCAAGAAAACCCCAAGTGGAATCATAATGATTTTGAAACAACTGAACAATGAAATTGTACTTTTATGTATTTTGTTAAATATTTCCCAATTATATTTTAATATAGTTCAGACTGCACAGTTTTGTGGGTCACCTCTATTATTAACTATGAAGAAATGGCCTTGGAATTAGGAAGACCTAATTTCAAGACCTGCTTGAGACACAGACTAGCTGTTTGACCTTGGACAATGCCTTGAGAAATTCCTCAAGATGCTAAGTTGAAGACAAGTTAACAAACTCCACTGCTAGAGATTAATTTCTATATGGAGATATATCTATAAAAATGAACTCTAGACTCTCCTAAAAGGTATTTATTAAAAATGTTTATCTAATTGAAAGATGAAATCATCATGTCGATATAGAAAGTACCCTGAAATAAGAAATCCAGGAGAAATGCTTGCCTGCCTGTCTGCTTTAATTAACTTATAGGTTATTGTGAAGGCATTACAGTTCCAAGTTAAGGTGTAGACTAGATGACTCAAATATATTTCCTATTTGAAAAGTCTTATGATACTCTGAATTGAGTATGAGAAAAGAGAATTTGTAGTGCCTTAGAATACATAAAAAAAAACTGGACAAATGCAAAGGATATTTTTCATATTATAGAGTAGAGAAAGGAGTAAGTAGAAAATAATTTGTTATAATCTTTAACATTTAAGAAAACTGATTTTATACTGGATTGACTGTAAAACATGTATAAACTTATATATGCCATTCATCTTATTCCACTGGAATGATTTATATCTGTATTGTGTGCACAACTATATATAATATCTTTGGCACAATAAAAAATGAACACATCTAAAATTTTAAATATTCCCCTGGAATCAGTTTGATGGTATTTTACTTGTAAAAGCACAGGTTAGGAATGTCTGGTTCTTGAATGACTTGAAAGATGTTCCTCTGTCTGGCACATAATAAGTGCTTACTAAATGCTTATTGCCTGAACTTTTATATATTTACTTTTTCCTGAAGTCTTCAGAGTTTTCCTGGTAATGCTTTGTTGGGGCTTTAAATACTCATTCTATGTACATTGGTCAAGATAGGATTGTTATTTATTTGTTGTTTCTGTAAAAGTTATTTTTTTAAAATTTCACATTTTAAAAACTCATTTCAAAAATTATTATTATATTATCTGATATAGTCTTGATCTTGTATTCATAACCTTTTCAATTCAGTTCACAGAATCATATAATCTAACTTAGAAGGTACCCAAGAGGCTATGTAGTTTAATTCATATATGAATAACAATATTTAATACAAAATTCTCAACAAATGGTAATCCAGCTTTAACGGGAAGATAATCAGGTGAAGGGGAAACTACTATGCCTTGATGAATTTACTTTTTATAATTCTCTAATTCTTAGGACATAATCTAAAATATTGAAAAAGGAAATTTGCTTTTATATAACCTTCCATTCATTGCCCTTACTTCTACCCTAGAGAGTCAAGAAAATAAATCTATTCTCTCCTTCAAATTAATGTCCTTCCAAGACATCAAAGTATCTAGGTTGCTTGCTTTGTCTTCTGTTTTTCAGACTAAATGCCCACAATTCCTTCAAATAATCTTTATAAGTCAGGATTTTGAAGTCCCTTGCCATTCTCATTTCTGTACTATATACTATGTACTATGTACTATGAAAAATCTCCCTCCCAAAATGAGGCACCTAAAATGAATACAATAGTACAGTTCCACTGGTCTTATCAGTGGAAACTACACTGAGGCTCTCAATTCTTTTTTTTTTTGGACTTATCACCTCTTTTATTATGGACTAAGTTCACATTAGCTTTTTTTAGGCAGGTTTATTACACTTTTTTACTCATATTGATTTTGTTATTCACTAAAATTCCCACCTCTTTTAAGGGAAAATTGTTTTCCAGTCTTACCATTGGTACTTTTAAAGTTGCTTTTTGAAATGTTTGACATAAACCCTTTTAAAATCAATTGTAATCTGCATAGTACTTTGTTTGGAAAATATATACATTTCAGGCTCACAACAACCTTGAGAGAAAGATGAAACACGGTTTGTTTCTTTCTTTCTCTCTTTCTATCTCTGTCTCTGTCTCTGTCTCTGTCTCTCTCTTTCTATTTCTGTCTCTGTGTCTCTCTTTTATGGCCATTTTACAGAAAAAGAAACTTTTCCTCAGAAATATTATTACTAGTAAATACACATGCTCTATCTGAACCTAGCTCTCCCCAATTCCATATCAAATATTTTTTTTCACTACATAAACCATATTTCTTCATGTTATGGTATATTTTTTGTTTCATCTCCTTTAATCTCATAATTAGCATGTTTTAGCCTATAAAGCATATTTCTGTATCTATCTCTGACATCAAATATAGTAGCTATTCCTCCCAGCTTTGTGTCATTAGGTTTGATAAGTAAGCCATCTCTTACTTCATCTAAGTGATTAATAAATTTAAACAATACAAGTTTATTAAATCCTGAAGTTCTCCACTATTGATCCCCTCCAAATTCAATTTCATTCAATTCATTATTTATTTATGAATTATCTACTCTGTGCATTTATTGTTCTGGATGGTGGGGATAAAAAGGCATTGAAATAGTCTATATGCATAGAACAGAGGATATAAGGAGAAAATCATATCCATTCAAATAATAAATATAGCATTATTTGCAAGAAAAAGATAAAAATTGGGAAAGGGGGTCATTTTTTATTTTACATCATCATTCGCATGAAGGATGGATTGAAGAAGGGTAAGAAGTCCTTAGAACTGTCCAGCTGTGAGGTGCTGAGAATCTGCACAAGGATGATGGCCCTGAATATTGAAAGAATGAGGAAGACATCAAAGATTCTGTGGAAGAACAATTGCTCAAATTTGGAAGTTTATTGAATAATGGAGATTTGAAAAGAGGAGTCATCGAGAATGATACTTTATAAACTTGATTGTCTAAATCAAGTCTTCAACAGAATTAGGGAAGTTTTAAGGAAGAGGATATTTGAGAAAGGGGGAGTAAGATTTCTGTTTTAGATTTGCTGAGTTTAAGATGCTATTTGAACATCCAGCTGAAGATGTTTAATTGGTGATATGGAACTGGAGCATAAAAGAGGGTTGAAATCTGGAAACTTACACATGCACACACACACACAAATATACATCCTCTGTATATGTAGTTTGTATGTATATATACGTAAATATATATGCACATACCTACAATCCATGCCTTAGATCTTCAAATATATAATTTTTATATAAATATACATATTTGTATATAACATACTCTTCATATTTTATATAGGTGTGTGCATATGTATAGAGCATCCTTATCTCTCTGAGCTCCAGAATCATATCTAATAGAAAGAGAATAGATTTATGATTTCATTAATATCAAAGAGTTCCTGGTTTTCTCACTATATGTCAGAACTTGACTGTTAAGTTATACTCTTATTGACCTAAAATGTGAGAGTTTTAATGGCAACTTCAGGGTCGTATAGGAGGAGAATAAGAGAGCTCCATGTCATGGCATTTAAGAGAGCAAAAAGTACAGAAAGGCTGGTGAGTCAGAAGTGTCATGGGCTGCAATGAAATAAAGGTGAAGGAGGAGATATTCTTTCCTTTACAGAAGTAGTTGCATTATAGATTGAATGAGTTAATATTCACAATTTAGAGTTTAACTAAATGTAGAGACTGCATTCAAAGCTTGTCTTCAACAGAGGGAAACAAAATCATTATCATCTGTGTCCTGAATTTCTGGGAGTGTTTCTGTTGTGAGAGTAGCTCAAACAATGAGAAAGCAAAGATTGAGAATATGAACTATGGCATTTTAGCTTGATCCAATGCAGTGAATTCACTAAACCATCCAACCAGTAATGATGACAATTATTGCATATAAAGTGTTTTATATATGTATATATGTACATATATATACATATATATATATAATTTATAAATTAAGCAATTTAAAATTGTCATGAACTTATTGTCAGTTCCCTATTCAGAGAAAATATGGGGAATCCACAAAATGTGATGAACCAATCAACAAATATTTAAGCCCCTATTTGTTGTGCAGGTTCCATAATGAATGGTTTTTGACAGGGCTTTCCAGCCTACTGGTATATGCCAAGAATATGCTGAGACAGTCAATATAGTACACATATTATTAAATTTCTGATGCCCAAACACCATTTATCATTTTGAGAAGTTATGATTACAACTTCTTGGTGGCCATGTAACTGATTAGCATGGAAAAAACTCCTTTTTTATATTGAAATCAAGTGGATCAGTTTCTGATAGTAGCCTCCAAAGCCTAGAAAAGTGATTGCTTCTCAAGATTCTTGGATATAATCAGTTGATTAATAGAAACTCTGGTAGATTCTACCATGTTGAAAAGGCTTTGGATATGCTCCCAATTAAAACTATATTGCTTTTTTATAGTTTAATTTTTTCAATTATATGTGGAAATACTTTCTGACAATTGTTTTCTGACATTTTAGGATTCATATTCTCTCCCTCCCCCATTCTTGAAGTGGAAGATAATCTGATATAGTTTATAGCAGCGCTTTCATGTAATACATAGTTCCACATCCCCATGCCATGACATAAGACACATATCATACACATAATAAAAGCACTCATGAATGAAATTAAGTGAAATATGACATGCTTGAATCTGCCATCAGGTTTAAATAATTCTCTTTTTGGATAGCATTTTTATTATGAGTTCCTTGAAGTTATCTTAAAATCTTATTTTATTGATAATAGTTTAGTCCTTCACAGTTGATCACTGTACAATATTTATGTTACTGTATTCACTCTTCTGGTTCTGCTCACTTCACTCTGCATCAGTTCATAAGTCTTTCCAGGTTTTTCTGAACTCATCCTGTTTGTAATTTCTTATGATGTAATACTATTCCATTACAACCATATACCATAACTTTTCAATCATTCCTCAATTGATGGACATCTCCTAAGTTCCAATTATTTGCCACTACAAAAATGGCTGGCAAAATATTTTTATATAAGTAGCTTATTTTTTCCTCTCTCTGACGTCTTTGGGATACAGTGCCAATATTGATATTGTAGGGAGCAAGGATTTGCATAGTTTTATGGCCATTTGGTCATTATTCTCTGTTATTCTCCAAAATGGTTGCATCAGTTCACAGTTCCACCAACAGTTTATTAATGTCCCAATTTTCCCACATCCCTTCCAACATTTATTGTTGTCCTTTATTGGTCATATTAACCAATTCAATATGTATGAGGTGATATCTAGGAATTATTTTAATTTGTATTTTTAAGTAATTTAGAGCATTTTTCATATGACTATGAATAGTTTTAATTTCTTCATCTGAGAATTGTCAGTTCATGCCCTTTCATCATTTGTCAATTTGGAGTATGACTACTTTTTAAGGATTAATTCAAGTTACATGGAGAGGCTCATTGCTAGAAGGAGGGTCACTTGATGTAGTCTTGCTTAGGGCAACCCATGTTATTTCAATGGAATATGAGCTCTGAAAAGATCTATGAAGTTTATATTCTGAAAACAAGCCTAGCAAAGTTTGTAGAAACTAATTATCAAATGTTGATATACTTTTCAAATAGGAATTTAGAATCTGTCTTATCAAACATAGATGGATTGAAATGAGGAATTGTATAACAGTAAATGCATCACTTTTAGGTTTTATCTTTATTATTAACATTTTATCTATTATTTTCTCAAGTCTAAATAATTAACAAAACAATAAATCAAGACATGATTTATAAAATTTACTGATTTCCCAAGTGAAAATGCTCACATTGAAAATTTGACAATTGTCTCTGGATTCACTATGAGTTTATTTTAGAACATCCCTGGATCTAAAGCAATAGAGAGAGTACCCACATGATTGGAATTATGATTCTTTGAACTATTGGCATTTTTTTTTTGTTTAAGAAGTGCATACATTAGTTGCTTTTCTTTGTTCATTCTTGTTACCAGTATTTTTTGTATAACAAATATCTATAATAAGTCTTTTGAGGAATGAATGTTAGGCTATCAGAAATTTAATGATTTTTTTCCTTCTAATTTTAAAGTTTCATGGAGTTTGCCACATTAGAGCATTATGTACACATTTAACTGCTATTTATATTGAGAGGAAAAGGAAGCAATCTATTTCAATTGAATTTAAATATTCATTTGAGATTAGTGGTACTACAATTTTATATTTCTCTATAGTTGAAAATAAACTCACAGATGACTGGTTCATATGCATAATGGCATATGTCAGATGACAGAAGACACTGTAAAATCTTTTGATTTTTAAAAGAATGAGTGATTGAAAGGAAGAGGTCCTGATAATTTTATTTTGATGTAAGGAAAAAGGAAAAAAAAAAGGATGATTTTGTTAATTCCTCTTTAGATTTGGAATTCAAAATTTTGTTCCAGGAAATCAAGGAGAGCAATACTGTTGGAGCCCATTGAGTTCAAACTGATTTTACATATGAGAAAATTGAAGCCCAGAGAAAGGAAATGGCTTCCATTTAAAAAAGGATATTAATGGATGATGGGATTGTCAATGAAAAACAGGGATACATAGTGGCGCCATCTATGTATTGACTTTGTTCTCTGTAATTTAACTGAATTTAGTGTGGACTAAGGTATTTTCATTCACATTCACATCACATTCACTTTGATACACTATTTTAAAAAGATGATTGAATTTAATATATTACTGATTATTGGTGAAAAGCATTCTGATAAAGTGGAAGGAAATCTAGAGTCTAGTCTTGATTTTGTTGGGTCACCTTAGGGAAGTCACTTTTCCTGTTTTAACTTTTGCTTTTCCATTCATAAAACCGAGTAAGCAATAAAATAATTAATCACCAAGTAAAGCTCTCTTGATATCTGAAATGCAGTGGTCAGTAGCTTTTTAATTATTTCTTCTTCAAATGCATAATCAATAACCAAATGTAAAAATTTAAAAAGCCCTGGTAGATCTCATTATTTCAGGGTCCATACAAATCCTTTGTGAAGTAAAGCATCATTTTTATTGTGAACATTTTCACTTCATTTCTCTGAGAAAATAAAAACATTTCTTTATTTTTAATAAAAATGCTATTATCTTATAACTTAATGTTTTAAAATATTTAGAAGAAAAATACATATTTATTCTAGGAACAGTTATAGATTAAATACTAAGAAACAGTCAAATACAATCATAACTAAACAATTCAGTTGGTGGAGGGTATATTCTGTTAAAGAAGACAATTATAGTTTGGTTAAGCATAGGGAAGATTCAAACACAAAAAGTCATATGAGATAGTTTTTCTATGGGTATTCTCATGCCAAAAGGTACAGTCCACTCATCAGACACTTATCATCTTCTAGAATAGTTGTTGGGCAAGGCAGTCTTTGGATAGTAGTGTAATGATGAGAAAACCTTGAGGATGATAGGGTAATCTTGCCATGGTCTACTAAAAGGAACAGGAATCAAGGTATTACAGAATAATTGGTTATGGGGAGAAAGCATATTTCCCCTTCTACTCCCATTATTTTTTCTTGTGCAGAGAAAAAGCATGAATCTCTGTGGGTCAATATTCTGTACAAAAGCTTTACTCTCCAGTGATTTTGTGGTTTTGATAAAAGTAATAGAGGGCATGTGTAGAACATTAATATGGGAATAGATTAGGTGGAAGTAGGACATATTGAAAAGAGAGCTAGATTTAGATTCAGGAGACCTGAATTTAAATTCAGATAGATCACTTACTACCTTTGTAGCATTGTTTATTTATTTATTTTTTACCTAGTTCATGTAATAACAAATTTCCATATAAGTTTTCTGAAATTATGTGATCCCAATTATCTCCCTTCCTCCTTTACCTTCTTTTTCCCAGAGTCGGCAAGCAATTTGATCTGGGTTTACCTTTGTAACTTTGAGCACTTATTCAACTTCTAGGTATAATTCATTCACTTATAAAATTAGGAAGACTGAAGCAGATATCTTTTTAAAAACCTTTATCTTTCACCTTAGAATCAATACTATGTATTGGTTCAAAGGCAGAAGGGTGGTAAGGGCTAGGCAAAGGGAGATAAGACCCCTTGCCCAGGGTCACACAGCTGGGAAGTGTCTGAGGTCATATTTGAATGCAGGACTTCCCACCTCTAGGCCTGGCTCTCAATCCACTGAGCTACCCAGGTGTCTCCTGAGATAAATATCCTATAAGACCATTTCTAATTTTAAATACATGATCATATGACATACTATTATAAGAGACTATTCAGTGAAAGATTTTGTGGGGATGGATATACAGTATATTACATACTAAAAGCTATCTCAGTGAGGAATCCTTGTCTAGAAAAAATACAATTATGATAAAGCTAGTGTTAAAACAGTGTATACCTCTGAACTTTCATTCTTTTTTTCCTCTCAGGAGGGAAAAAAGATTTAGAGACTAAGGTCTTACAACTCAGGTGGGCAGATTCAACCTTTACTAAGAGGAGCAGTAAACAGTCAACTGCTGGTCTATTTTTTAAGTGACTATCAAAGGTTAAATGGAAATTCCTTTGAGGGCTATACTAGAAGCCTAAATCACAATACCAGATGTCCAGAAGGCTTTAGACTCCAAGAAAAATTATTCAGTACAATGAGGGTTTTCCACTTAGTTCTTATAGAGGAAAAAATAAAGCTTAAGTTTAATTAATGGGGACAAAAACCAACTGTAATTATATATTTATATTTTATTTTTTATCTGAATCATGTCACTCTTTTAACAATGATGCTTACTTATTTTGCTTGTTATTTTAATAAAGTTTTTAAAAACATAATTCCTATATTTTATACTAATTTACCTTCTTAATTATCATTTCCCATATAAGTCCATTGATCTACAAAGTTAACAAGATTATAATAGCTGGATAGGAATTGATCATAGGATCACAGGTTCAAAGATGGAAAGGACCTCAGAGATAATCTAGTCTAGATTTCTGTTTCTAGGAGCCAGGATGGAGGAATAAGACACTCTGAGTTTATCAAAACTTGTGGCCAAACAACCACACAGAGAAAAAAAAAGCCTTCCTCCAAACTAATTTTGAACTGAGAGACCCCACAAAAGATAGAGTTAAACAGGGTTTCAACCAAAGAAAATATAGAAGCCTATCAGTAAAGAACATCTAATGTGGATAAAATGGAAGAGTAGTTAAATTAGCAGTGTGAGGATTAAGTAGCCTAGCTCATGCAAAAGTGCAAACCAGCATACACTGAGCAGCTTGAAGAATGGGCCCAGTGCATGCATACCCAGGGGAACACTCAGTGGAAGGAGCAATTCAGCTCTCACAAACACAGGGGACCCTAGTAGATGAGCAGTAGATTCCAGCTCAATCCAGTGCATTTGGGACCAGAGGGAACCTAGGGACAATGCTCCATCCCAGGAATGGAGCAGAGCCTCAGTATATGGGCAAGGCAATGAAACATGCTCCCCATGCCCCAAATGATTAAAAGATTTTAAAAGCTTGACCCTGAAAAACCATTTCAGCAGGAAAGAAGACCAAAGTGAAAAATTAGAAGAAAGATTATCTAATAAACTACTATATTACATAGGGAAAAAAATGAGGCCTCAAGAGGTTAAGGGACTTTTCCCCAAGGTACTAAGTCATAGAGCCAAGATTTGAACTCCAGTTCTTGATTCTTTTGAATCAGTGCATATTCTATTTAATCATGTTTTCTTATTGTTCATTGGGTCTAGATAAGGAATTAGCATCCAGAGAACTAAAGTGACTTGCCCATTGTTAAAGAATTAATAAGTAGCAGAGTTGGTTTCAGTGAGTTGGCTTAGTGAATACAGAACCCAGCCTGAAGATAAAAAGATCCTGAGTTCAAACCTTGCCTCATACAATTAACTGTGTGACTCTGGGCAAATCATTTAACCCAAATCGTCTAGCTCTTACTGCTCTTCTGCCGTAGAGCCAATATTTACTATCAATTCTAAGACAGAAGGTAAGGATTAAAAAAAAAACCCAACAGATCAGATCACAAAAAAATAATTTATTTATAGGAATCATTTAATTTATTATTGTTGATACAAGTAATTAAGTGGTATTGAAAATATCGTATTGGGCCTGGAGTCAGCAATACCTGAGTTTAAATCTGGACCCAGATACTAGCTGTTTGACTTTGAGCAAATCACTTGACCTCTGCCTATCTCATATTACTCATTTGTAAAATGGGGATGATAACAGCACTGACCAATCATCAATGTTGTAAGTCTAAGATAAGATCATATATATTAAACATTTCATAAATCTCAAAGTAGTGTATAAAAGTTACTGTTATTATTATCATTATTACTGTATTTGCTAGCTTTTTTAGCCAATAGTCACGATGTTATTAATTTTCTTCAAAAACAAAGGATGGGCAACAACATATAAGGTAACATTAGGTCTACATAGTATATCTCTTATATGTATTTGTTATTGCATGTGTTTTCTCTTTTTGGGATATCAGCTTCCTGAGAGTAGGACCTGCATTATTTTCATATATGTATCTCCTCTACCTAGAACATTGTCTAGTACATACTTGGTTATTAGTAATTCTTAGATTTAATTGTAAGTACATTTTCATTACACTTTCATAAATGAAAAATAATTCATTAACCCAGGTCACATAGGGAAAAAATTCTGAAAATAAGATATGCATTTGCAAATCCATATGAAAAATCACAATGCTAATACCACCACTGATTTTATGTTAGAATTTACTAAATTTTTCTTGAAATGTATCTTTGACATATTATTGTCTAAACAGACAGAATTTACTCTGAGAATAAGTTGGCAGAGAGCCTTTCCTTTAAAATATTAAAATCAGGGTCTAAATACAATCCAAAAGAAGAAATCAAATCAAATCTTAACATATACCCCAACATGAGCCCTGTGATATTTGGACAAATAATAGTAAAAATTTTCAATCAAAACCAAAAAAAAGCTATCTGTTATTTAGTCAACAAATACTTAATCCTGTACTTATCATTCACCAGACATTGTGGTAAGCATTGGAAATACTAAAAAAAGGCAAAATCACTCCAGGAACTCTGAACCCTAAAGCAGATATAAAATTATATCTTTCTCAATCTCTGATCTCTGGAAAGATAATTATATATGAATATACAAATTAGAGAGAGACCAAAAGAGTTATAAATATTATATCTAGTTAATTACATGCCATCTCTCCCAACAGACTGTGAACTCCTTGAGTCGAGGGACTATTTTTTCTTTCTTTCTTTCTTTGGATTCCCAATGCTTGCCCACAGTGCTTTGTGCATAATAAACACATAGATGAGTACATGTGGACTAATTGACAACTAATGTCCCTGGCTTTTGCTTTAAAAATTTTACTATTTTTTGTCAAGATATACCAGGGCTTTTGTGAATTTCTTAAGAGTTGATTGGATTTCTTCTTTCATATTTGAGTCTCCTTTTAGTCTTCTAACATAAGGGATACCTCCTGAGAAACTTTTCTCTACTCTCTTCATCAATTTATACTCATTGTAAATGCTGTCTACATAGATCACAATAAGTCAAATATATGTTCCAAAGGAAAGGAACTATATTTAATAAATTATAAGTAATAAAATCAGAATTATTGTGTTAATATGATAATTTTCATATAGACTTACAAATATGTACCATATTTGCATAATACATATATTTGTATATCCAGCTACATACATATAGAGAATATATGTGTATAAACATTTCTATATAGATAATATTAAAAATCCATTACCTGTCATCTATATATCTCTCTATATATACGTACACATACACTTATACATATATACATACATACATAGGTATATATTTTTCTGTAGAAGGTCTTTTCATTTCACCTCAACTACTACTATTACCTTTCCCCTCTGTTATTATTTTTTATATATTCTATCTCTATATATAGACATAGTAGATAAATGTATTTTAGGTTTAGTTGGATATCGATATTTAGAGAATAGATATCTACATGGATCCCTACTTATCATGTTAATATAAATATATGGATATGTTTATATATGTAAAACATATATAGATATAATAGATAGAAGAAAATATTAGAGAATAAAGCACCAGAAGCTTTAGTGATATGGAAAGGACTTCTGAAGGGGATAATACACATTTTTATTTTATTTTTTTCCCAAATGATTTGTCAAAACAATTTAAAATTTTTATTTTCTGACATTTTCAATTCATGTTCTCTTCCTCCCTTCTACCTCTTCCATATCTTTCTTCCCCAAGAAAGCAGGTAATATGATATAAGTTGTACATATGTTATTATATAGTGCATATATTCATGTTCATCATGCTGTGAAACAAGACATATATTGTTTACACTAAAGAAAAATTCATGGAGAAAATAAAATGAAGAATGGTATGTTTCAAATCTGCATTCAGACTCCACCTGTTCCTTCTATATAGCACTGGATATCTTTTTTATCATGTGTCCTTTGGAATTGTCCCAGATTATTATCTTGTTGATAATTGTTAAGTCATTAAGAAGTTGAACATCATATTTTGTTGTTACTGTGTACAACATTGTCCTGGTTCTGCTCACTTCACTTTGTATCATTTCATATGAGTCTTTTTAGGTTTTTTTTGTGATTGTCTTATTTGTAATTTATAGCACAACACTATACCATTACTGTCATATACCCTAACTTGTTTAGTCATTCTCCAATTGATGGAAATTCATTTAGTTTCAAGTTCTTTGCCACTACAAAAAAAAATAGCTACTATAAATTTTTTTTCATGTTGGTTCTTTTGCTCTATCTTTAATCTCTTTGGTATATAGATCCAGTAGTGATATTGCTGAGTCAAGAATAATTTCCATATTGGGCTTTCTAATGACAGCCAAATCATGGAATTTAATGTGAGAATTTATTTTTCACATGTTGTCATAATTCCTATATGTTAAGGAGAATTACCGTGTATTCCTGTGTCTGGTATATGAGTCAGGTATCATCTAATCTGCTGATTTTTACACTTTCTTTGTCCTTGGAAATCACAAGGAATGTCTTCATTTTTAACAGAGTTTAACAAATGAAGGGGAGAGGTGCACTTTTCCTGCTTATGTAACCTGTCCATCTGTAAGGACAGGAAAGGGTGGATAGGCTAATAGATCACTTTTTTATTAACTATCAACAATTAAATTTTTCATAAGATATTCAAGGGAAGGTTTGAATAATGAGCTCCTAAAAATCTATTTATTAAGTTGCCTGACCCAGCTTGGGTCATCTCTGGTCACAAGAGAGCCAGAAAGATCTAAATCACTTTATCAGTTATGATGCTGGCTTAATTAATAACCATGATTTAATCGATGGACTTGTATTCTTACTCAAAAAATCAGTTTCAAGATAATTTTAATCATAACATTATACTCTGCCCCTCTTTAAAAAAAACCTTGAAAATTGAGTTAGTATTTAAAGATTTTTCTTTGATCTGTCACAATTTCCATGACAAGCAATACCAATGGTATATAGTTGATCAGATAAACATAATTTTGATTAAACAGGAGTTAGAAACATTAAGTTCCAACTCAAGAGCTAGATTGTGAAGGAAAAAGTGCGTGAATAATTATTTTCACACTTTAGAAATCATATTATGTGGGGGGACATATTTTATCACATAGAAGTAAGTGAATATTGTGCAAAAAGCACTAAATCTTTGACACTGTGAGGTCAAAAGATTTGTCAAATTTTCCTTTCGTTCCCTATACCTTGCTTCAATGCTATGTCCTCTGTGGAAACTGAGTATCTGCTTGATGAGTGACTGAATTTAATGCTGTGCTTTTCATCAACATCAAAACCTATTTTTAAGCTATCTGCAAATGGCATGGTACAAAGTAAATACAGCATAAATCCTTGGCTCCTATAATTGAAGCTACACAGCATTATTATTGATGATTAAAAAGACTTTTTAAAAGAGCAAACAGACTAATCTAGGTGTGTTGTGAAGGGTAGCCACGAGCAGCATCTCATTTAATTACTTGTATTTTGATCAAGATGTGGTAGAGTCCTGGAATGAATTCTCATTGTGGTAGTAGAAGTTCTGCATTAGAATCCTGGCTAGCATTATAATTTGGTATTTTTGACAACACTGGACAACTATTTCAACCTTCTGAATATCAGTCTCTTTATATTTAAGATCATAATGGTAACACTATGATACTTGTGTAGGCAATATACTTTATGAACCTCTAAGTACTAAAAATACGTGAACTATTACAATGTAATCTTGCAGTAATGGAAATGAACATATACTAAAGATGTAGAATCCATCATCTTATATATATTCAGGCAGCTGTTCATCCAGATATAGATGGAAATACTGAACTAGGATTGTATATTCGTGGAGGTACAATTATAATGAGAATAAATTCTGCATACGGAATCTCTTGAGTTATTCTTTCCAGTAGATCGTCAGAATCTATAACCAACGTTACTATTTGAAAATTTCTAAAATAAAAAGGATAAATTGGTTCATCTCTCACTGTGGCTCATATGGTCTGTTATAATACATTTTAATTAGTATAATTTCAGTCACAGCTGTTTTTCAGCATTAGTATGGTTTTTCATTTATAAAAAATTGCATATATTTGCATTTTATTCTGTATTTCTATTTCTGAATATTTTACTACTTTAATAATAATAGCTGGCACTTATATAATACTTTAATGTTTTTTAAGCACTTTGCAAATTTATAATTTTATCCTTACAACAACCCTGGTAAGTGGGTGCTTATCATCACCATTTTATAGATGAGGAAACTGAGGCTGAAAAAAAGTTGTTACTTGCTCAAGGTCAACAATCTAATAAGTGTTTGAAGCTGTATATAAACTCAGATGTTTTTCTCTCCAGATTCTTTCTCCCACTCCACCAACTAGATGTCCATATATGATTTATAAAACCATTTATACTTTTAGTGGCACATTTTTAACATTCTTACACTTAATTTCTGAGGTTTGTTTTTGTTTTTAAAATGTCTAGCCTGATTATTTTACTGGTATAGAAAATACTGTTTTAGAAAGTTCCTAAATTGACATGGTGGTAGAGTGGGCAGAGAGCTTGGCCTGGACTCAGAAAGAGCTGAGAGGAAATTGGCTCTCATAAACTTGCTGGCTATGTAACCCTGGACAAGTCACTTAACCCTCTTTGCCTCAGTTTCCTCATTTGTAAAATAAGCTGGACAATAAAATTGCCAACCATTCCATTATCCTCAAAAAACTTCAAAAGAATCACTAATAGTTTGGTATGACTGAAAATGTTTAAAAAACTTTCATAAACTCCAATGAACCATCAATCTTTAAACATTTACATTTTTATGAAAAAATTATCAAATATTTAAGAATATAAGCCATGTTACACTGGATAAATAATCAAAAGATATGAATAGATAGTTTTTAGATG
Source organism: Gracilinanus agilis (assembly GCF_016433145.1). Lineage (NCBI taxonomy): Eukaryota > Metazoa > Chordata > Mammalia > Didelphimorphia > Didelphidae > Gracilinanus > Gracilinanus agilis. The sequence goes on along the minus strand of NC_058132.1, from coordinate 185,788,962 downwards.
AAGAAATATATATACTAAATCATCAGTGATTTGAAAATTGCAAGTAAAATTAACTGAGACATCATGCCACACATATCAGATTGGTTAAAATTATAAAAAGGTAAAATGACAAATATTGGAGAGGATATGGGAAAATGAGGACACTAATACATTGTTGATGTAACTGAATTGACCCAATCATTTTGTATAGCAAAGAGTTTCAAAATTGTGTCTACCTTTTGACCAAGCAATATCACTGTTAGGTTTATTTCCTAAAGTGATCAAGGAAAAAGGAAAAGAGATAATATGTTCTAACTTATTTAAAGGATCTCTTTTTGTGTTGGTAAATTCCTAGAAAGTGAAGGAATGTATTCATTGGGAAATGGCTGAACAATTTGTAGTATATGATTACAATGAAATACTATTGTGCCATGAGAAATGACAAACAGGAAGATGACTAAAAAAATCTGGAAAGACTCATATGAAGTGAGCAGAACCAGGAGACTGTTAGCTCTGTAACAACAATAATATATGAAGAACACCTATGAATGACTTAACTATTATTAACAAGGCAAGGATCCAGGACAACTCCAAGGGATTCATGAAAAGTATATTCATAGAAGGGAATGACAGAGTCTGAATGCAGATTGAAAAATGCCATTCTTCACTTTATTTCCTCCATGAATTTTTTCTCTAACGTAAGCAATATATGTCTTGTTGCACAAGTGACAAACAGGGAAATATGTGTTATATAATCATATGCACATATTATCCTATATAGTTCATATACACACACAACCTATATCATATTTCTTGTCTTCTTGGCAACTAGGGAGGGATGGGAAGGAGGAAAGTTTTTGTGTTGCAAAATGCCAGAAAAAAACTATTAAAAATTGTAATGTAATTGACATATTGCTTGGAAAATTGACATTCATTAAAATTTTATGATACTACTCATTTGATCATAAAATAGTAAATATAATTGCATTTCATTCTACTATAATTTATGTATCAATTCAATCAATATGTTATTCATTCATGTAATAGAAGTTTTTGAGCTGGTAGTATTTTAAAAAATTCTCTATAAGTATTATTTTTGAAAAAAACCTCCTCTTAAGATGGTTTATAGATCAAAGAAATATGTAAAAATTATTTTTATTTTTTAAATAGAAAACAAAATATTTCTTTGTTGTCTTCATTGCCTATGGCTTTAATATGTAATATTTATAGTTAATTTAAATTTAATTCTGTGATTTCTTCCTTCTCCATTGTAGCAAAAAGGACATTGTGTTCATTTTTTATCTAGCACAATTTTTTTTATCTAGCACATTTTTACCTAGCAAATTTTTATCAAGCACAACTACCAGAATCCCAAACAAATTACCTATTTCTCTTTATACTGGAATTCACATTGTTAGAATTCATATTTACCATGTAAAATTGTAAGAATTAGTGTAAAATGTTTAAATCAACACAAGCAAAAATCTGTAGACAGATTCTACATGAGGATGTACATATGAACAAAATACAATTGTTCACAATTTTTCTACGAAAACCTCCCCACCAAATGTGGAACAAAATGCCAATAATCACATAATCCAATCTGAAATGATCTGAATTGATTTAGTTTACCTACTTGTCTGAACTTATTAATCTGCTTTTAATGATCCCTGATATCCTCTTTAATCACTGCTGCACATATGATTTGAGAGAATAAGAATCTTGGGTTTAGAAGGAACTTGAAAGGCCATTTAGTTTCACATGTCCTTAAATACAAATCACTTCTACAACATCCTAGACAAGGGATCATGCAATTTCCATTGAAAGCCTGCATAGACAACATCTCAAGGAAGTTGACTGTGTTTTTGAACAATCCTACTTGTTCATAAGTTTATTTTGCTTCAAGCCTTCTCAGCAAATTCTCCCCATTACTTATAGGTCTGACCTTTGAGGCCAAGCAGAAAAATGTGTTAATAGTTCTCCCAGATGACAGTTGATCAAATACTTGAAAAAAAGCTACTGTATCCTCTCTAGTCTTTTATCCTTTTCATGAAATATCCTCAGCTTTGGTTATTTTAGTTTTTATTCACAGGCATACATCTGAAACACCATGATAGAGCCAATTGGAGATTAATAAAAGGATTTTTTAACGGACTTGGTCAGCAAGTTATATTGTTTTCTTTAGCAGCATTCCATAGTTAGGGAGAATATAGAAGGCTGAGAGTGTTACAAGTGAAGTTGAAAATTTACAGAGCAGCCCATGACCAAATAAGCAATAGAAAGGTTCTTAGAATATAAAATGGATCATTTTGATTACATAAAATTTAAATGTCAGTTTACAAGCAAATCTAATAAACCTAATGTTAAAAAGCCTTAGCAATGATATAACTAAATAAAAGAGTATTTACTCTCTAATAATTTTTCATACAATTCATTTACATATTATATGTTTTTTCCAAAGCTTTGTAAACATTTTTCAACATCTTTGCCATTCTTACAGGAGTCAGTTGGATATCAAAATTCCAAAGTTAATTCACTTCTTTAATAGTGATTTTTGTTCAGGGTTTAATTGTTCATGGTTCTATTTGAAGTTTTCTTAGCAAAGATACTGGAGTGATTCTCCTTTTCCTTCTCCAGATTATTTTATAGACAAAGAAACTGAGGCAAATATAGCTAAGTGGTTTTCTAGGGCCACAGAAGTAGTAAATGTCTGAGCTAGATTTTACCTCGTCTCCCTGATCAAAGACAAATGATGATTGGGACCAATTTTTATATGACTAGAGAAAAACCAGGTTTTTTCCCATGGAGAATTATCTTTTCATATTCTAATCCCACAAATACAATTTTAAAAAAGTTGAATTAATAAATAAAACTAAGAGCTGGTTTTGTTGAAGAAATACAGTAAGATATATAAATTGCCTAATTTGAATTAAAAAAACCAAATAATTAAAAGTAAAAAAATCACACTCAAAGAAAATGAAGCAAAAGTAATTATTACAAACTATTTTGCTCAACTGAATGCCAAGAAAAATGACAATCTAAATTCATTAGATATTTACAAAAATGTAAATTGCCCAGATTAATAAATAGAACTAAATAAACCTGATTTAGAAAAATAAATTGAAAAAGGTATGAATGAGTTCTATACGAAATATATTTTAGTACCAAATGGATTTATGTATTTTCCATAAATCCTTTAAAGAACAATTAATTACATGCTATATAAAATACTTGAAAGAATATGTAAGGAAAGAACCATACCAAATTATTTCCATGACACTGATATGGATTTTTTTAAAAATTTGATAACTTAGCTAGGGAAAGCAAAATTAGAAAGTTAGCTACAGGTCAATCTCTCTAATGACTATTGAGACAAATCTTTTAAATGAAATACTAGTAAGGAAATTGAAACAATAGATCCCTAGATCATATCTTCTGACTAGGGGGAATTATTGAATTGATCCAATGTTAGAAAAATTATAAGTATAATTGACTACATCAATAAAAACTATAAAATTATTTTATTTTTTAAATAATTGTAGAAAAAAGGATTTTTCATAAAATACAATAACCATTCTTTTTTAAAAAAACCTAAGAAAGCAAACATAAGTTGAATTGTTCTTAAAATGACAAATTGTATTTATATAAAAGCAAGAGGAAGCATTATCTATAGTGGGAATAAACCAGAAGTATTCACAATAAGATCAGTGGTGAAATGAGCATATTCATTATAACCATTATTATTCTTCTTGGTTTAATTAAAGAATCCTTGAGAGTAAACTAAAAAATATTTTTAAGTAATTAACAACTTTGGCAAATTTGCAGTATATAAAAGAAAACTAGGTGATAGAATAAGCAGGTTTATTGAATGTAGAAGGAATTACCTTTCTATAAGGGATACGGGAAGATTTTATGACCAAACAAGAGATAGAGGGGTTCTTAGGATGTAAAATGGATAATTTTATTTACATAAAATTTCAAGAACAGTTTTTTTAGAAACAAAATAATTACATCAAAAATTAGAAAAAAACAGGAAATTGAGAAACATCTTTGTGTCAGCTTTCTCTTTGAAAAGTCTCATTTCTCAAATATATATATATATATGTACATATATATATATAGGGAACTGAGTTAAATAGGTAAGAATAAGAGCCTTTCACCAATTGATAAATGGTTAAATGATTTGAATAGCAAGATTTGAGAGGAAGAAATAAAAGCTATTAATAGTGATATTAGAAAAGAATGCTCCAAATTCTTTAATGATTAGAAAATACTTCCGAGGTACCAGAAAAAGAAAAAGACAGATGTTAGAGGTGATGAGAAAAAAATAGATACACTAGCCCTTGGTGGAGCTAGGGAACTAGTTTGACCATTTGGAGAGCAATTTAAAAGTATTTCTCCAAAGCTACTAAATTGTCCATGGTTTTTGACCCAGCAATACAGCTATTAGTTTAATACCCCCAAAGGAAAAAAAGAAAGATTAAAGGGACCCATATGTACAAATTTTCTGGAAGCTAATTCTTTTTGTGGTGGAAAAGTACTGGAAACTATGGATTACCCATCAATTAAAGAATGAGTTATGGCATGTGAATGTGATGGAATATTCTTATGTTTTAAAAAGTGATGAAGGGGAAAATTTCAGAAAAATTTGGGAAGACATATGAAATAATGCAAAGTGAAGTGAATGATGTATATACAGTAACAAAAATATTTAAAAGATGATAAACTGTGGTAGACTGAGTAATTGATTACTATAATGAGCCACCACAATTCCAAGTGACTCATGATGAAAGATGCTATCCATTTTCAGATATAGAGCTGATGATCTCAGAGTATATTTTGAAACATTATTCTCTTTTTTCTTTTTCTTGTTTTTTTTCCTGTTTAATATGTTTAATGAAGAAATTAGCTTTACGTCTTCATATTTGTAAAAGCTTGTGAATTTCTTTCTCAATGAGTGGGAGAGGGAGAGAATTTGGAACTGAAGATAAAATATAATTGTATTTTTAAAAGAATGGAAACATGGAGGGGGGCAAAAGGCTGTTGTGGAGGACCTTAAAAACCTTTTTTGATCCTGAAGGTAACAGAGCCACTGGAGTTTAAAAAATAACCTCTCCAAATATATTATACAAAAGAGAAGAAATAATGGCAATTTTCTTTATTAAATAAAGGAATGGAAAATTAATAAAAGAACTGAAAGAGAGATTAGGACATCTTTGTTAATTTTTTTAAAAATTATTTTAATCAATATTTTTAACTCCTATCAACCTTCACAAAGCACATTTCCACATCTTTAAAGCAGAGTTTCTTTACCAATTTTTGTGTCATAAATCATTTTAACAATTAGATGAAATTTATGGACCTTTTCTTGGGACTATGTTTTTAAATGCAAAAGATAAAATACATAGAATTATAAAGGAAACTGATTATATGGAAATATAGTCATTATCACACACACATATACATACTTATATATATGTGTATATATATATATATATACACCAAATTAATAAATCTCACACTGATTTAAATAGTGAACATGTGGAAAAGTAGTTAAAGGCATTTTGTAAATTTCTGAGGACCGACCTAAGCAAAAATTTCAGTTAGGCAAATTTCAGCTTAACAAAAGGAAACACTTTCTAACAATTTAAAGAGTCCCAATAATGAATAGACTGTTCTATGATGCAGGGAATTTTCTATTACTGGAAGTGTTCAAGCAAAGCCTAAATAACCACCTGTCAGGGATACTGTAATTGGTATAGTTATATGATAAGGTATTTTTCAGCAAATTTTGAGAGTTAAATAGCTTCTTATGAAAGTAGATTCTTATATTTGTTTTGATTTTTTATCAAAAAGGAATTTTTACCTTCTTTGTTTTCTAAGCACTATTTATGAAAGTTAAACATTCTCTTTTATTGACAGCTGATATTCTGTATGTAAGAGGTTGTGGGGAGAGGTCATCTCCCCCAGCCCAGTTATTATAACGACAGAATGAAAGTAGTTAATAACAGAGGTAAGTAAAAAAGTATTAGTGTGTTAAAAAAGATTAAAGACATATCTCCTCTTTATTATCCATTTACAAAGATTAGAGGTATTATTAGTAATTATTATTAATTATTATTTCAGGACCCCCAATTTGCCATATCCTAGTGATAGCTAAAGAAGCTAAGCTTGTCAGCCTTAGGGACAGTCAGAAACAATTTTGATGAGTGTAATCTCTGTGTTTCTATCTCAGTAATCTCAGAGATTTCTGTCTCCTCTGACTCACAAAGCTATATGGTCTTGAAGCAAAGTCACTTACCCATTAGGAGAAAACAAATTAATTAAAGAATAGAGAGAGAAAGATTGTGCAGGAAGTAGATTCAAGCAACATTATTTCTGGCAGCAGAGAAAAGCAAACTATAGATTGAAGAGAAAACTAGCCCTGGTTCTTTAAAGAGTCAAATTTTGAAGAGAACTTATCCATACTGCCCAACTAAGTGTCCTTCCTAAGCAGAGATAATCTGCCAAAGAAGGGGGAAAATGAAGACATCAATTACAGGAAAAAAAGGTATCTAGAGGGCAGCTGGGTAGCTCAGTGGATTGAGAGCCAGGCCTAGAGACAGGAGGTCCTAGGTTCAAATCTGGCCTCATACACTTCCCAGCTGTGTGACCCTGGGCAAATCACTTGACCCCCATTGCCTAGCCCTTACCACTCTTCTGCCTTGGAGTCAATACAGATTATTGACTCCAAGATGGAAGGTAAGGGTTTTTTAAATAAAATAAAATAAAAAAGAAAGGTATCAAGCCATTTCAGAACTGACGAAACAAGTTATCTTGGCCACATGTGTTCTCTACACATATACCTCACTTAAATTTGTATTCTCTACACTGATTTGTATATTTTGGGGGAAATGAAAATTGGATTTAGAAGAAAATTTTGCTTTGCTCTTGTTCTTAGTGTGGCATCTTGGTAAATGTAATTGTCCTGAACTAATTGTATGAACTGGTTAACATAATCCCTCATCTCAAAGCAGCAATAGTCCTTTGAGAAAATCTGAAATGTGAGCCAGAATTTGGGGAGTAGCCAGAGTGGGAACTACACTAACATGCCAGGAAATCAGGTTACAGTGCAAGCAGTAGTAATATAACAATAATTTGGTCAAAGGTGAATTGAATTAGTGGAGGTCAGTGTAACAAATAGTTTTAATGTAATATTTGTTATGGGATTTTATTATCTCAATGGACCCATTACATGCTCAGAGGTATCTAAGCCCTTCTCCAAAAACCTGAAACATCTCCAATCTAGATAGCTCAGAAGAATAGTATCAATTTTGTACTTGAAAACACAGTGGCTGTGAATATTACAAGGAATTAAAGTAAAAGAAAGTGAATATCACACACTCACAATGCCTCTAGGCAGTACAGTTCCTGGATGACAGCCTCTCATATCCATGATGTTACCCTCAACAGTCTGGGTACATGTCCCCTGAGGTCCCTTTAGCTTTTCTGGGTCTATTCTATATAACAATTCTTCATGCTAAAATCTTGGTCTTTGATGCATCCTCTCTTCTTAAATCTCTTCTAACTCCAATAAGTGCCCCAATTTTTCATTATAACATGGAATATACATGTATTGACCTTATTTTCTTATGTCATTCCTGTGTATACATTCTAAATATATGAGTATTTTAAAAATTCAGACAGAGATATTTTGGGTGTTTTATCTAGAATTCATGAGATTGAGTTGGGAAAAAAGTGCTGATAAGGACAGTTCTTAAAGTTAGTTGTTGGTTGATTTTTCATTCATGATTTGCCAGTTAGTATATGGAATGTAAATAGTTTGTGAAAATTCTGCAATTTTAGATTGTCTTCCCTGCTACAGTCAGCATGAGGATTATCTAAGAAACTATTGCTATCCTTTTAATTATAATTGACTTTTGGTCAGAAAAAAGGAGCCCAATAGCATCATAGGATCCTAGAATTTGGTCATTAGAAGGAAGCTAAAACAATCCTCTGGCTTAATCCCTATCCACATAAAAAAGGTCACAGGACAAATAGACCCTACTTTCAGCATCAGCCTTATTTCAGTATTTTTATTTACTAGTGTTTTCTTTTTACTTCAAATAACCCATTTGAGTTAGTTTCAGAGAATCATATGCTCTGCATTGTTTCAGCTGACATTCTGGTTGCAAGATCTTTAACTGTTCTTTAACCGCTGAGTACCACAAACATTCTGACCTCCTTCCTTATCATCTATTTAAAAATGCTTGGCTAGTCTGAACCATTAGCAGACTTATGGCCCTAAGTAGGGACTTGCAGTCTAGTTCAGATTATTATCTAGAACTTCTGAACTTAGCTCATCTTACTCGTTTGATCAATGGCTACCTGACTTGTACCTCACGACAGTAGTGCCTCTTGGTGTTGTAAGTGTGGAATTGGGGGTAAATCAAGGATCACTAAGCACACCATCAGGTCCACTTCACAAGCTCTGCAGGACATGAACTGCCAGGCACATTTCTCAGATGTTTGGTAGGTCTCAAAAATCTTACTTGTATTAGGTTTTTTGATGGCAGCATAAAATTGTCAATTATATTGCATTTTCAGTTAACTACAAACCCCAAATCTTTGTCACAATGTAATGGACACAACACAAACATCTATGTACAATATATATAAACTGGAGATAATCATAAGAGGAAAGACATCTAAAATCCTTTCTGTAGAAGGTGGAATTTTAGCTAAAACTTGAAGTAAGCCAGGGAAGCTAGGAGGTAGAGGTGAAAAAGATCATTCCATGTATAGTGAAAACTGCCAGCGTTGGGGCATGGAGTGTCTTATTTGAGGAATGGCAGAGTATTATTTATAAGATCAAAGAAGTGGGAAGTATAAAGTGTAATAAGCCTGGAAAGGTAGGGGGACGAGATATGAAGAGGTTTTAATGCCAAAGGATTTGATGTGTAACAATGGTGATGGGAGCCATTGGAATTTATTGGGTAGGTAGGTGATTTTTATAAAGCTAAGCTAAGACAGCTAAATGAGGCAGTGAATTGAAGGATGTGCCTTGAGTTAGGAAGAACTGAGCTCAAGTCCAGCTTCAGAAACCTACTAACTATATGACCCTGGGAAAGACACTGAGACTTGCTTGCCTGTTTCCTCATCTGTAAAATGAGCTCGAGAAGGAAATGGTAAACCACTTCAATATCTCTTCTAAGAAAAGTGACCCCAACTGGGGTCCCCAAGAGCTCGTCTTGATTGAAACAAATGAACAACAAAGAGGTAACGTGATCAGATTCACACTTTAAGAAGATTACTTTGATAGATAAGTGGAGGATGGACTGGAGAGAGGAAAGACTGAAAAAAAAAAAGATCAATAGTCTATGTTTGAGGTCATGAAGGTTGGCATTGGTGGCCATGTCAGAGGAAAGAAATGAGCATATGAGAGAGATTTTACAAATGTAAATTCTAAAGACTTTGAGAAAATTTTGACCATGGGTGATGAAGGAGATTGAGAAGCCCTGGCTAGAGATCTTAACAAAATGTGTAAAATTAACATTTTCTAGTTAAACTACTTTTCTTTCTATTTGAGGCTCTTAGATCATGTCTCAAAATAAACCTCTTCTTTCCTTTCATAATTGAGACCTACATGATCTTTTGTTAAAAAGCAACAAAGAAAAGCATATGTTATAGGGTTTTTTGTTCTTGTGTTATTATTAAATTTTTAGTTGCTTTAAATTATATCAGGAAATATTTGACATAAGCTGTTCTTATCTCTAAGATAATAAGCTGAGGAAATGCCCTAAAACATTTTTTAAAGGAAGGGTAACTTTCATTTGAAAGTATAAGGTTTCTTCTGCTTTATCAGAAAGGAATCAGATTGATATTTGGTAAATATACACTTGAATTATCCTCACTACCATAAAGCAATAAAAATGCTGTACCCACTGAATTTGACAAAATTATGACAAACGTCACCTTGGTAATGTTCTATTGATTACCTTGAGTGGCATATCTAGGTTTTATACTGAATAAGGCAGTGTACCTGGAGTCAAAGGAGACTCAAGTTCAAATTCATACCTGGCTGTGTGACTCTGGACAAGTCTCTTAACCTTTGTTTGCTTATGTTTTTTCATGTGCAAAAATTGGGGTAGTAATAACAGCTTCCTTACAGGATTGTTGTGAGTATCAAATGAGATAATAAGCATGGTGCATGCAACATAATAAGTTCTAAATGAATGTTAACTAATTATTATTAGAGACTGTGTAGTATAGTGGATATCCATTTTTAATTAGTGCCTTTTGCACTCAGACATTATTAATAATAGTAATGATAAAATGGTGATAATATTAATTAACATTTACATATTAACTTAAAGGAAAAAAATATGACTTATATACATGCTTACTGAAATTGGCAGCATGGTATTCTGGATATAGAGCAGGTGCTAAAGCTGAAAATACCTAGGTTTTTTGGTTGACACATGATGTGTCACTTTGGATGAGTCACGTAATCTTTTAATGTTCTAGGTGATTGTGGCTCCTTATTGGAGTTACTTCATTGGAAGTATGATTTTTCCTATTTAGAAGAAGGAACTAAAGGATCATAAGAATAGAAGCCTGAAGGGAGCTACTCCCCTGACCTGAATTAACTATGAGCAGTTGTAGTCTTCTTCAATCATCCATTTAAGTAATGACTACCTGGACAGAATTTTTGCTGAACTAAATGTTGAATTGATCTTTTTTCCCCTTTTTACTACTCTTATATATCAAAACTATAGATAGCTGCTCTCTTTAAATCTTGTTTATTTGCTGTCTGTACTTTTATAATGGGCTTTATCTCCAAATATTATTTTTATTGCATTCTTATCTTTTTTCTAAAAGTGACTTGAATATACTGAGGAGAAGGAAAAGTGGGAACTTCTCTACAAAAATCCTTGATTTAATCTGGAGACTTTAGGAAGTTTCTCTCTTACTCCCTTAGTGATTAAAGAACTGCCTTCCTGTTCTTGACTGTAGAGCAGTTGGGGAAGAAGGGGACAGAACAAACACTTATTAAACATCTACTATACTTCTGGCAGTGTGCTGAGATTTTCAAGTTGTTTTTTTTTTTATCATTCTACACTTTATAAATATAATCTCATTTTTCCAACATGCTCTTGAAAGAGGATTAAAAAAATTAGGAATTTCTAGCTAAAGAAATTATAGGTCTAGCCATAAAGTGAAAAGTTTTGAAAATACTATTTATCATCTCACATGAACCTCTGTAAGAAAGGTTCTATTTTCATATGTGAGAAAGAAAATGTCAAATATGGACCAAAAGTAAGTTATGCATAGATCTGGACAAGTGGGCAACTCACCCTACCTCAGGAGACCCATGTTATGAAGCACCTTACTCATTACTGGTACAAAAAAATTATTAAGTTAAAAATGAAATATTCAGAATTAAAAATAAATTTAAATAAATAATAATAACAAAAATAAAACAAAAATAAATAAAAATAAAAAAAATATGAAGGGCCTACACAACCAAACAAATATTATCTTCTTTAATGTGATATATTATATAGAATATTAGAGTACTTGAGTATTACTAAATTAACTGAGCCCATTTTTCTCAGTTAGACAGGCTAGTTCCAGATTCCTATAGTCCTGGATCCCTACATAACAAAAATTCCTTTAAATTCTTGCCTTTGCCCAACCAATTCTGCTTGACTTTCAGGCATTAAAGTGCCTAAAAGTTCTTAGATTCATTTTGCTTCTTTTCTAGTACCATGAATGATTTGAAAGAACAAGGTTGGCTGAATACATTTTTGTAAACTATTACTTTGATAATAAGAAAAATGTGAATGGAGCTAAGATGGCACAGAACTTTCACAGACCCAGCTGCTCTCTACTAAATTATCTTCCAAACAACTTTGCATAATGTTTTAAAACAAATTCTAGAGTAGCATAACTCACAAAAACAATGGATTGAAATAGTTTTTCAGCCCAAAAGGTCTATTGTATCAGAAGTGAAATGCAAAGCAGCATGCCAAGGCAGGTCCCATAAGAGACAATGGGCTTTGAGGAAGTGGTTGAATCAGCAGCAAAAGTTTCTGGAGCTATTAGCCACAAATTATAAGGGGAGAATTAAACTATTATGTGAAAGAAGATTATAAGGATCTTTTTTTTTTGCCTCTGAGGGCAAGAACCTTGTTACATCTTACACATATCAATTTGCATTCCTGGTCAAGGTTGTTGCCACATGGGAGCAGGTGATGTGGGTCACAATTCCAAGGCAGAAAAATGTTCTTAGGGATGCCCATGGGCCAGAGGATTGTTAAACACACTTTGCTGTATACCATACCTCTTGGACAGATCTAAAAACTTAAAGGTCCCCAGAGCTATTTCTGATGGCAGCTACAAAAACAACAACAAAAAACAAACCAACAAAACAGAAGCTTGAAACAGTGATCTACTTAACACAGTAACTTTAACCTTCACCACAGCCAAACTTAAAAAAAATTAAGTGAAAAGGAAAAGGCTAGAAAATGAGCATTTAACAAAAAAAGAAAACAATATAGAAAGTTATTTTGGTGACAGAGAAGGCAAATTTGGTGAGAGGAAGGCAAAAGTCATTGAAGAAAACTTGCTTAAATAGCAAAATTGGTCAAATAGAAAAAAGAGGAACAAAAATTCACAGAGGGAAAGAATTCTTTCAAAAGTAGAATTGGTCAAATGGAAAAAGAGGTATAAAAGCTCACTCAAGAAAATCATGCCTCAAAAATTGGAATTAGTGAAGTAATGACTCCAGGAGCCATCAAGAAATAATCAAAGTCAAAAGTATGAAAAAAATGATAGGAAATATTAAATATCTAATTGAAAAAGCTAATTTTGGAAATAAATGCAGGAGAGATTATCTAAGAATTATTGGATTACCAGAAAGTCATGAACAAAAAAATAGGTTAGACACCATCTCTCAAGAAATTCTCAAGGAAAACTGCCCTGATATTCTTGAATCAGAGGGCAAAATAGAAATGGAAAGAATCAACTGATCACCTCCTCAAAAAGACTCCAAAAGGATAATTCTCAAGAATATTATGGTTAAATTCCATAACTCTAAGGTCAAAGCGAAAATATGTCAAGGATCCAAAAAGAAACAATTCAGTTATTATGGAGAGACATTCAGGATAACATAATATTTAGCAATTTATACATTAAAATGTCAGAGAGTCTGGAATATGATATTCCTTAGGGCAAAGAATATGGGACTTCAACAAAGAATCATTTACTCAGCAAAACTAAGCATAATCCTTTAGGAGAAAAATGGGTACTCAGTGTCCAACATGGTACTCAAGAGAAGCATAAAAAGGTAAACAGGAAATAGGGAGGCATGACAGGGAAAGCTCAAACCACCATGAGAATTCTTTCCAACCAAACTTAAAATAATGGCTCATAGTGAATACTGGGTATTATCAAGCAGTAATCATCAAAACAATTGGGTACTGGCTAAGTAATAGAATGGTGGATCAATTAAATAGTTTAGGGGTAATGACCTTAGCAATCTAGTGTTTGAAAAACCTAAAGATCTCTGTTTTTGAAATAAGAATTCACTATTTGAAAAATCTGCTGGGAAAATTAGAGAACAGTATGGCATATATTAGGTATAGTTCAATAGCTCATACCTTATATGAAGATTAAGTCAAAATAGGTATATGATTTAGATATAAAGGGTAATGTTATAAGTAAATTAGGGGAACATAGAATAATTTACCCATCAGATCTTTGGAGAAGGGAAGAATTTATTTCCAAACAAAAGAATGATATCATTACAAGATGTAAAATGAATAATTTGACTATATTCAATTAAAAAGGTTCTGTATATTTAAAATCAATGTAACCAAGATGAGAAGGAAAACAACAACCTGGGAAAAATTATAGAAAATATCTTATTTCTCAAATATATAAAGAAATCAGATTTATAGAATCCAAATTATTGCCCAATTGACAAATGGTCAATGGAAATGAATAAATAGTTTTGAGATGAAAGAACCAAAGCTATCAATAGTCAGATAAAAATGTTTTAAATACCTCTTGATAAGAAAAATGCAAATTAAAACAACTATGAAGTACCACTATACACCTATCAAATCAGCCAATATGACAGCATAGAAAAATAATAAATGTTGTAGGGGTTGTGGTAAAATTGAAACACTAATGTATTGCTTGTGGAATTGTGAACTGATCTGACCATTCTAGAGGGTAATTTGGAATTATGCCCAAAGGGCTATAAAACAATGGATACCTTTTGATCCAGTAACAAAACTACTATGTCTATATCTCAAAGAGATAAAAGTAATGGGAAAGAACCTGCTTGTACAAAAATATTTATAGTTGTTTTCTCTGTGGTGGCAAAGAGCTGGAAAAATAAAGGGATGTCCCTCAATTGGGGAATGACTGAACAGAGTGTGGTATATGACTGTGATGGAATACTATTCTGCTATAGGGAATGATGAACATGATGATTTCAGAAAGTGCTGGAAATCCTATATGAACTGATGCAGAGTGAAATGAGTGGGACCAGGAGAACATGGTAACAGCAATATTGTTGAATGAATCAACTATGATAGATGTAGCTACTGTTCTGAGGGACTTATGACAAAGAATGCTTTCCACATCCAGAGAAAGAATTGTTGGAGTAAGAATACAGATTAAAACATATGATTTTTCATTTGTTTATTTGGTTTTTTGGTTTTATATGATTATTCGCTTACAAAAATGAACAATATGTTTTGCATTATAATACAAATATAACCAAGATCTAATTGTTTGAAAGCTCTGGGAAGGAGGAGGGAAGGAAGAGTAGAAGGCAGTATGGATCATATAACTTCAGAAAACTTATATAGAAATTTGTTATTACATGTAACTGGTAAAAATGAAAGAAAGAAAAGAAAGAAAGAAAAAGAAAGAAAAAGGAAGAAAAAGAAAGAAACAAGAAAAGAAAACAAAGAAAGAAATAAAGAAGAAAATGAATATTGGAGTTAAAGAACCAATAAGGAGACAGAGCGAAGCAACTTTTAAGCAAAGAACCACTTGAAAGGTAGGGGGAGAGGGTCTGGTTTACTTGGGTGAGAGGGGAACACAAACAGCAGGAGACTAAACCAAACAGTACTGTTGCAAGACAATAACTAGCTCCCACAACCTATATTCCAAGTTCTGAACCTGGGATAAAACCAATGTCCAGATCCTGAAACTCTGCCTAAGCCAATAGCAGTACAACCCCACACAGACCTTCAAGCCACAGCTCAATCTTGTAGTAAGCTCTGGAATTCTAGCATTAAGGCAATCTGTGAGGCTCATTTGACCTGTGTAAGTCCAGAGCAATGGCAGGAGCCCCAGACCAAGCTTATAGTGAGAACTTGAACACCAGCATGAGGCAACCTGTGTGGCACAGTTGGACTCTGTAAGCCTAGAGCAATAACCCAAGCCTCAGCACAGGACAATTCATAGATAATTCACACACACACACACACAAAATCATGGAAAAATTTTATGGAGAAAAAAGAAGATCAAAACATAGACACCAAAGGGGATAGTAAAAGCAAAGCAAATACATGCAAAAATTCAAAGAAAATAGGACAGGACTCAGATTCTGAAAGAGCTGAAAGAGGATTCCAAAAATCAGTTAAGAAAGGAAGAACAGAAATGAGGAAGAGAAATGAAAACAATGCAAAAAGAAAATAATTACATAATTGGCCAAATGAAAAAGGAGGTTCAAAAACTCGCAGAAGAAAGTCATTTCATAAAAATTAAATTGGTCAACTAGAAGCTAATGACTTCATGTGACATCAAGAAAAAATAAAGCAAAATCAAAAGAATGAAAAAAAGGGAAATATCTCAATGAAAAAACAAATGTCCTGGAATACTGATGCAGGAGAGACAATTTAAAATTTATTGATTACCTGGAAGCCATGATCAAGAAATAAAAAGAAAGTCTGGGCATCATAATACAATAAATTATCAAAGAAAACTGCCCTGATATTCTTGAACAAGAGAATAAAATAGAAATGGAAAGAATCCATAAATCACCTCTATGAATAAGTACCCAAATGACAACTCCCAAGAATATTATAGCTAAATTCAAGATCATCCAAGCCAAGGAGAAAATACTTTAAAGAGCCAGAAAGAAAGAATTCAAATACCATGGAGCTACAGTCAAGATTACATAGGACTCAGTAGCCTCCACATTAAAGGACTGGAAGACATTGAATATAATATTTCAGAAAGGTGAATGGTCTAAGTGTACAACCCAGAATCACCTATCCCACAAAACTGAGTATATTCTTTTGGGGGAGAAGTGGTCATTTAATAAAATAAAAGATTTCCAAGCTAATGAAAAGACAAGCTGTAGGCAGAAAAGTTGATGTTCAAACACAAGACCAAAGACAAGATAAATAATTCAATAAAGTCAAACTATATGTATTCCTACATGGAAAGATAATATTCACAATCTTTTTTTAAACACTTACTTTCCATCTTAGAATCAATACTGTGTATTGCTTCTAAGGCACAAAAGGAATAAGGGCTAGGTAGTGGAGGTTAAGTAACTTGTCCAGGATCACACAGCTAGGAAGTGTCTGAGGTCAGATTTGACCTTAGGACCTCTCATCTCCAGGCATGTCTCTCAATCCACTGAGCCACCTAGCTGCTCAAATATTCATAATTCTTAAAGAAAAAAAAACTTTATCAGTATTAGAGCACTTAGAAGGAGTATATACAGACAGAGAGTATGGGAATAAGCTGATTAGGATATGATATACAAAAAAATTAAGGGATGGAAAAGAAGATTGCCCTGAGATAAAAGGGAAGGGAGATATGGAATGGGATAAATTATCTCATGTAAAGAGGTCCGAAGAACTATTACAGTAGAGGGGAGAAGGAAGGTAGTGACAGACAGCACTTAAACCTTACTCTCATATTAATCATACTTTTTCAGGTATAGAATCCCATCTTACTCTATAGAAAATAGGAGGGGAATAAGACAAGGGTAGGGAAGTCATAGGAGGGAGGATGAAGTAGGGGGTGGTGATTAGAAGCAAAACACCTTTAATGAGGGGCAGTGAAAGGAGAAAGATCAGGATCAAAAGAGGAAAATAAGATGGAGGAGAATATACAGTGTGTAATCTAACTATGAATATGAATGGGATGAATTCAGGCTAAAATGGAAGCAGATAGTAGAGGATATTAAAAAAAAAAACATCAAGCAGAATCCTATGATATGTTGTTTACAAGAAACACATTTAAGTCAGAGAGACACACTCAGAGTGAAGGTAAGGGGATAGAGCAGAATTTATTGTGCATCATCTGAAATAAAGCAGGAGTTGTAATCATGCTCTCAAACAAAGCTAAAGCAAAACTAGATCTGATTAAAAGAGATAAGGAAGAAAATTTCACCTTGCTAAAAGGCAATGTAGAAAATGAAGTAATATCAATACTACAGATATATGCACCAAATAGAATAACCTCCAAATTTTTAAAGGAAAAATTAAATGATATTAAGGAGGAAATGATAAAACTATACTAGTGGACAACCTCAACTTCTCCCTTTTAGATATGGATAGGTCAAACCAAAAACAAGAAAGAAGTAGTGGAAGTAAATGAAATTTTAGAAAAGTTAGAACTAATAGGTCTCTGGAGAAAACTGAATGGGAATAGAAGGAAACGTATTTTCTTTTTAGCAGTATGTGGGTTCTACATAAAAACTGACCATGTACTAAGGCATAAACACTTCACAACAAAATGCAGAAAAGGATAAATAATAAATGTATCTTTTTAATCATGACACAATAAAAATTATAGTCAATAAAAGTTCATGGAAAGACAAACCAAAAATTAATTTGGAAACTAAATAATATAATGCTAAAAAGGGTCAAAGAATAAATTATAGAAGCAACCAATAATTTTATTTGTGAGAATGACAATGAGGAGACAACCTATCAAAATTTATGGGATACAGCCAAAATAGTACTTGGGGGGGGGGGGAACTGTTATCTCTAAATGCTTACATCATTAAAATAGAGAAAAAGCAGATCTATGAATTGGAATGGAACTCAAAACAAAACAAAACAAAACAAAAAACTATGAAAAGACCAAATTAATAATTCCCAATTAAAGACTAAATTGTAAATCCTGAAAATTAAAGGAGTAATTAATCAAACTGAAAGAGAACATTGAACTAATTAATAAGACTAGGAGATGGTTTTATGAAGAAAAAAAACAAATAAAATAGAACATTGGCTCATTTGATTAAAAAGGGAGACTAAAATAAAATAATCAATATCAAAAGTGAAAAGGGTGAACTCCTCACCAGTTTTGGTGCTCTAACCACTGTACTACCTAGCTCCCCAGGTCCCCCAACCCCACCCCATTAAGCACTTACTATTTTCTATACCTGTGATGGCAAACCTATGGCACACAGAGCACTCTCTATGGGCGTGTATGCCATCTCCCCACCAGAGTTCATTACTAGAAAGGCAAAGGGATTTGGGCAGAGCTCCCTTTTCCCTCTCCACTATGTCTGATAACAATTTTTCACATAACCTGCCCTTCTGCCCAACAGCAGGGAGCATTTTATACTTCCCCCTCTCTACACTTACTGAGGACATTCCTCACTTCACCTTCCCCTCCACCCAGAAGCCCAACGGGAGTGCTCCCTCTTCCCCCTGAGCATGTCAGGCTCTTGGTGGGGGAGTGGTGGAGCATGACAGTGGTCTCTGGGGGGGAGGGACACATATACTGTGCTAAATGCCAAAAATATGAATAAGAAAAAGGAAGAAGGAATTAGGGGAAAGTAATTCACAAAAGAAAGTAGAAAAGGAATCAACCCCACTGTTTACTGAGGAGGCAGGTATGAATTTTGTGGAGTCCAAACCAAACAGAGCATCTGATGTGAACTGAAATTAGCTGGAAAGTTCTGAGCCATTTACATATGAAGGCTTTGGAAGGATTGATTACTCTGCCTTCCAGCTCTCCATACAATTAGGTGGCATGGGGAACATAATGCTGGTCCTGGAATCAGGAAGAGTTTTCCAGAGTTCAAATCTGGCCACAGATACTTAGTAGCTGTGTGGCCTTGGGAAAATCTCTCAATTGTTTACCTCAATTTCCTCATATGTAATATGAGCTGGAAAAGGAAATGTCAGGGCACTCTAGTATCTTTGGGGAGAAAGCCACAAACCAGGTCACAAAGTGTCAGACAGAACTGAACAATAACTAGCCCTCTGAGACGAAGTCGAGTGTCAAAATTGAATTGATCTTCATGGTGATGAGATTTTGGGGTGGTGAAATTTTACTCGAGGAAACATGATATTTTTAGAGTTGAAACTAAGGAGAGCAGCTGATGGGGAAAAACCCAGCAAATAAACAAAACTAACATTCTCATAACACCATCTTAGATTTCTGTGCCTCCCTAAAACTTTCTGGATTTAAAAAAAATTGTATTCATCTTGAAATCCCTATATAATCTGACTACTTTTTTATTCTTATTACATATTACTTGCTTCCATTCTACTATCTTACTACAATGGTTGACTTGTTTCCATATGACACTTCATGTCCCATCTCCATGTTTTTTGCCATGGATATCTCTGATGATTGGAAAGATTGGTCTTCTCAACTTCTCTAAGTTTACCTGGTTTCTTTCAAGGCTCCATTTAATTATGACCTTTTTCATGTGACCTTTCTTTCCTGATGTACTCTCCCACTATGAAGCTACTAATGCCTTCCACTTTTAGATTACCTTCACACATTATATATCTTATATATGCCTAGACATTTACATGTTTTCTAGCCCATTAAAATGTAAACTCCTTGAGATAAGAGCAGCTTTTCCCCCTCTCCTATTCTCAATACCTAGAACTACAGTTGGTATATCATAAACACTTAATAAATATTTGTTGACTAATTTACTTATAGAAAGAAAAGAAGATTTGCTATGTATAATTTATACTTGAGGAAATCACACTGTTTTTTAGTGTAGTTGCTTTTCTTCCTAAATGCTAAAAAATTATTCATTTAATATTATGATATAATAACTGTTTATAAGTAAAAATTAATCTTAGAGGCTTACACTAAAGTTATGCATTCATTAGTAGAGGAACATAATGATAAAAATTACGTTTCCAGACTTTCTAACTTAAGTATGATCAGGTCCTGGATTCCAGCCTGGCTAGGTCGCCTCCACACAATCCCTTGCCAGAGATGGCAAGATGAGATAAAAGCTCAGAGAAAGAGTTAGCCCAGGGACCAGGAGGGAAGAAAACAGACAACTGAGCTTCCCAAGTTGGTTTTTCAAATCTAAGCTCCTCCCACGGTTCCTTCAATAAGCCAACAGCCTTCACACACCATGTCTCCTGGCCTCATGGGCACCATCAAGCCCTCATATGTTCAGGACATCAGGTCATCAGGCATGTGACTCTGACTGCCATTGTAAGTCCTTTTGGAATTGGGCTGGGTTAGAGGTCCCCTAGATATTTAATTCACACATAATATATATTGTATAACATAATACGTAATATTATGAGCTACAATTTTAATAGGAGTAAAAATCAATTTTCCAGTCAGTTTAGACTTTTCTTCCTTCCTTTTTGAATAGCAAGATACCACATAACCATCAATATAGCAACCATTCCATTCTCTGTGAGTTTTCAATGAAACTAACAGTAGCTCAGGGCTAACAACCACCATTTTTTAATAGGCTATAAAGTGCCTTTTCCAAGTCTGGTAATTATAACTCACTGAGAAGAACCTAGTGCTCTCTTTTTGTTTCCCTATCTATTACAGGTTTTAACTATTCCTTAACCAATTTAATTATGCTCTTCTTAATCTAAAACCTAAAGACAAATGAAATAAACCATTTCAATTTGAATGAAAGTGACAAACCGTGATTACATTAGGTTTCACCACATTGTATCCTTCACATATCCATTAAGGAACTTTGCCCCAGTCCTCCTTTTACCAATTACATTGTGCTTCCATTTGAACCACAAAGATGACTAGATTTGAGAAACATAATGCCTATAATTTGTCCTTAATATATCAGAACCATCACTCTTTTCCAAGAACAAATCCTATAGGAATTCACCATTTTCCACCATAAATTACTTAGGGTAAAAATCCCAGATGAATTTGGTACTTTGTTAATAATACATGTTAAAAACATCACATTCCCTCATCTAGTTAATATTTTAAAGGAATTTTCCCTATCTCTTGATGCTGTATTGCATAAAAATGGGTTGTCAGAAATTCTGTTGACATTTAAAATAAGAGGAAATGTGCCATCAGTGGCACTGCATACCTTTCCCTCCTTCCTTAGATGTAGTCCTACCATATGTCACTTTTTTCAGCCTTCATGAGCTCTTAGTATTTCAGATATATTTCCAGCAGAGATGTGCTGAATATTTGGCAGGAATCATGGTAGGGACTGAACAGCATTAATCTATCTATGATATAATTGTCCAATGCTCATATCTGATGAAACACATGACTATTCAAAGGCAGAAATCTTTGCTGTATAAGGAAGCTCTCAATTAAGTTTCATAATTTTTTTAATTAACATACCTGTTTTCATAGCCCAAAGCTAAAATATTTCAAAATTCCTTTCTTATCTAGGATTTAAAATTTAAAAATTCTACCTTCAACCCACTCTTAAAATCACTTTTGCGATATTTTTGGGATTTATGGTAAAACTGTTATAGGGACTTTTAAAAGTCTTATGGACTCTCAAGGAAGAAATTTAGTGGCATTACTAAAAAGGTTTCATAGCCTCTCCAACTTGAAGGTTGTCATAAACTTGACAATGTTACAATATCTTGACTTTGTAAAGTTGTCACATATTTGACAATGTTACAATATTTTGCCTTTGTAATTACATTATATGAGAATTTGTCATCAGGCCCAATAAGTCAGATGCTAATAGATGAACCAAATTCTCCTTGTGTACATCACAGTAAGCTCAGATCAGCCATCTATGAACACTAGGCAATTCTCTCCTCTATTCATATGTCAAGGATATTAAAAGAAAGACTAAGAAGGGCTGGCTTCGCACCTGTAATCCAAACTGCGCCCACTTTCTCTGTTGTCAGGGAAAAGAAATGTGTGAACATAGGAACCTTTAAAATATCTTTTAATGAGTTATAGAGAGGATTGGAATGTCAGCCAATGTAATTGAAATAAGCTGTGAGAACATAGGAAAACATTCAAAGCAGAAATAAAATAACTTTCCCAAACCATATAGCTAATATATAATAAAAGAAGAATCCAATTCAACAAACATTTGCTGAGTGAAAACAGTGTGAAAAATTCTCTTCTAATAACTACTTAAAACTGAAAAAAATGTATCAAAGACCAAAAATCAAGAATGCAAATTACGAACCAATGGAAGATGCTAATATTAAAACTATTTTAAATAACTTGGGCATCTGAAAAAATAAACAAATAGAATTCATGGAATCAAAGCTGGGGTCTGGGAAGGGACTTCAACTATTTATTCTAATGCCTTCATTTTACACATGAGGAAACCAATACCTGGGGAGTTGAAATATCTTGTCATGGGCAAATCATGTAACAGCCATAATTTCCTTATTTGTAATAGGAACTATCTTATAGGGGTGTTCTTAATATTGCACAATGTTTGTAAAACACTTTGTAAACTTTAAAGTGTTGTAGAAATATTATGATTATGATTATAATTATTATTCCAGATTTTACATTCAGTAAGAACTGAAGTTGAAGGAAGACATCCAAACATGCTTTATTACTTTTGTAATCTATGATGTTTTATCATATAACAAACACTGTGATAAGTGCAGAGAAATAAAAAAGGAAGGCCAAAGCCAGTTTTTGCCCTCAAGGAATTCATAGTTAATGGGGAGACAAGGAGCAAACAAATATATACAAACTACGTCCATCTCTCTCTCTCTCTCTCTCTCTCTCTCTCTCTCTCTCTCTCTCTCTCTCTCTCTCTCTCTCTCAAGCTATTCTCTTTCCACACACACACACACAATATATATACATATATATATATTAGGAAAATAATTAACAGAGGAAGGACATTAGAATTAAGAGAGATGGGAAAAGGATTCTTGAATATGGTGGGAATAGGTGGAACTTGAAGGAATCCAAAAGTCAGTGATAAGGAGGGAGAACGTTCTACACATGTAGGACAGAGAGGGAAAAAACGTCCAAAGGAAACAGATAGCATCTTGTTAAAGGAAGAGCAAAAGAGCATGGTAAGAATATATACTGTTGTACCTGTTTTCTTGACATTCTTTTCTGTTCAAAGGTAGAAGATAGAGAAAATTCCTAATTGTCCCATTGGGATAAATAATTCTTCAAGTTGGCAGCACCTAGCCTCAGAAAATAAATGTATAAGAGGGATGGAGCCAAGATAGCAGCTTAGTAATAGCAAAAGCTGAAACCACTCTGACAATCCTTCCAAACCAATGTTTAAAAAGCACTCAAAATGATAGGATGCATAAACTAACTGAAAGATGGAGTAAAGGGATTCTTCCACAGAATACAACTTGAAAGATAGGCAGAGAGAGTTGATTTTCATGGGATAAGGGGGGGACAAGAGAACAAAACTGCACATAGAGAAGAATTGCTAACTGAATTCTCCCTCCACCCACTGTGTAAAGTTTCAAGCCTGGGTTTAGGCCAACTTCAGGATTTCTGGACTGGCTACAACAAAAACAGAGTACCTCTCACCTCCACTCACCCCTTGAAGTCCCAGGCCCTGGCACCATCCTTCAGTGAGACCCAAAATTCCATAGTGTTTGGCTCTTTCAGGTCTATGTTGGAGTTAAGATCTAGCCCCCAGGGCAAAACAGTTCACAATGCTCAGTCTTTGCTATCAGCAGAGAAGAAAGAATCAGCAGCTTTCAGAATTCCCTATTTGCAGGCAGAATATGTCTGGGAAAATGAATAATCTAGAGCAAAAGAAAAACCTGATCCTAGAGATTTTTATGAAGACAAAGAGCAAAGTATAGAGTCAATAGGAGATGATGAGATTCAAGCAACCACATGCAAAACTTCAAAGGAAAAAGGAAATTGGTCTCAAATGCTGGAAGAACACAAAACGGAATTAAAAATCAAATAAGACAGGTCAAAGAAAAATCATGAGAAAAAAAATTGGAAAAAAATGAAAGCAATGCAAAAAAAACAAAATAAGAGCTTCAAAAGCAAAATAGGTCCACTGGAAAAGAGTCACAAAAATCCAATGAAGAAAAGAGTTCCATGAAAGTAGGATGAATCAAATTGAAAAGGAGGATCAAAAGGTCCTGGAAGAAATTCATTCTTTGAAAACTAGAATTCAGCAAGTAGAAGCTAATGACTTCACAAGACATCAGGAAACAATAAAGTAAATGAAAAGACTAATAAAAATAGAAGAAAATATGTAATGTCTCATTGAAAATACAACTGATATGAAAAATAGATCCAGGAGAGACATTTTAAGGATTACTGGACTATGTGAAAGTCATGATTAGAAAAAAAAGCCACATCATATTATAAGAACTTAATTATCCAAGAAAACTGCCCTGATATTTCTGAATAAGAGGGTACCTTGAAGGACCCAAAGGCTTAGAATATGATATTCTGGAAATCAAGGAAGTTGGTTTACAAACAAGAATCGCCTACCCAGAAAAACTGATTATATTCTTTCAGGAGAAAGTATGGTCATTTAATAAAATAGAAAATTCCTGAGAATTCCTGAAGAAAAAAACTAGACTTAGCAAATTTTATATCCAAATACAAAATTCAAGAGAAGCATAAAAAGGTAAATAAGAAAGAGAAAAAAATAAGGGATTCAAATAAGGTCAGGTGGTTCCTATATGGAAAGATGGTATCTGTAACTCTTAAGTAAGCTGGTTAGGATGATATGTAAAAAAAAATCTAGGATTGAAAAATAGGATTGTACTTAGAAAATTGGGAAGAGAAAAGTAAAATGAGTAATGAGTTCAATTATATCATATAAAGGTGTGTGTGTGTGTGTGTGTGTGTGTGAAATGCTTATAGTGAATGGGAGGATGAGGCAGTGACAGATGTTACTTAAATTTTGCTCTCATTGTAATTGACTCAGATAGGGAAGAATAACCAGGTTTATTGGAGTATAGATTCCTATCTTACCCTACACAGAAGTAGAAGGGAAATGAGAAAAGGGGTGGTTGGAAGGGGAGTAGTATAAAAAAGGTAGAATTTGAGGGGTGTGATTAAAAACCCTATAAAGAAGTAGGAGGATGATAATAAGGGTTGTGGTGGGAAGGGGTTAAACATAAGGAAGGGGAAGGGGGAGTGATTAAAAGCAAAACACTGGAGAGGAGGAAAAGAGTAAAAGGAGAAAGGGCAGATTAAAAGAGGAAATCAGGATGGAGAGGAATATAGAGATGGTAATTATAACTATGGATGAAATTGGGATGAAGTAACACATAAAATGAAAGTGGATAGCAGAGTGGATTAAAAAAAAACATTATCTTCCTCTGTTGTTTACAAGAAACATTTGAGGTAGGTAGACATACACAGAGTAAAGGAAAGAGGCTGGAGCAGAATCTATTGGTCTTGAAGGTATTAAAATAGTGAGTGAGAAGACCAAGCTATCACTCTTTGCAGATGATATGAAGGTCTACTTAAAAAATCCTAGAGAATCAACTAAAAAGTTAGTGGAAATAATCAACAACTTTAGAAAAGTTGCAGGATACAAAACAAACACATAAATCATCAGCATTTCTATATATTTCCAACACATTTCAGCAAGAAGAGTTAGAAAGAGAAATTCCTTTTAAAATCATCTAGACAATATAAAATACTTAGGAAACTATCTGCCAAGACAAACACAGGAATTATGTGAACACAATTAAGAAACCCTTTCCACACAATTAAAACTAGATCTAAACAACTGGAAAAACATTGATTGCTCATGGGTAGGATTAACTAACATAATAAAGGTGACCATCCTACCCAAATTAATTTATTTATTTAGTGCTACACCTCTGAAACTACCAAAAAACTTTTTTACTGAATTAGAAAAAGCTATAACAAAGTTAATTTGGATATAGTAAACATCTTTTAGAATTACATAAAAGAGGTCATAAGATCTCAAAAGGAAAGGTTCAGTGGTGTCTCCCCAAAGTGGAATATTTAGAATTCATTTTAACTGCTGGTGCCCATTATATTTCTCCTAAGTGCATTGAAAATATTCAAAAATTGAGTGATCCTACCACTAAAAAACACTTAAGAGCAATCTTAGGAGCAACAGGCTTTTGTAGACAATGGATCCCTTGCTATGGGGAAATTACTAAACCCCTTATAGCACTAATAAAAGTTTCAGTCCCTGAACCAATTAAATTAGAGCTGGAACACCTGTTAGCTCTGTCAAATCTAAAACAAGCTATCCTGTCTGCCCCTTCTCTAGGCATCCCAGATTATAACAAACCATTTACTTTATATGTACATGAGGATAGAGGGGTAGCTTCAGGTGTTTTAACTCAAACTTTGGGGCCTTATCAGTTTCCAATTGCTTATTATTCAGCCCAGCTGGACCCAGTAGCTGTAGGAGCACCACCATGTCTTAGAGGTGTAGCTGCCACAGCTTAGTTAGTAACAAAAACTTTTGATCTAGTATTGGGATGCCCCTTAACAATTATGTGCTGACATGAAGTAGAAGCATTACTGCTAAGACAGAACACAGGCATTTTTGGATCAGAGAATTACAAGGTATGAAATAACCTTACTAAATAATGAGAATATTACTTTAAAACATTGTACAACTCTTAATCCTGCCACCTTGCTTCCTGATTTACCAGTTGCAACATGGAAAATGGCAGGTTGGAATTCCACCCTGCCATTTTCAATGTTGCACAGTCTCAGGAAAACCATTACATAATTGTGAAACACTAGTGTCCATGGCTGAAAAGCCTCGAGACAATCTCCTGGACACTCCTCTAGATAATCCAAATCTAGTCTTATTTACTAATGGTTCTTCTTTTATGAGGGATGGCATACCCTACACTGGAGCTGCTATAGTCACGGAATTTGACACTGTATGTTCAGCTTCACTGCACTCAAATCTAAGTGCTCAAGGTACAGAACTCATAGCCCTAAAACATGCATGTATAATTGCCAAAGATAAAAAGTCAACAATTTATACAGATTCTAGACATGCATTTGGAATGTGTCATTCAGTGGGTGTGTTATGACTTCAGAGAGGATTTTTAACCTCAGGTGGAAAATCTATATCTAATGGAAAAATTATTAATGAAGTTCTTTCTGCTTTCCAGCTACCAGAAGCCCTAGCTGTAGTTCATTGCTCTGCCCATACAGGTGGCATTGACCCTGTCTCTAGGGGAAACAACCAGGCAGATACTATTGCAAAGCTAGCAGCTATAGAAGGGCCTGAATTAATTTTAACATTAACAACCACTGATGACTTAAATTTACCACTTTCCTATAATGAGAAGGAAGTAGAAAAATGGAAGCAAAAATTTAAAGCTAAACAGATGAATGGAGTATGGGTGTCCTCTGAAGGAAAACCCCTGCTCCCTAGAAACTTTTATCATCAAATTTGCCAATCCATTCATAAAAATGGTCATTTTGGTACCCAGAGCATTGTGGACGCTTTTAAAAGGATATTGATAGCTCCTAGCATAACTACTATAGCCTCTAAAGTGTGTGCAGTTTGCCCTACCTGCCAAGCATATAACCAACATGCCTTTTGTGGCAAGGCTTTTGGTGGACATCCTCTGGCTTACACACCTTTTGAGCACCTTCAAATTGATTTCATAACAATGCCAAAGGCTGGACAATATAAATTCTGTCTAGTCATAGTGGATCAACTGACCAGGTGGCCAGAAGCATTTCCTACTGCCTGAGCCACAGCAGCTTTTGTCGCCAAGGTGCTTTTAAAAGAAATCATTCCTTGCTTTGGCCTGCCTGCACGTATTGATTCAGATGAGGAAATCACTTTACTGATTCAGTTTTATCCAAAATATATTCCTGTTTGGGGATAACTCCCAAATTCAATGTACCATATCACCCCCAGAGCTCAGGCCAAGTTGAAAGGATGAACAGAGAACTTAAATCTACGATTGGCAAATTATGCATTGAGACACATCTGAAATGGCCTGAAATTCTCCCTTTACCTCTATTTTATCTTGGAAGCAGGCCCATGGGAGATCTACATATCTCACCATATGAGATGCTTTTTGGACATTCCCCTATACAGGCTAAGCCTTTTACTCCTGCATATACATCACTATTAGGAGGAGATACTTCTATTGCTTCCTATATACAGGAATTGCAACACAAACTGTATGAACTCCATGAATCTGGAACTGTAGTACAAGCAGGACCAATAGACTTTTCACTTCATGACCTGAACCCATGAGACAAGGTGTATATAAAGAATTTCCAGCACATTGGAGCAACTCAGATTTTATGGGAAGGGCCACTCCAAATATTATTAACCACTCCAACAGCTATAAAAATTGGAGAAAAGGACTCTTGGATTCATTGCTCACATGTAAAGAGGGCATCTTCTATTGAAACTGATTGACTGTTTCCTATTACATACATTGGAGATAACAGTTCATAGACAAATGGATGATGTTTTTGGAATCACATTGTATTTTTTTCTTTCTCCCTGAATTTATTTTTAACTTTCTTATTGCTCTTCCTATTATCTTTTAATAGAATAATTGATTTTTCCCTTTTTCTCATTTCTTGTACTTAAAGTACATATAATCACTATTAATCTTTTTTTTATTTTTTGCAGTGATATAATATATATGTTATATATATTATAATTTATATAAATATCTATATATATTTGCTGTAATATTACTGCTTACTCATAAGGCTTTAGACTTTGGGAACCTGCCATGTATTGTTAAATGTTATGGGACTGTGATTAATGATTCCAGGAGAAGGGAACATAAGAACCATTAAAAAGTACTAAAAAGGCATAAGGTCATGGAGACAGACCAACCAATCCCAATGGGATTGATGAGAAAAACTTCACAGTGCCAAGGAGCACAAGGTCAAAAAGACCATAAAAATACAGGTGGGATTGAGGAACTCCCATGCCAATACTAAGGACTTGAACTCAGTGTAAGACTCAAAGTTGTGATGCTTAACATATGTTAAGACATAGGACTCTTTGAAATACACTGCCAGTCAGGTACTGAAGGTTGGCCATCATCCTGGCTCACCCATATATTCCTGAGAGTGAAGGTAAATCAGACCAGCGAATGACAGACACTTCCCTTGCACATAAATCTGGTCCTTTTTCTCTCTTATAGGATGGCAACTTCCTGTAGTCTTGGCTGCCAATGGGTAAGTGCAGTATTACTGCATTTTGTTGTACAGAATAGTAGGATAGAAATTATATTAATTGGACCCTAATACAGGGGCCTATTAAGAATTTATTTTTGTTTATTCAGAAATTTTATATACATAGATTTTGATATTTTGATTCTGATTTCAAATGTTTTCTTTCTCCCAAAGTTTCATTTTTGTTCTATTTGCTTTTCTTTTTATGTTTTTGGTTTTTCTTTTGAATTGACTCATACAACCCCATAACTCAACCATGTATCCTGAGCTGATCTGGGTATTTCTTTTTTAAATACCCTCTTCAAGGGGGATTGTATTTTTATAAAATCTAAGACTTAATTTTTTGTTCGAGAAAAAATTCTCAGGGAAAGAAGCTTGCTGACTCCTTAATCCAGAGAATCAACTGTTTGCAGAAAGATGCCTGAAGAATCTACATTGCATCAAGAGATCCAGAATGAACTTTGGGATACAATTGATTGAATTGATGGGGTTTGAACAGTTACTTTGAATGTACATTTTATGCCAATAGGGGACTGTCCCCAATTGTTTTTTTTGTCAATGCGCCTAGCAAAACATTGATTTTGTGTTCTCTCTCTTCCATTCCTCTCTTATTCCTAACTATTGTAGTTAGAAGACCTTTGTGGGTATAAGATGATTATGTAAAATGATCACTTGGGGTGACTAGGCATGCAAGGATCATCGGGGGGATTGTGTAAGTGGAATTAGCTCATTCTCATTCATTGTTAGGCTCTAGCCATCAGAAATAATATCACCCCACCCAACTTAGAATTAAGTGGGGAGGGGAAGATCAATTACCCACACGTGACAATAAGTAACAAATAAAAAACAAGGGACTGCCCTTTGGGCAGTCCCAAACAGTGTTGAGGCTACCATTTGTCCACTTGAAATTGAAGGTGGTTGCAGGAAGTGACGAAAGATGCTATCTTTTAAATATGATGGTAACTTCCTATGGAGGAGTTGGAGCTTTGAACTTGTTGTAGAAGGATCTCTGGCGAGACCTCAGGCTGCTTCCCTCTGAATTGTAACCCAGCTATTGGGACAAAAATCCACTATTTGACAAAAACTGCTGGGAAAATTGGAAAACAATTTGGGAGAAATTACATCTAGATCACCATCTCACAGCCTATACCAAGATAAACTCGGAGTGGGTGAATACTTGAATATAAAGAAGGAAAGTATAGATAAATTGAATGAGCACAGAATAGTATACTTTTCCGATCTCTGGGAAAGGAAAGATTGAAAGAATCCTTGTTTTGATTGGCTAAAAAGGCTAAAGGATATGCAGATAGATGGGATTGAAACAGTCCTTGTTTGAATGGTGGAAACCCTTTTGAATAATTAGGATAATTTGTTTTGTAAATTTAAAATTTTGATTAACTATTATTTGGAATAAAATTGTAACTCTCAAGTGAACAGCCAATGATGAACCAGGAAAGAGACTATCTTTGTATCAGGGACAAGGATAAAAAAGAGTCTGCCTGCTCCCATTCTTTGTACTTGCTTGCTGGCTGTAACACTTGTAACACTGGCTCATGAGTACCCATTCTTGTGAGGACTAAATAAAAGAGCCTTTGACACACTAACTCTGAGTTCAAGATTCTTTTGAGTTGGTGGTCATTCCTCTTACCAGCTCTATCCACTGTGCCATCTATCTGCCCCAGTATAAATCTGTAGGTGTAGTCTAATTATCATCTACAAAATAATTTGACAATAGCTAGGAACTTTTTCCACATTAACTTTTCTTCTTGGTGTTAGTTAACCAATATGATAATAAAACTTCTACATGCAAAGTCTTATTTTAGGGTCCAGCTAGTTTTCTGTAAGAGAGACAAAAGAAAGGACTGATTCCTGTCCTTGAGGAACTTATATTTTAATGGAAGAAAGAGGGAAAAAATTAAAATATTATTTGTTATTTGTGGAAGGAAGGACTCCTTTTATATCTAATTGTACCATGGAGGTACTATGGGTCCTTGTCAGTTTTGTTTCTTTTGGCCACAGCAACTCATTAAGTCAACTAATAAGGCATGAAAGGGTTACAGTCTGCATGGCCTGAGGGGGTATCTCACAGATGAAATCATAGAACCTTGAAGTATTGAAATGAGAAATTGTCACTTTTTAGGCTATCCACCTTCAAGAAGGAATAAGAAGGAAATGATGAAATATGGAGTCCTTTGATCAATTTTCCTTCTGCCAGGAGCCATGAATGATTACCTTAGGGTAAGAGCACATAGAAGTCACATGTGGTCTCATAATATTCTTACCCTTCAGCAAGAGAATCTTTTTAGCTGAAGATAATTGACTTCCTTCAATTCAAAAGATGGCTACCAGCAAGGTCAATGATGGAGTATAAAATTCCTGGAGAAAGAGTATATGAATCTTTCAATTTCCTTTCCAGAAGAGGAGATTTTGATTTTCTAGGCAACAATTCTAGAACAGTCTTTTAATTAAAGAGGGGAATTATTTATAAAGTGTCAGCCTTGAGGGTTTCCTCATACCTTCAAGAATTTGGACAGCTGACCATCTAGAGAGGAAGGGAGGGTTTGTACATCATCCCCTCTTGGAGAAAGAATTAGAACATTTGTCTTATATTTGACAATGTATAAGAGACTTTAAATTACAATTTGGAGATAAAGTGAGTGAGGGCAAATTATTAGAACCTTATACTTCACAGTCATTATAATGAGTAATTCCAACAGTGAGGGTCTAACTTCAAGAAAGTAGCTTCCTAGCAACCCTATGTACATTTGCCTGTTAAAGGATGGTCAAATCACATGTGTTACTAGTTTCAGAAGGAATAAGTATGACCTTTCAGGAGAATTCTGGATTCAAGAATGTTGGAATATTGTTCTATTCCCAAAATTAAATTCATTCCCTTTGGAGGAGAAGGGAAAGATAAAAAAATATGTGTGTGTGTGTGTGTATATATATATGTACTGTGTCAAGTAAAGCTATTATGATCCCCACTTCGTAGTTGAGGAGGCAGAGATTAAACAGAGGTTAAGTGATTTTCCCAGTCACACAGTGAATAAATGGTCTGGCTTTGCACTTGAATTTTGGTCTTCCTGATTCCAGGCTCAGCAATTTATCCTTGTTCCTCCTAGCTGCCCATCACAAGCATTTTATGTTTTGTATGCTGTGTATGGAATCTTGTGAATGTTTTATGCATTTTGTTTTTCTGAGAGGAAAAGTAAAGACTATCTTTTACTCCTGCGTATTTGTTACTTGAATGATTGTAAAGTTTCATGAAGGTATAATATCCAAAAGAGAATTTGGCCCTTTTGGGGTTTATTCCCCAAACCTGGAACTGTTCCAGGGGAACCTAGAGCTTGTGTGTTCCTGATCTGCAGCTTATATTAACATGTTTATTATTTTTACTAGCGATTGCCAGTTATATAGAAATAACTGGAGTTGTTAAATCAGTAATTGGCATGATAGACTACCCGGTGGCCATGCCTATACATCAGTTCAGACTGAAAATTTATATACATTCAATTTCTATTAAATATCAAAAGTTTAAGGTGACAGATTGAGTAGAACAAACTACGTATGGACACTTTATCTTACCTTCTCATAGAGGGTTGACCTTCTAGATGGCATTTCTCTCTTTTCTCTGGCTTTCCTGCCTCAATGTATTGGATTATTTCAGACGCCTTGAAATAAAAATGACCTAGATTTTTTGGGTTTACTTTAAGTTGGATCTTGAAATAGGCCTTTATCCTCTTCTCTAGGAAAAAAAAAATTCCCTTGACCTGAGTTTCCTCATGTTTTATATCTGTTATTTCACTTTATATCTGTTATTTTCACTTCTGGAACAAAAAGATAGTTGCCTTTTGTGTCTTTTCTAAGAAATATTCTGGAAGTGAAAAATTACCAAGCATTGAAAAAAACATCAACTGAATTTTATTAGGCTTTTTATAATTTAGAAAATCATGATTTTTTTTATATCCATGACCTTATAAAAGTACTTCTCTATTACAAAAAGGAAATTTAAAGCCTTGTAACATCACCCTTGTAATCCTGATAATTTAAAAAGCATGAATATAGATTATAATTGTAATAGTATGCAGTGAACCCTATTTATAGTAATGTTAGCACATACTTTTTCTACAACGGTCTAAAATGTAAAAAGAATAATAAATAGAGAATAAAAAACAAAGCAATTTCAGAGAGAGAGAGCAAAGACCACAAACAAGTGAGGAAAATACAGAAGTTCTATGGTAGGAGGTAAGCTATAAATTATTCTTTGAGAATGAGGCTAGGGATGATATGAGGTATGCCTGATAGAGGGAATGTTACAAAAATGTTTGGATTTGTGGTTAAGGTTAGAGTTTAGGGAGGCAATATATTAAAGTTTTTATACAGGGAAAAGTAAACAGGATAATTTGACCAGAATATAAATTTCTAAAGAATCTCAGAGTACACCTAGATGCTATGCTCAAAATTATATAAGTAGTTGGAGGAAAAGACAAGACTAGAATTTAGGTCTATTGATTTCTTTTTTCTAAGTCCATTCAAACAAGGTTATTGAGCTTTTGTTTAAGTATCTCTAGTTGAGAGAAAGGAAGAATCAGTATCTCTGGAAGGAACTATTCCATTTCTGGATAACTTCACGTTTAGAAAAACTTATGTGAAGCAAAAATCTGCCTCTTCATCTTCTACCTGTTACTTTAAATTCTACCCTCTGGGAATCAAACAGATTAAGTTTAATCTCTCTTTCACATGAAAGGTCTTCATATTTTTTTTGTAGTTTAGTTTTTATTTCATAATCATAAACTTAACTCTGTTGTCTAGCCAGACTTGTGGAAGGAAAAGGGAAATGAAATCCAAAGAGAATTGCAGCAAGTGAGAGCACAAGGATTACAGGGTATAAGAGCAGGTGGAATTCAAGGGTGCTCTCTCCAGCTACAGAGGAATGGTTTGGTGGTTAAGACAAAAAACAAAACAAAAAAACTTATTAGATTTGTCCACAGTCAGCAATGGTGATCTTCTTGCTGGTCTTTGCCATCCCGAGAACCGAAACACTCCATAGCTTCCACAATGTTCATGCCTTCTTTCACTTG
This sequence comes from Gracilinanus agilis, assembly GCF_016433145.1. NCBI lineage: Eukaryota > Metazoa > Chordata > Mammalia > Didelphimorphia > Didelphidae > Gracilinanus > Gracilinanus agilis. Next base: position 185,754,562 of record NC_058132.1, on the reverse strand, counting down.
GCCAAAGACCACATGCTTACCATCCAACCAATCAGTCTTAGCAGTACAGATGAAAAACTGGGAGCCATTTGTGTTGGGTCCAGCATTTGCCATGGACAAGATGCCAGGGCCAGTATGCTTCAGGATCAAGTTCTCATCAGCAAATTTCTCCCCATAGATGGACTTGCCACCAGTGCCATTATGGCGAGTGAAGTCACCACCCTGGCACATAAACCCAGGAATGATTCTGTGAAAGCAGGATCCCTTGTAACCAAATCCCTTCTCTCCAGTGCTCAGAGCCCGGAAGTTTTCTGCTGTCTTTGGAACCTTGTCTGCAAAGAGCTCGAAAGTAACCCGGCCCAGGGGCTCGTTTTCGACGCAGATGTCAAAGTACACGTTGGGGTTGGCCATGGCCACAGATGGCTGAGATGGGCGCGACGGCGGAGGCAGAGGCGGTGGGGCTCAGTGTCTGGCGGACCGAAGGAAGACGAGAACTCTCGGTGGCGGCGTCTGCAAAGCGGCCAGGTCTTCATATTCTTGAACACACATTTTCCCCCCATAGCTAAAAATTCCAGTGGCTTCAATTAATTCTCAAGTGGTTTGATTTTAAAGGCCTTCAAAATCTTGTTTATTCTCCTCAATCTACTTTCCATCTTATTAACATTTTCCCAAAAATATGGTGTCCATTAGAGAAATCCATTTCCAAAATTTTGTCCACTGGGGGCAGCTGGGTAGCTCAGTGGATTGAGAGTCATGCCTAGAGATGGGAGGTCCTAGGTTCAAATCTGGCCTCAGATACACACCCAGCTGTGTGACCCTGGGCAAGTCACTTGACCCCCATTGCCTACCCTTACCACTCTTCGACCTAGGAGACAATACATAGAAGTTAAGGGTTTAAAAATAAAATAAAAAAAAAATTTGCCCAATTCACAATATATCTCCTATTTTGTCCAAGCATATAAGTAACACCCTCTATGTTACCCTTTGCATCTGTTACCCTGACTATTTCAATTGCCTCCTAATCACTTCCCTGCCTAAAGTTTATACTTCATACACTTGATTCTTTATATTATCATTAAATTGAGCTTCCTGAAAGTTAAGGTCTTATCATTTCATTCCTTACTCAGAAAATTTCAATGGCTCCCTGATGCTTCCAGAATAAAACACAAACTACTTTGTTTGGCATTTATTGAGTTCTTTACAATCTGACTTCAATATAGTTTTCCATATTTTTATAATATTACTCACCTCATGAACATATCTTTTCAGCCAGACTGGTTTTCTTGATTGTTACTGAACAAACCATCCTAGGTCTTGACTTTGTATCTTTTTTATATCCTGTCTCTCATACCTGGAATATTCTTGCTTCTCTCTTCCATTTCTCAGAGTACTTGGTTTTCTCTAAGATTCAGCTCATGGCTGAAGTGTTTCTTCATCCCATGTGATAGTGGTCTTTTTCCTGCTTCCTATTCTCCAAATTGCTTTGCATTTGCTTTATATATGTTTTGTTAATTCTTTTCTACCTGGTTGTTACTGGAAAAGAATTAATATAGAGACTTCACATTCTGGAAATGGAGAATTTTGTTGTTGTTTTGTTTCAGAGATCATCTATTTGTGTTTCAGAGCTTCTGGAAAGAGAAATTAGAAGATTTTCTAGCTCATTAGAACCTCATGGGAAGAAGATCAGTGGATAGGGCTTGATTTGTTGGTATGCTCCCTTGCCCTTTTAATCTCTTTGAGATCTTGCATGTGTCTTGCAGACAAAGGTGGTCAAAATCTTAAGATCATTGCTTTCCCATGTGAAGATTGATGGGAAAATTAGAGGAAGCTTAGTTTCCCTCCCTGAAGAAGACTCACCCTCTTTTCCCCTTCAAATGGATTTAGATTAAAGCTCTTAATTCTACTAAATTCCCATTTTTATAGGAAAGGAGTATAGTTTAGGACAAGAAGGTGAATGATTTCTCCATCTCAGGTAGCTTGGGCAGCTATTTTCCTTACAAAGGCTTTAAAAAATATTTAAACTGAATTTAAATATGACTAATTTCCCTTGTAATACTATATATTTTATTCATCTAAAAATGTTATTCTGAAAAGGTACAGTAAAATTCAGTAGACTTTCAATAGGGATATGTGATAAAAAGGTAAGAACCTTTGTTTAAAAAAGACAAGAGACATTTTCCCTGTATCTGTCCAAGCTGAGTTGTGTGTGAAAGTATACATAATTCCTTGATCAAGTTAGAGAGACTGATTATCATTGTATTCCCTAAGCAAATACCCTCCAAAACATTAGTGTATAAATAGATATTTAATTTATATGCCTCTAAAACTATGTAGAAAATAAGTCTTTGAGACAAATGGAGCCTAGAAAGCACCAGCCTTAAATTGAATGATATCATGAATGAAAGCTGCCTTACCTGAATTCTCCCTTCTTATCTTAACTTACTCATCATTTAAGAGCTAAGAATTACATAGCACTTTAGATTTGCAAAACACTTCATCTTTTTTTCCTCTTTTAATTTTCCTCTTTTAATCCTTACAATAAGCCTGGGAGGTAGGTGCTATTGTTACCCACATTTTAAAGATCAGAAGGCAAGTCAGAGAAAGGTTAAGTGACTTGTCCAGGATCACACAGTAAGTGGCTGAGAATTGATTTGAACTGATGTCTTTCTGATTTCAAGTCCAGGACTTTACGCACCAGATGATCTAGCTGACTTTATAAAATTGCAAACTGGATCTTGCTTTTACATAGAACTACAAGTGTCCTGTAGGATATTAGCTATTATATTTTGATTTCTTTATCTGTAGAATAAATCCTGGATCCAGTAAAATAAAAGTTCCTAGAGCATAGGCCTGTGTTTATGTTTACCTTTTTATCCTCAGTGCCTAGCAGAGTGCTTGTCACAGTGTATGCGTGTACTTAAATAAATGTTTGTTGAATTGAATTCAATTCAACACTCTTGAAGTCAGGCACTGCACTCTTAAACTTCTGTATGACTCCCCTAGAGGGCTTCAAATAGTTCCTAGCACATAGTAAACAATAGGATTTGTTCCTTCTATTTCTTTATAAGAAAAAGGTATTTTGAACAACCTTCAATTTCTGGCATCCACAAAAGTGGCTTTTTTTCCCCTATATACTGGCTATGACTTGGTGCATTTGTTTTCTATTCTTAACTACTTTGGGGACACTTCCAATAACTAATTACAGAATTATAATTATAGTTATTGATTTATAGTAATGATCTATATCGAGATAGTATATCTTACTCAGCTACCATATCTTCCAATATATTTCTGCTTTAAAAATCATTAGTGGCAGACAATTTGTCCCCACTTTTCTATTTCTTCATTCATTAAGCTAATATAATGAATTAAATGATGTTTCTAGATGAAAATACAAACTCATAATATAATTCCAGATAGTCTGGCCAATGGCCAATAACTTTTGATGTTGTCTCATCTTTTACTTTAGCTCACCAGATGGCTGTTCAAATTTCCATTATATTAGGCCAGAAGGCTCAGCATCTTGGGGAACTTCTAGAGATAGACCTGTCTGACACTAATAACCAATGATGATCTGAGGATAGGAGTTAGGTAGTTGTAGTGATCTATCATTGATTTTCTTTCCTAATTATTTCCCTATTTTTCCCAAAGAAAGCCATTTAAACAGACAAAAGTTTTAATGCCCTCAGGAATTATCTGACTCTACTTAAAGAAGTAACTTAAATATATGCTATAATTCATTATATTAGTCATACATATTTTGCTGATCCTGGTGTTAAATTTAAATTAATGTCCAATAACTGCAAGTATTATATTTAATAAGATTTATTAGTAATCACTTGAAGTAGAAGAAATAAAAGAACAAAGTACAAAACTTTTGCAGGACCACATGAGTAAACTTTTGCCTTGCTCATCCAACCTCCAAAACCGCATTCCTGGGAAAAGGGAGTGAGAGGCAGGGCCACAGGAGACTTATATCTCCCCTACGTTAGTATGTCAGCTTAAATACACAAATGGGACACTGGGAAAGAGAGTCCCAGGGAGCAAATTTGAATTACATAATCACCCCTGTGATTCCATTGGGAAACAAGAATGTAGAAATCTCCCAAATTTACATGCTTAGTTTCCCCAGTGAATCATTATACATGACCAACTTTTATCTCTAAAGATCATTAACTGGAGGTACATATAATATTGCACTTCCTAAGTGGAAATTACAATAATTTGGGGATAAGAGGGAAATCAAAGAGAAAGAGAACAAAACCAATGATTGCTAGGTGTATTGACAAAAAGCCAATTAGGGGGCAATCCCCTTTGGCATAAGAATTTACATTCAAAGTAAATGAATTCAACCCACCACAGTTCCATTCACTATACCCCAAAGTTTTGGTGCAGTGTGCGGTTTCTATAGGCTTCTTTATGGCACCTTCTCCAAACAGTTCACTTTCTTGATTCAGGGAGGTAGCAAAGTTCTTATCCTAAAAATTTCTCAAAAAGGAAAATTTTTTATAAATCTAGAATTTTATGACAATAATGCAATCCCCCCTGAGGAGGGTATTGACCAACACATGGATCATCCCAAGATGCATGGCTGAGTTATGAGGTATATGAATCAATTGGCAAAAGAAAATCAAAAACATAAAAAAAGAAATAAAAGAGAAAAAGTTACTTCTGGATGTAACATAAAGTATCAAAGTCTCATGTGTAAATGTTATGTTTGTAATAACAGGGATGTTGGGAAGCTGATGGATTGGCCTGGGCTAGGAGTCGGTAAGATTCTCTCCTCCCCCCCCCCACAGGCTTGAGTGAGTGGGGAGGGGTAAGTGCTTCTTGGTCTCAAACCCCTCCCGCCCAGCAGTTGGTTTTCAAGTTAAAAATGGAAACAGGGCAATGACTTCTAACAAGGCTCAGCAAAGCTAATCTCTAATGATGTTCACTTTCTCCTTTATATTCCTCACAGGTTTGATTGAGGGACAAAGGAGAAGCTGATAATTTGTTATTAAGAACTGAGGAAGATCTGACTTCCTTTGCTGGCACCAGAAAGGATCCAAACTTATAGTAGCTGTGAGTATGCCCTCAACAATAAATAGTCAGGCACAACTATTAAAAGATGTAATTTATATATTGATAAAAGAAAGAAGGGATAGGCAAGGAGGAGGTATCAAGGATTTGGAGAGGATCTGGGAAGCCCTGATCTGTTAGGTAGAAATTGCCCCTCCCCTCAGGGGGGAGTGGCAGACTTTATATCTAGCTGGCACTCAAAGCTTATAATAATCACTTCTAATATCTAAAATAACTAAATAACTATTATGTTGTTGCTAGAAAGGTCTAAAACCGCTAGACAGGCAAACTCCCAAGTAGAAACTAAAATGGCTTTTGTCACTATGGCCACCAAGGTAAACCCCCAACAGGGAAAAGCAAGCAGAGTGACCTGCTCACCTCAACCCCCAGGAATCAACTGTCTAACTTCTTTCCAACTGTCCCCTCACCCAGAGTTCTCCAGGGAGGGTCCCCTGGAATTCCGGATGAGACTTGACCCTGTATCTTGCAGGAATTCCACCCTGCCATTTCCATGTTACAGTATTCCCCCTTTCTTAGTGGAATTTCCACTGGAAATTCTGCAGTCTTAAGATATTACAGCACAGTTTACCCCTCTCTATGCTATAACTAAGCAAGTTCCTAAGCAATTCCTTATGCTTAACACCTTAATCCTTTTTTTGCTATTGCTATGGCTTATTTTAACTATCTACCCCTATCTAAGGAGGGGAAAAGGAAAGGTACACAAAGGGAAAAACATGGGTTTTTCATATAAAATACAAGTATAATAACAAATGTAACAGAGTAACACAAGCATAAAACCAAATCTGCAACAATTACAGGTTGCAATCACCATCCCTAAAGCATGCAATGTAAACATCTCTGAAACACATTCAAATGCAAAATTGCAAAAAACTAAAGCGTTTCTTAACTTGCTCCTAACTCACAACAAAAGGAACATGGTAAAACTCTATAAGCAAAATGTTATAGAACTGTCTATACATTTAACTCTAATTTTTCATTTTAGTACCTTACTTAAGCTATGTTAATGGTATTAATACTTCTTAAGTTCTAAATTGTTAGTATGTTAATGTTATTTTATTAGTTATAAGTATGTACCAGGCTATTTACATTATTTATTCTCACAATATTGTTACTTTCCCTGACTAAGTATATTTCAAAAGTCCCTAAAGCTACCTTTCCCTAAGCTGTTAGTAACTCTATACTATGTGTTAGTAATTATAATACAGGCAATCCACAATGCCTATATACAGGTGGAAATTCCCTTGATGTCTACTAAATCAAAAAACAACTAGAGATCCTAGGTTACCCTTCCATTATATACAGCTATTCACATGTAATATGTACATGTAATACATATATGCAAAAGAGACTCTCATTTATCCACATGAGGTCTATGTCAAGTTTTGTGCTGTGTCCAATGAACTAATAAGTGCTGATGCATGCACATACTTATCCCTTACCGCAGGGATCTTCTGGGCATATTGGAGAACTACATTCTCCTTCTGTAGCATATGTAGTGTGGCATGCAAGCTACCATGTGATGTCTCATTTGTGCAATGTGTGTTTATGACATGATATCATAGCCTTACATATTTCTTCCTTCCAGTCCTCTTCCTGCACAGTATTTAATAAAGTTTACAAAACTGTTGTGATTGTCCATTCCTTCATGCCGCCTCTGGTGTGAATTGTTGCAGCTTGTAGCTTCTGTGTTCTTCATTTCTTCATCTATATCGCATGCATACTTCTCTGTTGTCTATCTTCTTGCCAGGTGGTTGGCTTGTCACCTTCTTTATCAGGAACATTAGTCGTTGTGATGTAATTGTGTTAACTTCCATTGTGTTGTTTTTGTGTTGCAAAAAATTTTGCAGTTTTTTAAATTTTTTTTTAGAATTTTAAGCAGTTCAATTTTCTTCAATAGTACATTCTGTTTGCTGTGGATCTGGCCGTGCATTCATTTTATGTTGCTCTAACTCAGTTGGTGTATCATGGTGTTCTTCATGTACAGCATGTTCTTTTACAGGCTTCACATGTGTGATATGGAACCAGGGGTCTCTGTTCTCAACTTTAACACATGTTGGCATAGTTAATAGTACTTGTTAAGGCCCTACCCATTTAGGGTCTAGAACGGATTTTCTTGCAAAATCCTCCTTACAGCTTTTAAGATAAGCCATATTTGCATATGAGGATAGCTCTAAGTCCTGATGTTGCTCCGGCCATTAGGCAAGATTGGGTTTGCTTCTACTTTCGGCTATAAATTTTGCCTTTCACTAGGGGTGTATAATTCAGAAAGGAGCAGTTCAACATCCTCAAAAGTTGGGTTGTAAAGTCTCACAGCCTGTTTGTATTCTTTTATTGATTTATGTGGATTGATATAGAACTGGGGGAACCTGCTTTTCAAGATCTCCAAATCATCCCCTGAAAAAGGTTTGTAGCCTTTCACATGTATTATGCCCGCATCTGGTTGTATCACTGTTCTGACATTAATTGGAAGGATAGTCACAGGAGCTGCTTCAGCGCCTGCAACGTGTTGTTCTTCAGTGTTCCCATCTTTAGTTTGTTGTTTAATATCACCTGCTTTTGTGTTGTGACTGCATTCTCAATAAACTCTAGCTGCATGATTGTCTTTGCATCTAGGTCCTTTCCTTCCCTGATCTGCCTGTTAATTTCAATTAAGGTCTTCATGTGCTCCACCAATTGCTCTAAAACCAGGTTTGTGATTTCTGTTCTCCCAAAGGTAAATGCCAAGACCTTCCTCAGTATCATCAGGGCCCCATAGAAAGTATTAATCATGGCTATCCTTGATGGCACATATGCCAAGGCATCACCCACTGATATCGATAGCCACATGTAAGTATCGTAGATTTCTATAACTTGTTTAAAAAATTGGGGAACCATTATTTAGCCAAAAAGGTGGCACAACCCTGCCTAATTCCATATATCAGGACCCCAGAGCATCCCAGTGTAACAATAGCCCTATTGATGAAGCTGGCCATATTGATCACTTCCCAACCAGGTTCTGAAATAAAAATACTAGGCAGGCTGGCAAAACTGTTATGTTTGTAATAACAGGGATGTTGGGAAGCTGATGGACTGGCCTAGGCAAGACTCTTTCCTCTCCCCCACCCCCCACCGCTTTGAGTGAGTAGGGAGGGGTAAGTGCTTCTTGGTCTCAAACCCCTCCCGCCCAGCAGTTGGTTTTCAAGTTAAAAATGGAAACAGGGCAATGACTTCTAACAAGGCTCAGCAAAGCTAATCTCTAATGATGTTCACTTTCTCCTTTATATTCCTCACAGGTTTGATTGAGGGACAAAGGAGAAACTGATAATTTGTTATCAAGAACTGAGGAAGATCTGACTTCCTTTGCTGGCAACAGAAAGGATCTAAACTTATAGTAGCTGTGAGTATACCCTCAATAATAGTCAGGCACAACTATTAAAAGATGTAATTTATATATTGAAAAAAGAAAGAAGGGATAGGCAAGGAGGGGGTATCAAGGATTTGGATAGTATCTGGGAAGCCCTGAACTGTTAGGTAGAAATTGCCCCTCTCCCCCCAGGAGGGAGTGGTAGACTTTATATCTAGCTGGCACTCAAAGCTTATAATAATCACTTCTAATATCTAAAATAACTAAATAACTATTATGTTGT
>NC_058132.1:185733672-185745715 GCF_016433145.1 Gracilinanus agilis | reverse complement strand
TATATATATATATATATATATATATATATATATATATATATATATATTTCACATTCCATGAAAAGGTGTGAGCCAAGTAGAGGTACAATACAAAGATTTCTCATCCAAAAATGAGATCCATTTCCTTTTTAACTTCGTCATGATCCACAGTGTGAGTGCACATGATTTTCACCAAGTAATAGGTTTTTAAAACAATAATACAGCAGCTAAAGTACATTCAAAGTACCAAATCCCCCAAATCATAAGAGTATATTTAATGACAATAGCAAACAAACCCGCTATCATTAGGATTCACATGAATCTCTATAATCACTTGTTGTGTGACATTTACAAAAACCTATGAAGCTCATGGATACTTGTCACAAGTTCTCCAGATCTAGCCAATTTTTCCACCTTGGTGAAAATATTTCTAGCAATGTCTATTACTTCCATCATTCCAAAATGTGGCAGGAGAAACTAGAAAAAACAAAAACTAAAAAACAAAAACAAACCTCTGTACTACTGATGAAAACATTTTGGGTCTAAAGTATCACTAAGAATCTAGATCATTCTGGTGGAAGGATAGAGTAAGCTGAAGAGGTACAAATATTAAATACAAAGAAACAAACAAAAAAAAACATTCAGAGGTAAACCAAGCCCCCTGGGAAATTCTTCCCCCTCACAGATGAGATTATAACCCATCAAGGGTAACCAAGCCCCTTGGGAAACTCTCTCTCCTCTGGTATGAGACTGTAGAAGCCATAAAAGGTATGCATTTATGTGTCTCATCCATTGCAATGTGAAGGTGAGGAATACAATAGTGGAAATCATTTCTGATGTCTCATCCATTACATTTTTATAAATACGGAGGTGGGAAATACAATAGTGCTATTGCGCTTCACTTCAACTACTAAATTAATTCTCACCTCTTGTTACAAACAACTCAAAGGTAGGCAAATGATCAGTCAGAGGTAGTGGTGCTACTAGATATCTGAAAATCACTTCTGAAGACCCCTTAAAATCAATTGAGATGTTTAGCTCATTAAATTCTCCAAAAGTTGTATACAGATTGTAATGAGTTTGATGGAGTCCATCCATACTCATCTATGTGACAATTAACAAAGACAAAATGGAACAAAAGGCCATTAAGGCAACATGTGACCTTGATGGATCTGGTGACAAACCCAACATCCATAAGGACCTATAGTTTTGCCATGGAAAAGGGTTTGTCCAAGTTGTTTATGGACTTTTATCATGGTATTTTCTCCAGTCCCGTCATATGGGGAGGGTACAAATAAAGACAAAGTAACAGAACATATAGCAAATGGCCAAAACACAGTAGCTGAAAATGACATAGCATAACAGAAGATATTAGATTAGACTAATATGTGATCTTAAAAACAAATTTAATTTTAAAGCAAACAATAATCAAATACAATAAGTGTGGCAGGATACAGGCACTGAATTCAAGAATCATTTTCTCCAATTCTGAGAGCTGCATTACAGAGATTTCTTCACTATTTAGAGAGGAACAAACTGAAATAGTTAACATAAATAAGGCAATGGAGTCTGAAAAGGCTTAAAATTCACCTCCAGACTCATTGAGGTTCCTTCCCTTCCCAAGTATCAACATCTATCTAGATTCCTTTGGTCACAATTCTAGGGTTCCCTATACTTAGGGGGGGTTCCTGCACTGATCATAGTGTGGACAAACCCCATATTGGATGTGTTGCAGAGACTGGGTAGAATCTCCCTTCTGCATCTTGAGATTAATCAAGATATATTTCAGTTTTTTTTTTCTGGGGGGGAGGGGAAAGGAATGGATAAATTCAAAGTATCCAACTGATACAAGTACTCCCAGGAATGGTAATAAGAAAAGACATCCTAAGGCTGTGAGCTGTGCGAGCTCAGTAATGCTCTCCAGGAATGGGAGCTGTTTGAGATTGGCAGGATACTGGGCCATGCCTGCAATACTACTTCCTGTCTGTAGGTGGCACTACCCTAGTATGTTCTAGCTAGGAGTAAAGTTAAGAGGTTTGGAAAAGTAACCTTCCTGCCCCTCCTCCCTTAGGGGCAAAAATGCCAGGGAGAACAAAAGGATGTTTGAGTATAGAATACAGCCTACACCTGATGTTTGGCTGAGGAAACCAGAGACTAATTTCCAAAAATCTGGCTTTCAGTCCATTGAGCTACTAGCTTCCCCTCTGCTGTGCTGGGTTTTAGGGTCTAGAGGGTGGCATTGGAGACCCTGTGTAGGCTAACCCCTTAGTTTCCACCCTCCCAGCCAGGAGTGTGAAAAACCTCCAGGGTTAATTGAAAATTGGCTTGGAAGCTAGGAGGGGGTTGGGGCTGCTCAGCATGGAAAAGGCTGTTCTTGGTGCAATGGGAGGTAGCAGTGAGGGAGCAGCAAGGGTACCTGTGGAGGACACAGGAGGGATGGGCACAGGGTGCAGTGGGCAGTGGCTCATCCAATTTGGCCAAAAGGCCCAGGCTAAGTTCTGTTACCCAGATCAGATTATGGGCAGGTCCCCACCATCAGGAAAACTCTGAAGAGAGTTCCCAGGAGGGGAAAAGCAAAAAGGCTGTGGCAAGAGAGAAACAGAGTTATAATCTACTCACTTAGAGAGGAATAAGGGTCCTAAACTCCAGACTTTGTGTCGCCAAAAATGTTAACTTTAAATTAATGACCAATAACTCCTAGTATTATATTTTATAAGATTTATTAATAATCACTTAAAGTAGAAAAAATAAAAGAACAAAATAAAAACTTAAGTATGACCACATGAGTAAATTTCTCCTGCCTGGCTCTCAACCTCTAAAACTGCATTCCCAGGAAAAGAGAGTGAGAGGCGGGGCCACAGAAAACTTATATCTTCCCTACTTTAGTATGTTAGCGTAAATATACAAATGGGATGCTGGGAAAGAGAGACCTGGGAAGCAAATTCTAATTACACATTGGGGAAAAAAACTAATTATTAGTAAGATTTATAAATTGAGTCATAGGAACTGAAAAGTAGGATTTTTTTGTATATGCATATATAAACAATCTAAATTTTTTGGGAGCAGGGCTTGTTCCATTTTTTTCCCTTGTATCTCCAGCACTTAGCATAGTATATAGCTCTTGGTAGATATTTCAGTTTTGAAAAGTACAAAACTTAAATATTATGGCAATGAAAGGATCTAGGACAAGTCCAAAAGACTCATGGCAATGAAATAAAATAAAATAAAGCAAGCCAGAGCCATAAGAGAAAATTGTGTGATCCGAATGAAGCATGCCATTATTCACTTTATGTCTCCATAAATTTTTCTCATGTTTAAGTAATATATGTCTTCTTTCACAATATAATGAACAAAGATATACACAAAATATGATAACACATAAACAACCTATATTGTATTACCTGCTGTTTTGAGGAAGTAGGATGAATGTAAAATAATCTTCTCAATAGCACAAATACAAAATTTCCTTAGTCCCATGTTTAAGGATATGCTGGAATCAGTTAAAATTGGCTCACAAGACAGCTGTTAACTATTCAATGTGAATGGTTGTGATTTTTTTAAGCCTTTGTCTACTATCTTAGAACTAATAGAGTATATTGATTCCAAGGCAGAAGTGTGGTAAGGGCGAGGCAATGGGGGTTAAGTGATTTGTCTAGGATTAAACAACTAAGAAGTATCTGAGGCAAGATTTGAACCAAACCAAGGACACATCACTAAACCAGGCTCTCAATCCACTAAGCCATATAGCTGCCCCTGAGCATTTACTTTTGGATTGGTGATTGGCAAATACTACAAATGAAAGCTTGATTTACTGTTTTGTTGATTATCTAGATGTAGAAAAGTGATGGAAAAAATCTTAATAAAACAAATAAAACTTTAAATTGTGCCATGTATAAAGTTTCTTTCTCTAGAGACCTTTATATTAAACAGTTACTAGTATAGCTATATCTCAAAAAGAGCAAAGATATGGGAAAATGACCTAAGTATACAAAAAACCATTTATAGTAGCTCAATTTTGGGGTGGCAAAGAATTGGAAACTGAAGGGATGTCCATAGATTGGAAAATGGCTAAACATTTGATTTAGATAATTGTATATAAATTGAATATGATTATAATAAAATACTATTGTGCCATTGGAAATGACAGATAGGACAATCACAACAATAACAACAACAAAAACAATTGGAAAGACATATGAAGTGACAAAAAATGAAGTGAACAGAACAATGAGAATGATGTATATATCATCAGTAATAATGTTCAATGATAAACTGTAATTTAGTTAATTATTTTCACCAATACAAGGATCCAAGACAACTCCAATGGTCTCATGACCAAAAAAAAAGTGTTATATATAACTTAGAAGGAATTGATGGAGTCTAAATGGAGATGGAAGCTTACCATTGCTTACCTTATTTTCTTCATGAATTTTCTCTAGTATAAGTAATAGCAGACAGAAGAAAAGGGACATCTGAGGAGGGATAAAGCAAAAAGGAAGAAAGAGAAGGATAAACAAGGAAGAAAAATAGAATGGAGGGAAATACACATCTAGTAATTATGATATTGGATATGAATAAGATGAATTAGTGCATAAAATGAAAATGGATAGTAGAATGGATCAAACCCTCAAACCCAATAATAATGCTGTTTACAAGAAATATACATAAGAATGAGAGATACATATAAAGTAAAAATGAAGGGCTAGAACAGAATATACTATGCCTCAGATAATACAAAGGAAAGCAAGGGTAGTAGTCATGATTTCTGATCAAGTTAAAGCTAAAAATAGATATAATTAAAATAGATAAACATGGAAATATCATGGTAAAAGGTACCATATATAATGAAGCATTATCAGTTTTATTTTTATATGCACCAATTGTTTTAACATCCATATTCTTAAAGGAAAAATCGAATGAGTTACAGACAGAAACAGATAATAAAAAAATAAAACTAGAGGACCTCTCAGAACTAGATAAATCTAACTGATGTTGAAATAAGAAAGAAAGTAAGGAGATGAGTAGAATCTTAGATAACTTACAAATGATTGATATCTAGAGAGAACTGAATGGAAACAAAAAAAAGACATCCCTTCTCAGTATTACATGACAACTCCACAAAAATTGACTATATATTAGGGTGCAAAAATATTATAGTTAAATGTAGAAAAACAGAAATAGTAAATGCAACTTTCTCAGACCAAAACACAATAAAAATTGTATTCAATAAAAGACCATGGAAACAAAAATTAGAAACTAAATGGAGACTAAATAACTTAATCTTAAAGAATGAATGGGTTAAAAAACACATTATTGAAACAATGAGTAATTTCATTAAAGACAATGATAATAATGGGACATTATACTAAAACCTATGGGATAAAACAACAAAAATAATTTGTAAAAATTTTATATCTAAATGCTTATATTAATGAAACAGAAAAAGAAAAGATCAGTCAATTGAGAATGTTGTTTAAAAACACTAGAAAAAGGGGCAGCTGGGTAGCTCAGTGGAGTGAGAGTCAGACCTAGAGACAGGAGGTCCTAGGTTCAAACCCGGCCTCAGACACTTCCCAGCTGTGTGACCCTGGGCAAGTCACTTGACCTCCATTGCCCACCCTTACCAATCTTCCACCTATGAGACAATACACCCAAGTACAAGGGTTAAAAAAATAAAGTTTAAAAAAAAACACTAGAAAAAGAACAAATTAAAAATCTACAACTAAACACCAAATTAGAGCTCTTAAAAATTAAAGGTTATATGTAATAAATGCCCAATTAAAGAGGGGTTAGTTGGGAAAGAGAGATGGGTCAGGGAGTTGAATAAAATTGATTGTGGGAAAACTATTATATTAAATAAATCTGGGAGTTAGTTTTAGGAAAAATCAACAAAATTGATAAACCACTAGTTAATCTGATAGAAAAAGAGAAAACCAAATCACTAACATAAAGATGAAAAGGGTGACTAATATCACTAATGAAAATGAAATTAAAAGAATTATTAGGAGTTTGATCAATTATATGAAACAAATTCAACAATGAAAGAAAAAATATTTACAAAAAATAAAATGCCTACCAGTGATGGGCAAACTTTTTAAAGTGGGGGCCAAAGGAAAGGAAATGCTCATCTATTAGTCTGTTTCTAAGGCAACTCTTTTGAAGTTTCATTTTATTGTATCCTACTCATTGTATTTGTCAGATTAGGAATAATGTCTCTGGCAGGAATAGAACATTTCAGGGGGCCGCATCTGGCCCGCAGGCTGTAGTTTGCCCATCACTGGCCTAGACTATTAGAGGAAGAAATAAAATACCTAAATAAACCTATTCTAGAAATGGATTCACAAGGGAATTCTACCAAACATTTATGGATCAACTAATTCATATTAAACAAATAATTTGAAATAACAGATAAAGAAGGAGGTTTATCAAACTCCTTTAATGAAGCAAATATGGTGCTGATACCTAAACCAAGAGGAACAAAAATAGATAAAGAAAATTATAGACAAATAAGATCAGGAGTGAAATAAAGATGCCCATTATTACCAATATTACCAAAGCATTAGAAATGGTAGTAATAGCAATGAGAAGAAAAAGAAATCAAGGGAATAAGAATGGGCACAGACATAATAAAATTATTTCTGTTTGCTGATCACATGATGACGTATGTGGAAAATCCTAGAAATTCATCTAAAAAGTTAGCAATATTTTTAGCCAAGTTGGGAGATAAAAATAAATCTACATAAATCATTAGCATTTTTATATATTACTGACAAAGTACTTATAAGAAGAGATAGAAAGAGATACTCCATTTAAAATAGCCACAGATAGAATAAAATAATACTTGCCAAAAACAAATACAGAAACTACATCAACCTAATTATAAAGCACTTTTTACACAAATAAAGTCAGATCAAAATAACTGGATAAATACTAATTGTTCATGGATGGAAAGAACTAATATAATTATAATGACAATATCCTAACCTAATTTGCCTATTCAATGCCATCCCATTTAAGGTGTCAAAATTATTTTATTGGCTTTAGATAAAAAATATCAAAATTCATTTGGAAGAATAAAAGATCAAAAATATCAAACGAATAAAAATGTAAATGAAGGAGGTCTAGAATTACCATATTTGAAATTGTATTATAAAGCAGTAATTATCAAAACTATTTGGTACTGGCTAAGAAAAAGAAAGATAGATTAGTGGAGAAGAACAGATATACAAGAAACAGAAGCAAAAGATTAGAATAATCTTGTAGTTGACAAAATCCTAGATCTGGATTTTTGAGAAAAGTAACTTGTTTGGTAAAAATGGCTGGGATAAATGGAAACTAATTTGATAAAAACTAGGTATAGACCAATATCTTTCACTATTGACTATTCAAAATAGATATATGATCTAGTAAATTAGAATAAGTAAAATGAATAAGTAAATTGGAAGAACAAGAAACATACTACCTATCAGATTTATGGACAGGAGATAAATTTATGAGTCAACAAGAGATAGAGAGCATTGTAAAATATAAAATGGATAATTCTGAGTACATTAAATTTCAAAGTTTTATACAAATAAAATAAATGCTGCCAAAATAAGAAGGAAAACAGAACATTTAGGGAAAAATTAGATAGCCTCTCAGAGGTCTCATATCTAAAATATATAGAAAATTTAGTAAAATTTATAAGAATATGAGCCTAATTGATAAATGTACAAAATATACAAATAGACAATTTTCAGATGAAGAAACAAAAGCCATACATAAATGTATGAAAAAAATGTTCTAAATCATTACTAATTAGAGAAATGCAAACCAAAACAACTCTGAGATATCACTTCACAACTATCAGACTAACTAAAATAATAAAAGGAAAAAGTGACAAATGTTGGAGAGGATATGGAAAAATGGAGACATTAGTATACAGTTGGTAGAGCTATAAACTAATCCATGCATTTTGGCAGGCAATTTGGAATTTCACTCAGACAGTTTTAAAACTGTGTATACCCTTAGACTCACTGCTGGGTCTTTTTCCCAAGGAAATCAGGGAAAGATGAAAAGAATTCATGTATTCCAAAATATTTATAATAACTCTCTTTGTGGTAGCTTAAAAAAAAAAAACTGTTTTCCGGGTTAAGATGGCGGCAGAGTAAAAAGCAGTGCTTAACCTCTCCTGACCAAAACATACAGGACTTCTCAAGGGGGCATAAAAACAAACCCAGTCTAACAGAGGGACCCCACAACAGGGTGCAGCGTGGAAGGTACATGGAATCGGGACATTTCCATGCTATAAAGGGGTGAAACAGCTCTCTCTAAATCACGGGCTGAGCAACCCCTCCCCCCCAAACACACACACACCACCTGCAGGGCCTAAGCCAGGTCAAAAGAAATAGAGCAAGTTTGGGCCACCCATCGAGTCATTGGCAGCTCCAGGGTCTGTTCCTGAGAGCGGCAAGATTTGGGACCCCAAAAAGCTGAGGAACGCACACGGACTCTGAGCGTGGACATGGAGCGCAGGCTCGGGTGGAGGCGTGGGTGGAGGCAGACACAGGCGGGAGCTAAGGCTCTGAAACCCTGAGTGGTGAACCAGTGCAGACGGGTATACGACTGTGGAAGCAGTGCCCTGAGACTTGTAAAGGAGCCTCCTGCAGAGGATCAAGCAAGAAGGTCCACCAGGGGGCTTGACCTTGGAAAAAACCAGACCTCAGACCTCAGGAACCAAAAGACCGCAGACAAACACTGAGCGCGAGGATAAAGCTGAGAAGCTGCTGGGCTAACGATGGCTACCCAGAACCAGGAAGTCCAGAAGAGAGAGAAAAAGATTAACAACAAGAAAAAGAAATCTTTAACACTCGTCAACTTTTACACAGAGAAAATCCAAACTACCAAGCAATCAGAAGAGGAGAAGAAACAAGCAACCACATCTGAACCATCCCAAGATAATCAAAACTGGTGAAAAGCTCTTGAAATGTTCAAAACTGAGATGATGAGAAAGTTGGAAAAGATTTGGTCAGAGAAATGGGAAGTAGCTCAAAAGGAAATCAGGCAAGAAAACAAAAGTTTAAAAGACAGAATTTTGCAATTGGAAAGTGAAGAAAGTCAACTGAAGACCAGAAATGACCAAATTGAAAAGGAAAACCAAAAGATTATAGCCGAAAACCAAAAGATCATAGCCGAAAACCAAAAGATTATAGCCGAAAACCAGTCCTTAAGGGCTAGAATTGAACAATTAGAAGCTAATGATCTCTCAAGACAACAAGAACAAATAAAACGAAGCCAAAAGACTGAAAAAAATAGAAGGAAACATGAAATATCTCAATGAGAAACTGACAGACCAAGAAAACCAGTCTAGAAGAGACAATTTGAGAATCATTGGTCTCCCTGAAAACGGTGAAATTAATAGAAATTTGGACTCCATACTAAAAGAAATTATTCAGCAAAATTGCCCTGAAGTTCTACAACAAGAAGGCAATATAGACATTGAAAGGATCCATAGATCACCCAGGACATTCAATCCAGATAAGAAAACGCCCAGGAATATAATTGCCAAATTCAAGAGCTTCCAAGTAAAAGAAAAAAATCTTACAAGAAGCCAGAAAGAGACAATTCAAATATCAAGGAGCGCCAATCAGGATCACACAGGATCTGGCAGCCTCCACGCTAAAAGACCTCAAAGTTTGGAATATGATATTCAGAAAGGCAAGAGAGCTGGGCCTGCAACCACAGATCAACTACCCATCAAAATTGACTATATACTTCCAGGGGAAAGTATGGGCATTCAACAAAAATTGAAGATTACCAAGTATTTGCACAGAAAAGACCAGGGCTAAATGGAAAGTTTGATATCCAACCACAAAAATCAAGAGAAACATGAAAAGGTAAATAAGAAACAGAGGGGAAAGAAAGAAAACTCATAATTTTTTAAATTCGCCTTTTTCTGGGCCTCAGTAAGATCTAATTATCTGTATTCCTATGTGGAGAAATGCTATGTATAATTCTCTGTAGTGAACTCTATTCACTATTAAGTATTCACTATTATAGTGGTTGGAAGAATGATTAATGGGGAGAGGGTGGAGTGCTGAATGGTATAAGATGATATGGGGGGTGGGAAAGAGGAGGGTGAATGGAGGAGGGCACCAGGAGAAACTTGAGAGAATAAGAAAAATAGGATAATCTATTACACAAAAAGAGGGCATAGGATGGGGAGGGGACAAATACTATTATAAGAAGGAGAGGAGGAGAGCATCAAGAGGTAATTTTTAAACCTTACTCTCAGCTTAATCAACTTGAAGAGGGAAGAGTAGCTATACTATCCATTGGGATATAAAACTCTATCTAACCCTACTGAGAAAGTCAGAAGGGATAAACCAAGGGGAGCAGGGGAGAGGGGAGGTCCAAAAAGGGAGGGGAGAAGAAGGGGGAGGGAATTTATTAGGCTATCAAAACAAAAAGAGGGGAATAACAAGGGAGGGGGTAGAAAGGGAAGTTAATCAAGGGAGGGGATAAGGGATAGCGGCTTAATAGCAAACCACTGGTTTAAAAGGAAATAGGTTAAGAAGAAGGGGTAGGAATAGGGGAGAATACAAAAATGTCAGCTAATGCACAGCTGATAATTATAATGCTGAATGTGAATGGGATGAACTCTCACATAAAACGGAAGCAAATAGCAGAGTGGATTAGAAACCAAAATCCTACCATATGTTGGCTACAAGAAACACATATGAGGCGGGTGGACATACACAAGTTTAAGGTTCAGGGCTTGAACAAAATCTGTTGGCTGTCAAATGAGAAAAAAAAGGCAGGAGTGGCTATTGTGATTTTGGACAAAGCCAAAGTAAAAATAGATATGATTAAAAAAGACAGGGAATGGGGGCAGCTGGGTAGCTCAGTGGAGTGAGAGTCAGGCCTAGAGACAGGAGGTCCTAGGTTCAAACCTGGCCTCAGCCACTTCCCAGCTGTGTGACCCTGGGCAAGTCACTTGACCCCCATTGCCCACCCTTACCACTCTTCCACCTATGAGACAATACACCGAAGTACAAGGGTTAAAAAAAAAAAAACACGGGGAAGGTCATTACATCCTGATTAAAGGCAGTATAAAAAATGAAGAAATAACACTGCTCAATATGTATGCACCAAGTGGCATAGCATCCAAATTCATAAAGGAGAAACTGGAAGAGCTCAAGAAGGAAATAGATAGTAAAACCATAATAGTGGGAGATCTAAATATTCCTCTTTCAGATCCAGATAAATCAAACCAAAAAAATAAATAAGAAAGAGGTAAGAGAGGTGTATGAAGTCCTAGAAAAATTAGATCTAATTGATATGTGGAGAAAAATAAATAGGGACAAAAAGGAATACACCTTCTTCTCAGCTGCACATGGTACATTCACAAAGATTGACCATGTTATAGGGCATAGAATCATTGCAAACAAATGCAAAAGAGCAGAAATAATAAATGTAATCTTCTCAGATCATAATGCAATAAAAATAACATTTAGTAAGCTGGACAGGCAAATCAAAAACTAATTGGAAATTAAATATTATGATTCTCCAAAACCAATTTGTCAAAGAAGAAATCATAGAAACAATCAACAATTTCATTGAAGAAAATGACAATGATAAGACATCCTACCAAACTCTGTGGGATGCAGCCAAGGCAGTACTCAGGCAGAAATTTATATCCTTGAGTGCATATATTAACAAATTAAGAAGGGCAGAGATTAATGAATTGGGCATGCAACTCAAAGAATTAGAAAGCGAGCAAATTAAAAATCCCCAGATGAAAACTAAATTAGAAATAGTAAAAATCAAGGGAGAAATTAATAAAATCGAACGTAAAAGAACTATTAAATTAATAAATAAGATAGAAGCTGGTACTTTGAAAAAACAGATAAAATAGACAAAGTACTGGTCAATCTAATAAAAAAAAGGAAAGAAGAAAACCAAATTGACAGTATCAAAGATGAAAAGGGAGACCTCACCTCTAATGAAGGGGAAATTAAGGCAATCATTAAAAACTATTTTGCCCAACTATATGGCAATAAATATAACAATTTAGGAGATATGG
>NC_058132.1:185720970-185733286 GCF_016433145.1 Gracilinanus agilis | reverse complement strand
TTTGCAGATGATATGATGGTATACTTAAAAAATCCTAAAGAATCAACTAAGAAACTTGTAGAAATAATCAACAACTTTAGCAAAGTTGCAGGATACAAAATAAATGCACATAAATCATCAGCATTTCTATACATTTCCAACACACTAGAGCAGCAAGAGGTAGAAAGTGAAACACCATTTAAAATTACCCTAGACAATATAAAATATTTAGGAATCTATCTATGAAAACAAACACAGCAATTATACGAAAGCAACTACAAAACACTTTCCAAACAAATAAAACTGGATCTAAACAACTGGAAAGCCATTGGTTGTTCATGGGTAGGACGAGCTAACATAATAAAAATGAGCATTCTACCCAAATTAATTTACCTATTTAGCGCCATACCTATCAAACTACCAAAAAACTTCTTTACTGAATTAGAAAAAAACTATCACAAATTTCATTTGGAATAAAAAAAGATCAAGAATATCAAGGGAAGTAATGAAAAAAAATGTGAAGGGAGGGGGCCTAGCAGTACCAGATATTAAACTATACTATAAAGCAGCAGTCATCAAAACAATACGGTACTGGCTAAGAGACAGAGAGGAGGATCAGTGGAATAGACTTGGGGTAAATGACATCAGCAAGACAGTGTATGATAAATCCAAAGAGCCCAACTTTTGGGACATGAATCCACTATTTGACAAAAACTGCTGGGAAATTTGGAAAACTATATGGGAGAGATTAGGTTTAGATCAACATCATATACCCTACACCAAGATAAATTCAGAATGGGTGAATGACTTGAATATAAAGAGAGAAACTATAAATAAATTAAGTGAACACAGAATAGTATACTTGTCAAATCTTTGGTAAAGGAAAGAATTTAAAACCAAGCAAGAGTTAGAGAAAATTACAAAATGTAAATTAAATGCTTTTGATTATATTAAGCTAAAAAGCTTTTGTACAAACAAAAACAATGTAGTCAAAATCAGAAGGGAAACAACAAATTGGGAAAAAATCTTTATAACGAAAAACTCTGACAGGGGTCTAATCACTCAAATATACAAGGAGTTAAATCAATTGTATAAAAAATAAAGCCATTCCCCAATTGAAAAATGGGCAGGAGACATGAATAGGCAATTTTCAGGTAAAGAAATCAAGAGTATCAATAAGCACATGAGAAAGTGCTCTAAATCTCTAATAATTAGAGAAATGCAAATCAAAACAACTCTGAGGTATCACCTCACAACTAGCAGATTGGCTAAAATGAAAGAAGGGGAGAGTAATGAATGCTGGAGGGGATGTGGCAAAAATTGGGACATTAATGCATTGCTGGTGGAGTTGTGAACTGATCTAACCATTCTGGCTGGCAATTCGGAACTATGCTCAAAGGGCTATAAAAGAATGCCTGCCCTTTGATCCAGCTATACCATTGTTGGTTTTGTACCCCAAAGAGATCATAGATAAACAGACTTGTACGAAAATATTTATAGCTGCGCTTTTTGTGGTGGCAAAAAACTGGAAAAGGAGGGTGTGTCCTTTAATTGGGGTATGGCTGAACAAATTGTGGTATATGCTGGTGATGGAATACTATTGTGCTAAAAGAAATAACAAACTGGAGAAGTTCCAGGTGAACTGGAAAGACCTCCAGGAACTGATGCAAGAGTGAGAGGAGCAGAGCCAAAAGAACATTGTACACAGAGTCTGATATACTATGGTAAATTGAATGTAATGGACCTCTGTACCAGGAGCAATACAAAAACCCAGGACAATTCTGAGGGATTTATGGTAAAGAACGCTACCCACATCCAGAGGAAGGACTGCAGGAGAGGAAACATATAAGAAAAACAGCTGCTTGAACGCAAGGGTTGGGGTGGACATGATTGAGGATGTGGACTTGAAACTACCACACCAATGCAACTACCAACAATTTGGAAATAGGTCTTGATCAAGGACACATGATAAAACCAGTGGAAATGTGTGTCGGCCATTGGTGGGGGGTGAAGGGGAAAGTAGGGGCATGAATCATGTAACCATGTTAAAAATGAATATTAATAAATGTTTAAAATTTAAAAAAAGGAAACTGAAGGGATGCACAGCAATTGGGGAATAGCTGAACAAATTGTAGTATATGATTGTGGTGGAATACTACTGTGCCATAGGAAACTATGAACACACTGATTGAGAAAACAAAACACTTGGAAAGAACTAATGAGATAATGAATAGTGAAATGAGTAGAACCAGAGAACATTATACATAAACACAGAATTAATTTCAGAAGAATAAACTGTGAATGTTATCTCCAGAAAGTGAACAGAAAGGTGAAATATAAAAGATAATATATATGTACATGTTGACTTGATAACATCTTTTGTTATTTGGGAAGGGTAGAGAAGAGGTGAGACATTAGTGGATGGGACATATTATGTAGATATGAAGAAAAGTAAGCTAAATATATGGGAGATTTGTGGTTTCATTTATGTATTACCTTTTTTTGTATATGGAAATACTCATTTGGTTTGGTTTTGTAAAATTTGGAATAAAATGTCTTAAAATTTATTCTTTTATTATCTAGGATGGCTTATTAGAAAGGGAGGGAACATCTATAAATGTGTATGTGTAAGTGTATATATATATATATACACATATGTATATATATATATATGCACACATATATAATGGAACTTTTGTTCATCTTGCCATACAATGATTAAGGACATACACAGATAAACTATGAAGATAATTGGAACTAATGTCCAATATACATTAGAGAAGATAGAATAATGATATGAAGAATTATACAGTTTTCTACAGGGACAAATATAGAGATTTGATTGATGATTTTTATTGATATAGAGAACTCATTGATGAAGAAATTCCTTCTACTAATGCAGACTAGTACCTTTGATGCAACCTTAGTTATGGAAAGTGGTTTAGATTACTGAGAGTTTAAAGAATTATCCCAGAATCATATAGGCAGCATGAGTTCAAGGCAAAAGGCAAGTTTGAAAATTCTCCAAATCAATCATATAATATAATTAGAAAATAAGTAGCATTAATGCTAAAGTAAGTGTTGGGGAGAACAGGGAAAAAATACTAAAAAATCACTCAAAACAAAACAAACAAAAATTGGCTTCGAAAATGATGAAAATTCATGAAATACAAGAAGACAAAGACTACTTAGAAAACTTTATAATTTACATAATAAATATCATCTTTAAGGAAAAAGTTTATGGGGCTAGAAGAGCATCATTGAAAATTACATTGATTTATCTCAACAGACAGGAAATTGTTACAGATTAGGCAGGCTTCTCAGAATTAGTTGTCTGTTTGCTGTTAGTTTATTGATTGACTAGAGCAAAGATCAAAATAAACACCAAATTAAAAGGAAAAACTGAAAAGATGTTACTCCCAATTTTGCAAGTTTGAGCCTGATCTTTTTTGACATGTAATTAACACTGAAAAAAATGGTAAATATAAAAAGAACTGATTCAGACTCTCACCAGTTCTTACTAATGCTTAACTAATAAGTAAAACTATTGGTCAATCCTAAATTTTTTAGAGATAAACTCATCTGGAAAACATTTTTCTTACCAAATAGAGAATCATGGAAGCTAAAGGCAAAGCCACTTAAAAGGATTCATAGGAAAAGATGACTGAAGATTATTGTGAAATGCAATTAAGGTGCCTCTGTAGAGAATTTTGAATGAGTTATAGATAACCCAGATAATCTCTAGAGAATTTGTTATCTTTGCCAAGCCCTATAAGTTCAGTAGTGCCTTAATTCTTTGTAGTGCCATCTCCTTTGTAATTTCATTGCACTAATTACTCCACCCCTCTATATCATCTTCATTTTCTTTTATCTAATAGATCATCCCTTGGTAAATATTCATATGCTCCTGTTTTCTCATTCTTTTCTTTTTAAACCCTTACTTTTTTACATTTTAGAATCAATAACCTGTATTTGTTACAAGGTAGAAGAGCAGTAAGGGCTAGGCAATGGGTTTAAGTGACTTGCCCAGAGTCATACAGCTAGGAAATGTCTAAGGTCATATTTGAACCTAGGACCTCCTGTCTCCAGGCCTGGCTCTTAATCAACTAAGCTATCCAGCTTCTCACCTCCACTTTCTCATTCTTAAAAAAAAATCCCCTCAATCCAAAATCCTATATTTTCTCTGTTTTACAGAAAATTTCAAAAAAAAAAAGAAAAAAAGGATTTGTTACATCTTCTGCTGCCCAATATTTAACTAACTGTTCTTTCAAAGGTTTCCATTGACCTCTTAATTGATAATTCTGTTAGCCTTTTCTCAGACTTGATGTTGTTTGATTTCACTGAAGCTTTTACACTTTTGATCAGATTACTCAAATACTTTCTCATCCCTTAGCTTCCATGACAAAGACTTCTCAGGGTCTTCATCCTGTTTAGCTTCATCTACCTTTGATGAAATATTCTACTTGTCTTTTTCCTTCTCCCTAAGTATCGATGTCCCTCATGACTTCATTTTTAGTTATTACTGATAAATTTCTTACAAAAAGTTTTTGTGTAAGATATGGTGGAGGACTTCTAGAATTAGGAAAGGAGATTAGTTGATTATAAATAAAAATAAGAGAAAGAAGGTAGACTGGTAATAATAAATTTAAAAAAACAGCAGAAAATCTCTAGTGAATTAGATAAATGCCTAAAAAAGAGTATTTCTGTAAAGAAGTAGAAATAGTAAAATATTGAAAGAAGTGAAGGGGATATGTGTAAGCATGAACATATTTACGTATACACAAAACATCAAAGAACAATAAAAATATGAAATTAAGTTATTCCTGAATCTAGCACTCAACCCAAATCAGCCATAGTTTCACTCATCCATTTCTTTATATCAACACACCTGAAATAATTTTTCCCATGGTGTTATCACTAGAATGAGAAAGTGTTTCACCTTAGAGGGAAAAATGCTTGATTTATGTTTTTAATTTTGGTTCAAAGAGTAAAATTACAACTGTTTTCAATATTATATTATTTGAAATCTAAGAAATTTCAAATTATTTATAACTATTTAATCTACAATGCATTTTTAAATGTTAGGTTCAATGATTGAACAGCTACAAGTGGAAAAAATATCATAAACTGAACTTAATTTCTCCTTTCCCCTAAGAGTTCCTACTTCTAACTTTTTCTTCTCAATTAGCAAGGTCATCATTTTCCTAGTCATCTCAATCCCAAATACTAAGGTCACCTTTAATTGCTCAAAACTCCTGAGTGCTGGTCAATTGCTTTAACCTTCACAATATTTTCCTCCTTTTCTTCTGTCTTTTAGTTTTCACTCCATCTGTTTCTACCCAGTTCAGGCTTATAGCATCCCATATGTTAACTAACGCAGCAGCTTCCTAATTGGTTTCCCTACTTCAAATTATTTTTATTTCACTTATTTTTAAAGGAATTAGGATAAGAAAGAATTCTAGAAATAAAGAAATTCAAACATGTTATTTTACAATGGAAAATTAGGCTTACAGAAGTTAAGCGATTGTGGTCTGACAAACAATATGTGGCAGAACTGGGAAATCCTTAACTAATAAGAATCATGTTATTATTGTTAGTAGTAGTTGTATATTTTTATGTGTATATATGATTTTCCTGTGTAGAAATTATAATTTAACTACTTGGGAAGTGAATTGATGAAGTTGGCAAATGGAAAACAATACAGAAAGAAGAGAAGATGGCCTGGGTTGGAGTCCTGGAACACAATATAAGGGTGTAATATTTAGTGAGATAATGAAAATAGGAATGGTTGGGGATTTAGGAGGATAAATTATAAAGACTAGTGCCATAAAAATCCAGGAAATAGAAAATATCTAGAAAAAGGTTTTTCAACAATGTCAAATATTGCAGAGAGCTCAAAAATGATAAGTAGTGATACCATTACATTTGGTAATTTAAATATCATCGGTAATTTTGGAAAGAGCCATTTCAGTTCATTAATTAAATTAGAATACAGGGTTGTTCTGAAATTCTATGACTCTCTGGTGATTTATTATGATCTCCTGATGTTCAGTGATTGTGTTTACATATGGAGTTCATTTTGAACCTTATCTAGGATTTAATAAATAGAAATAATTGCTTGTTTTCCAAAGTGAGATATCAGATATTATTTGAAGACAGTTTCATGGTTGATCCCCATATATCTCTGTAGAATTTCAATACAGGACATATACCTATTTATTCATCCTATTTTAAATGAAGAAGGCCAATAACAATGGCTTAATTTCTCTTTTTTCATTTTTTTACTATTTAAGCATTTTTTTCTTCAATAATGTTTTATTTTCCCCATTTACATTTTTAAAAAATTGTTGTTCATTTTCAAACATTTCGAGTTCCACATTCTTCCACTTTCTTCCCTCCCCCATCCCTGAGATGGTAGGAAATTTGCTATTGATTATACATGTGTTACCATACAAAGTATATTTTCATATTTGACAAATGAGACCTTTGTCAGAAATGCTTGCTATAAAAATTTCCCCCAGTTTTCTATTTTCCTTATAATTTTGGTTGCATTGATTTTCTTAGTTCAAAATGAAAACTTTTTCAGTTTTCCAAGCAGTTTTTATTAAATAGTAAGTTATGATCCCAGAAACGTGGATCACTGAGTTTATTAAACATTATATTATTTATAATGGTTATTTCTTTTGTGTATTGTATCCTTAATATATTCCACTTATCCACTATTTTTTTCTTAGCCAGTACCAGATTGTTTTGATGAATATCACTAGAATATTGTTTGTGACTTAGTGCCATTAAGCCATCTTCTCTTACATTTTTTATTAATTTCCTTGATATCTTAACCTTTTGTTCTTCCAGATGAATTTTGTTATGATTTTTCTTCTAGCCCTATGAAATGATATTTTTGGTATTTTGATTGAAATGGCACTGATAGGCACCTTATTTTAGGCGGTTTTGTCATTTTTATTATGCTGGCTCTGTTTAGCCATGACAATAAGTTTTCTTCCCCAATTGTTTAGGACTGACTTTATTCATATTAAAAGTATTTTGTAATTGTGTTCAAATAGGTGCAAGGTTTTATTTGGCACATAGATACCACCCCACCAGGTATTTTATTTTGTCTACAGTTACTTTAAATGGAATTTCTCTTTCTATTTCTTGCAGTTGGATTTTTGTTGGTAATATATAATAATACTAATGGTTTATTTCATTTCTTTTCTTTGCTAAATTTGTTAATTATTTAAATTAATTTTTCAATGCATTGTTCAGGATTATCTAAATATACCATCATGTCATCTGTAAAGAGTGATAGTTTTGTTTCATCATTGCCTATTCTAATTTCTTCAATTTATATGTTCTTCCTATTGCTATAACTAGCATTTCTAGTGCAATATTGAATCATAGTGGTGATAATGAGCACCATTACTTCACTCCTTGTCTTACTAGGAAGGCTTATAGCTTATACCCATTACAGATAATGCCTACTGATGATTTTAGATAGATACTATTTGTCATTTTAAGGAAGGTTTTGCTAATTCCCATGCTCTACATTTTTAAAAATAAGAA
The DNA here is from genome assembly GCF_016433145.1 of Gracilinanus agilis. Taxonomy (NCBI): domain Eukaryota; kingdom Metazoa; phylum Chordata; class Mammalia; order Didelphimorphia; family Didelphidae; genus Gracilinanus; species Gracilinanus agilis. Next base: position 185,725,744 of record NC_058132.1, on the reverse strand, counting down.
TGGGTGTTGTATTTTGTTAAAATCTTTTTCTATACCTATTGAGATATTCATATGATTTCTGTTGGTTTTGTTGTTGATGTATCCAGTTATGTTGAAAGTCTAATTTATCTTCATGACGAAAGATTAACCTATTACTATGAATTACAAATAGACAAAAGGTGGTTGATTAGGGGATAAAGTCATGTGTTTTCTCATGTAGGCATGATATTCTGGATGGTTTTGTTCCAGTTTTCATAGGTTTCATAATCATACAACAATTAGATCTGTGAATGTGAAATCCCCTATCCACCATAATTGTGTAATACTTCTGTAATATTCTATGGCTATTCTGTTCTGATATTCCTCCCCTCATAATTTAAACTTTTGAACTGATTCATATTAGACTGACTTTTCTGTTATGGGTCTGTACTTTTTTGTCCTAGTTAAAATATGCACTCTGCATTTGCAGGGTTGGGTATATGGGAAAAAAATCTAAAAGAAAAAAAATATCTGACTGATCTCTTTTTTAAAAAAAAAACTTCATTCAAAGAAAAGAAACCAAAACCACCTGAGTTCCCAAGCTAAAATTGACTAGAGACCTGGGCTCTTCCAAATCTTCTCAGATTCAAAAGCTCCTCCCAAGCACAGGATTGGTCCTTATATAGAGCAATCCCATGCCCGGAAGCATGGGGGGTGGGACATGATGCCTCCCCCTGCACGAGATTGGTACAATTCAGCACCAATCACATGCCAGGAAATAGGTGGTGTGGTCCTTCCCCCTAGCATGAGACTGGTCCACTCAAGATGAATTCCACACCAGGAAGTAGAGAGGAGGGACCCCTGGGGCATGCTGATTGATGTAGTTCCCTGGCATGCAAAATCTTTTAAAACCCACAAGCCGGAATGGCATACTCTTGGCCAGAGTTCAGCAAAGGACCCAAGTCCAAAAGCTCAAAAACAACTTATCCTGATGATGTAATTGGTCTAATAATTCCTGCAGTTGTCCAAGACCCTTCATGTCCCCACTGTATGTGAGATATACTTGCTGACTACGACGGACTGCAATAGTCAAAGGACCTACTTGCATCAATGGCATTGCATATAGGACTTCTTTTTGCCAATGGTATTGACCAAGTGACACTGGCCATGGAATAAGCCAAGTAAGTGATAAAGGTCAAATTAGTTATGTCAACTCCCATTGTACTTCTGACTCTACTTCTGTAAATTGTGCTATATGACATCACCTCTGTATTTCTAGCATATATAAGGGTCTGGCTATCAAGGCAAGTTGTCTTCAGTTGCTAACTGGAGTTTGGCTTTATTATTATTGGTCCTCTCTCAATAAAACTATTTATTTTTGACTTGGAGACTTGTTTTTTGCTTTTTGTATCTTGGCTAATAAATTTTCTCAACAAGTCAGCACAATGGCTCTGGAGAACTTCAGTTCGGTAGGTGACCTAACACCTTTTCTCTTCCACATTTTCCTATGGAGCCTTCCAAACACTGACCTAACTGTGGCAATGAGAGCATGAAGACAGGAGAAATATGAAGAGCCATGGACAGATCATAAAAGGAATAAAAGAGAAATGTCATTTGTTAAAATAATAATTTAGACAATCCAGTCCACAGATTATGAATGCAGTCTTGAATTCTAATAGAATTTTCTACTTGACATCATATTAATATTCTGCAGTAGATCACTAATTCTTTGAATGGCATGGTAAAATTGCTAATTGAAAATGATGTTGCTATAAAATTCTATTATAAATATTGTAATTTTTCTTCCCAGGTGAATTTGATATGCATATTTTATCATGAAGAATGTTAAAATAAGTGATCATAAATGAAAATTTTGGTTTTAATACCATATTTTATCATGAGATTACACAAAACTCTCAGATCAGGACCATTTCATTGACAGTACTGTATAAATAGGGCACATAAGTTTGGATTCAGATAATTCTGGATTCAAACATTTTACATTACATTTTAAAGTGCAAGCATTTAAACATCTTTTCTGATTAAGAAAACTTCCAAGTTCAGCTAACATAAGGAAGAAAGGTCCCATGTGTGGGCAAACGGGCCACCTTGTTAGTGTCCATTGAAGGGCATGGAAATACCCACCCTCCTACAATATTCCACAGTCTTCAATTAGGCTTAGAATCCTTCCATTGTAGCATGACTTTGGACTTCGACTCTAGGGAATATCTTTTGAAATGCAAATCATTTAGGTTGTGATATAATATTGTCAAAGTCTACATGGCAATGGCAGGGATATAATTGACCATTTTTTCACTAATGTATTGATATTCCTCCCAGCACTTACTCATGTTCCCCAACAGATGGTGACCAGTACAGCATTCATCATCTCTTCCTCACATGAATCAGGCTCTTTTAAAGAGCTTAAAGTATCTAATAATAGAATACAACCACAATTTAGATCACTAATAAAGAAAAATCAGGACTGATGAGAGAATACAATAGAAAGTCTCCATTTTTTAAGAAATTATATTACTTCTTAATAGCAGTTAGCTCAATTTTTTAAAGTTTATTAAAAAACTTCTATAATATAGCCATTTAGAACAATGTCTAGGATTTAAGCATAACTTTGGCAATTGTTTATCTGAATATTTCTCTTATATTTTAAGTCTTCTGGTTTTCTTCATTCATATAAATTCAGTTTTTTTTTATTTTAACTCATGTATGATTCATCTTTCTATTGTTTTAGATATATTCTCTTCTTTGAATAGTTTCTTTCTTAATAAATATTTACATTTACATAGCAACTTAAAATATGTGTATGTTTGAAATTGTGGAGATGCCATTTAAAAGTATGTTACAAATTTCCTATGGACACTTGGGGACTATGAGACTGCATTTCCCATGATTCCAATGGGTTTCTGGTTTCCGGTTTAAGGCATGGGGATGTCAAGCGTCCCTACGTATGGGGCAGTTTAAATTTGGAGGAGGGCCTAGAGAAAGCCTCTTGGGTTTCCTGGTTAGCTGGCTGGCTTACTAGAGAAAGAGGATGGGCTCGGGTGGTAAATTTAAAAGATAGTCAAGCGCGGTCATATATATATATATATATATATATATATATATATATATATATATATATATATATTTTTTACCAACATGACTATGGCTTTAATTAAACTACTAATTTCTCTTATTATATATGTCTTTATCATTTTTAATCTTAACATATGGAAAGTACTTTGTATGTAAATATATATGTACATAAATGCCCATTTGAGCCTCACAACAATCTTAAGAGTTAGGAACCACAAGTATTATTATTTCCATTTGACAGATATGTAAAGTGAGAGAGGTTAAATGAGGTTAGTGACTGAAAAATGTTAGTTGTATAGTTTGACTCAAGGTTTCTCTCAATTCCAACTCTAGAAATTCTCTCCTCTGACCATACTTGCTTCATCCTAATCTTGCCTTGGAGGAAGCCCCTCAGGATCCATATTCTGGAAATCAGAATGGTATGGTAAAATGAGTAAAGTATTTAGCGACAGTCAAGACAGGTCTTAATTTTGACTCTAAAACTACCTGCTTTATGTTGGATGAATGACTTCATCTCTCTGAACCCAAGTTTCCTCATTTATTAAGAAAAAGTCTTAGATTAGATGACTAATGACTAGATGACCTCTAAGAAATTTTTATTTTAACTCTGTGCATCTTATTAAATGTTGTAAAAGTAATTTAAAGGCACTAGGTAGATGCAGGGTTAATCTTGTTCAATTTGTGGTTCATCTATAGTTGACTGGCCATGAAACTAGCTAGTACTAATTCTGTTTTTCCTATATTCTACTAACATCTTCCTTTGCCTACAGAGGATGGATCTGCAGAGAGGGGTGCTTTGAGGAGAGAGAAATGTTACAATAAGAGTTAGTTTAGGAATTTGTATGACTTGACTAAAGAACTAGGATTCCATTGCTATTTTTCCATGACAGGGTTCTCTGGAGGACATTAACATATAGAATCATAGATTTAGAGTTGGTAGAGACTTTACTGGGAATCTAGATCAACTTCAATTTAGCAGAATGAATAAATGAATCCCAGAAAGATTAAGTGACTTGCCTAAGGTCATATTAGAAATTGTCAGAGATAGGATTTGAATTCTTCATCTTATATCCAAATCCTATGTCTTTTCTTTGAAAGCACTAGAAAGGTTAAATGTATGGGAGAAGGAGGTATTGATGTTCACTAAAGCTACAATTTTCAGATAAGAAAACTTTTAAATTTCTTGTAGAGATTAAATTAAATGAAAATTTTTAGGAAGCTAAAAGTGAAAGATAAACCTGACAAAGATTGGGGTAGGGATTTTGCCAAATGATTTAGTGGATTAGATTTATTAATGCATGTTCTTTACAATTGGTATGAGCCACTGGATAAAATTAAATATATGGAATGGAAATAAAATTGGCAGCATTTGAAATGAAGAGAGGAAATAGGGATGACGATGTGCAGAAAATCTAGCTGCTGATCATTAATGCTCTTTTTAAACAAAAAGTTGAATATACAAAGTAATTATAGAGAAAAAAGTTATTTTTGAACTTTCTGAATCTCCAGAGAGAAAATTGTAGAAGCGTATTTAAATATGATAGAGAGCTTTCATTTTTGGGAAGAGTGGTGGTAAAATCTGTAACTTTAGCTGAGTGGGGATTTCCTTTCAACTCTTTCATCTCCAAGGTGCTAATGATTTCCTTTCTTCAAGTGCATTCCACCTGCTGTCTATCTGATTGTTTACATAAATTTCTCTATTAGTGCAGAGTTCCAGGTATAA
>NC_058132.1:185665660-185718455 GCF_016433145.1 Gracilinanus agilis | reverse complement strand
ATAAAAATCAATTACCTGCTAATTAATAGAGCTGAGAGAAACATCATCACAACCAACAAGAAGAATATCACTAACCTTTCCTATCCTTTGGCTTGTGCCACAGCTGCGCTAAGCCAGGGATTGAGAAAGGGAGAAGAGAGCTCCAGCCTATTACCAAATCTATCATCCAATTGATTCCATTCACCTTTGTTTATTTAGATCTAGCTTAATATTTCCCAAAACCATTATCCTACTTTCTTGTTCCTAACCCCTTGTTAAGTAAAAAATAAATCCTGTTAATAAGTTCAAATCAAAGATTAGAGTACCTTTCCTAATTAGTGAGACATCTAGAACTATTAGGAAGGGGAGTTTGTTTCATGCAGTCAGAATCTTAGCATTATCCAACTAGCATATTAATACTAGCCCATATCAATAACAAACCCAACCCCAAGTCAAGAGCTGGAGAAGTTGGTAACACACACAACCTCTCATTGGTTACTTGTTTGGGCAACTGTTAAAAGGAGATGGCTTGGCTCTGGTAGAGTTTGTCAGGCTGAGAGAGGCAGAGGCCCTTCTATTATCAATACCACAAAGTTAAGTGTTTCTCCATTACCCTTTTTAACAATATATATTTATGTGTATATATATATATAATAAAAATAAAATAATATATAATAAAATCAAATATATATATATATAAATATAAGTGTAAATGAAAATCTTAACAGGTTCTTGATTCACCATCAAGACACAATTAAGGTAGCATACCCTACAAGCATGCAAGGACAGGTGCAGCCATACTGCAGTTATCCACCATCAGACAGAACTATAAAAAATTGCTATACTAAAGAAGAAAGAAGGGACAAAAGTCTGAGGAAAATGGAAATGTGATTTCCTGGTCTGATTTCTACTTCAATCATAGGTATAGTAAGCCAAAATTAAAACCAAAGACAGAAACATTTTAGTATCATATAAAAGCAGAAATCAGGGAAGTCCAACCTTAGGACTTCTTATAGAGTAGTTTCTCTAAATCCCCTGAGACAGATCTGCCTTGGCATTCATTGACTCTTGATGCTGTGCTTCTTCACACCGGGCAGTGGTTCATTAGCAGTTTCTTCTTCTGAAATCAGACACAAATATCAGTTTTATTAAAGTTCCATAATATTTAACAACTGTTGGCAATTTTCAAACATTTAAAGTTTTTGGGTATGCAATGTTGTTAGGGCTAATAGGTATAATAATCTGATTCTTCAATATCAAAATAGCAATACTGATTCCATAAATTCAAGCTTCTTTTTTTAAAATCAAATTTAACTTTGGAAAAAAGAAGAAAAGCAAAATGAAAATCATATCACACATTTTAATTAAACAGAGGACCAGTCAAACATAGGCATAACAAAAATATTTATCACTTAAAAGTGAAAGCTATTGTTTCTCTAGTTTGGCCATGATCCATAGTTCAAATGTACATAATACTTTTCTCCTGGTAAAAATTTGGTATAAGCTTTGTTACAGCAACTGAGATAGTTTCAAAAAAGGATCACAATTCCTAGGAATAAAAAAGTCCATTCGGCTAGAGTAGCTAACAGATCAGTTCCCTGTTGCCTTGACAAGTTCCACAATGCACCATCAGAAGTTACATGAGTCCCTAAAGAAATTTGCTGAGGGTCATTCAAAACTCTTTGAAGCTCATGGACATTTTTTAACAATTTCACCAGATCTATTTACATAGGAACAACAAGATTGATTAATAAGGGCACATGTACCTTCCAATGCAGCTGTAAGCAAATCAAAAGCTAGCCAGTTTTGTATAACTGTCTTTTCTAAGGAGTCAGTCTCATCCTGTAGGAAAGAGAGCCTTAGAAGTTTGGGAGATGGTTTGAACTGTATCTTGAGCCAAACTTTCAACCTTAGCAGAAATATTTCTAATAGAATCCATTACTGCCCTCATTTCAAAATTGGGTAGAGCAGCCCAGAAAAACATCTGTACTGCTGATGAGGAGGCTACTGAATTAGGCCTTGACCTCTTGGTTCTTGAATGCCACCACATGTTCAGATTCCTAGCTGTGTCCTTGTCAGCCTTGCCAATAAAATGGTCATGTACCAACACTGGTCAGGTAGTATAGGCCAAATCACAAGTACCATATTATCCGTGGGAAAGGGCAGAGTAAGCTAAAGAGCTACAGATGTAGAATTACCCAGGAGTAAACAAACCCCATGGGATGAGGCAGTAACAGTTACAAAAGATATATATTTATGTGCCCCATCTTTTGTGTTTTTTAGCTTTGCCTTAGCACAAATTAATGTGGCAGGGAATGGAATAATAAGATTGCACTTCACATAGTCATCCATATACCTACTATTCAATGGACCCTTACCTCTTTTCACTCACAAGGTCAAAGGTAGGCACATGATCAGTCAGAGGTAGTGGAGCTCCCAAATATCTGAAAACCATGTTAGAAGACCTGTTAAAATCAACTGAGATTTTCCACTCTTTAAATTTCTCGTAGAACCAGTTTTATAGGTTGTGACCAGTTAAATGCAGTCCACTCTTTCAACTCTAGAAAAAAAAACCAGTGGCATCAGTTGTGACTAGTTATATGGAGTCCATCTGTCAATTTTTTGTGTGACATATGTAGTATACAGAATTTGGGGTTATAGTTTTTTTTCTAGCTTTGGCTGAGTTCCAAAAAGCTGTTAGAGGTTTTAGAATCTTGAGGAGAGGCAGTTGACTGGATCTTCCGTGAAGGGAGGAAGTCAATGAGCGAACTCTTAGATTATCTAGCTTCAATATTGAAATTTAGCCTAGCATTGATAGATTTACTTAAGAAATTATTATTTTAGATAGACCCTTTATATTTTCCTTTCCTAATACCACCCTGCCTTCCCTCCCTTACCTTAGTGGCTGTGGAGTTTATAAGGAGAGAAATTAGAGAGGAGTTAAATCTGTGAAGAGTTATCTAATTGACAGCATTATTTATAATTTAATCAAATCATCATTTATTTTCTTTTAGATAGCATTTTGTAAAACTGAGTGAGGCAGGTCCTTACTTAGATTCCATCTTTACTTCCCTTCCCCCACCTGAGGTTTCTGGGATAACTGAAAGGGATTCCTTTAATCCACTTTCCTAACCAACATCCTTCAAATAAATTAATCCTTTGTGTTTCAATAGTCCTATTTAGTGTAATTTGTCTGTTAGCTAACAAGAGGGAAGAAGAGGGAAAGAGAAAACATACTCTGGGTTTAGAGGGAAGCTGGGCATCCATCTTGAAGGAAGGTGTTACTTCAAAATAGGTCCCTTCCTGTGAAATTAACTAAAGCCTGTTTGTTAATTTCAGTCTAGTCTATTTCCTTCAACTTGTGTTTGAGTCTAAGTCCCAGTCTGTAAGCCTGCTGTGTTAGCCTGTTTAGTTTAACTTCTTTCTCCCAAGAAGATCTCCATTTCCCTTCTGTGTTATACTCCTGACTTCAGTCCTATTATACCCTGAATCTCCTTTAATCCCAGCCTACCTGTAGCCTAATTTATCCATTTACCAAGTCTCCAACATCCTCCTTTCAATTCCCTTATCCCAAACACCTTTCCTCATATTACCCCCATAACACATATGACAAAAGTAAAAGTAGCAAAAGGCTATTTTAGTAACATATATCTTTCCTTGGGTATGAGTTGTGAAAACGTCATTCATATGGACTGGAATTGTTGCCCCTGACAAAACAGAGCTCCAGTGGATCTGTGACAGAGACAACATCCATAAGGGCTAATGGCCTTGCCTTGAAAAGTGTATGTCCAACTTGACTGTGGATCTTATGAGAGCATTATCCTTAGTCCAGGCATGTGAAGAGGGTACAAGAGAAGACAGTGAAAAAGAACTTATAGTTAATAACCAAAACCTACTAACTGAGGATAATATTTTGTAACAGAATGCCCTAGATTAGTTTAATTTATAAACTGTAAACAAAAGCAAATCCAAAAATAAATAAAAAATGTAATATATGTGACAGCATAATTACTCAGTGCAGTAAATGGTCCTCAGATTACATGAGAACAATGAATCAGAGTCTTTTTCTTCAATTTTGATAGTAGTTGTAGTTAGAAATAATTGAATGGGCCCTTCCCAAACAGGCTGAGTTCCTTTAGCGTGCTGAAAATTCTTTACATATACTTTGTCTCCTGGTGTAGATCATGGAGTGAGAAGTCCAGAGGTCCAGTCTATACTGCAGCTCCAGATTAGTGAAGTTCACATGATTTGACCTGAAAATTCTGTATATAAGAAACACAGAAGTATCCCCCACCCTTCCTAGTAATGATGTGTATGCAGGGGAAATAGGCTTGCCCTGTATAGGAGATGTCCAAAAAGCATTTCAAATGGTGAGACATATAGCTCTCTCCCAGGTCCAGTACAAAGATAAAACAGGGCTAAGGGGTGATCCTCAGGCCACTTCAATGTTTTTAAGTTCTCTATTTATGTGTTCAACTTGGTCTGAGCTCTGGAGATAATAGGTTGTGTAGAATCTGGAATTAACCCCCAAACAAGAATAAACCTGGGATAAAACAGTCAGTAAAATGAGTTCCCCTATCAGAGTCAATGCATACAGGTGGGTCAAAGTGGGGAACGAGGTTTCTATCCATGTAGTGAAGTTGGTCCACTATAACTAGACAAACTTTATAAAGCCCAGCCTTAGGCATACTAATAAAATAAATTTGAAAATGCTCAAAAGGTGTGTAAACCAGGGGATACCCACCACGAGTTTTGGTATGGAACATATGTTAATTAAATGCCTGGTAAGTAGGGTAGGTCCCACACACCCTAGATGATATATTGGTTATACCAGGGGCTATTCAGACTTTTTTTTAACAATGTCCATCATATCCTGAGTGCCAAAGTGGTCATATGAATAGATGAGCATATTTAATGATAGAAACTTCAAGGGAGCAGGGACTTCCCTTCTAATGACAACCCACACACCTCAATCTATTTTGCTTTAGACTTTTGCTCCCATTTTACCACTTTCTGTTCATTATAAGAGAGAGAAAAGCTTGGCCCATTGTTGGGTGTCAGAGTTAAAATCAACTCAGGTCCTTTTAAGGCAGCAAGCTTAGCTACAGTATCTGCCTGATGATTCCCTCTAGAGACAGGGTTGGTGCCACCTTTATGAGCTGAACAATTAACTACAGCTAGAGCTTCAGGTACCCAGAGAACAGAGAACAAGTCTTTGATGATCTCTAAATTTGAAATATATTTACTAGCAGAAGTTAGAAAGTCTTTCTGCAACCAAAGCATTCCTACGGAATGGAGAATACCAAAAGCATACCTAGAATCTGTGTAAAGGGCTGCTTTCTTTTCCTTGGCAAGATCTTTGAGAGCCTGTAGTTCTGTACTGTGGCCACTAATACTTAAGGGTAGTGAAACTGACCAAACAGTGAAAAATTCTGTGACCACAGTAGCTCCACTGTAATATAGGCCATCCCTCTTTATAGAACAACCATCATTGAAGGAAACTTTCTAAGGGTATGTCAGAGAGATCATCATGGGGCTTTTCAGCCATGTCTACCACTGATTCACAATTGTGTAATGATTCGTCCAATATTGGCAAAATAGGAAGCAATGTTGCAGATTGAGGAGTGTACAGTATTTTCGGGTAATATTTTCATTCCCTTACAAAGTCATTTCATATGTAGCAAGCCTTTGATCTGAAAATGCCTGTGTCCTGTGTTGTAATAATAATGCATCAACCTCATGACTACACAATATCATTGAGGGACACTCAATATTAAACAAGTTGACTTAGAGCAACATTGTGGCTGCAACCCTTCTAAGACAGAGTTGTGCTCTGGCAGTCACTGGTACTAGCTGTGCTGAATAATAAGCAACTAGGTGCAGAGCAGGACCCAAAGTCTAAGTTAAGACACCAGAAACTACCCATCCTGTGCATGGACATACATTTTTGTAATCTAGAATTCCTAGAGTAGGAACAGAAAGAATGGCTTGTTTTAATTCTGAAAGAACTGACAGGGGCTCTGAATTTAACTGGAGTAATTAAGGGACTGCGATTTTTGTCAGAGCTACAAGGGGTTTTACAATTTCCCTAGAACAATCAATCCATTGGCTACAGAACCCTGTTGCCCCTAAGATTTCTTTCAGCTGTTTCTTAGAAGATGGAGTAACCAGTTGCTCAATGCACTTGGGGGAAATGGAGCTTGCTCCAACACTCAAAACAATTCTACCTTTGCGTGACAACATTGAACCTTTGCCTTAGAAAGCTTGTGGCTCTCCTGTGTAGCTCTAAAAGAAGAGGTCTACTGTTTTCCTGGCCCATATGTGCATCTGATGCTGCTAAAAGCAAATCATCCAAAAATTGTATTAAACAACTCCCCTAAAAATGATATTAGCTAAATCTTGCTTTAAAATTTGTGGAAATAAAGTTGGCCTCTCTATAAATCCCTGAGGTAATTTTATCCATGTGTACTGTGAACCTTTCCACAAAAAAGAAAACATATTTCTGGAATTCTCATGGATAGAGATGGAGAAAAATACAGAGCACAAATATAAACTCATTATAAAAAAGGATATCTACCACTATAGAAAAAACTGATAGAGTTTTAATGCAGATGGAAGCATATCATTCTTCACATTATTTCCTTTATAAATTTTTCTCTAGTGTAAGCAACATATTTTCTTTCACAACATGATGAACTTGGAAATTCATATTGCATGATCACACATATACTACCTATTCCATCTTGGGGAGGATGGAGGGATAGAGGGGAGAGGTGATAATGGATAGTAAAATATCATAAAAATATTTATCTGAAATTGTATTGATATGTAAAAAAATATTTTCCTAATCCCTTTCAATTCTCATCCCTTCCCTCTGCTGATTATTTCCAATTTATGTTATATATAGTTAATTTGAAGATAGTTATTTATATATTGTCTCTTTTATTGGATTGTTAGCCCTTTGAGAGCAGGGATTCTCTTTTACTTTTCTTTATATCTCCCATGCTTAGAATACTGGATATAATGTAGATAGTTAATAAATGTTTATTGATTAACTGACCAGGGGTTTTAGGAGGTAGAAATGAAAAAAAAAAGATTATTCTAGATGTGAAGGACACTTTGTATTTATGACAATCACATCTCTGAACCCATGAAGACATTTTATTCTTTTTTTTTTTAAATTTTTTTTAAACCCTTGTACTTCGGTGTATTGTCTCATAGGTGGAAGAGTGGTAAGGGTGGGCAATGGGGGTCAAGTGACTTGCCCAGGGTCACACAGCTGGGAAGTGGCTGAGGCCAGGTTTGAACCTAGGACCTCCTGTCTCTAGGCCTGACTCTCACTCCACTGAGCTACCCAGCTGCCCCCAGACATTTTATTCTTAATAGGGCCATCAAACCCTCTCTAATCTTCCAGTGACAGGGAAATCACTACTTCTCTCCCTATCTCTAATCTTCAACTTTTCTCTCCATAATGATTTTATCTTTATTGTCTTCTCATGTATCCAAGTCTCTATCACCCTTAAAAATCCTTAATTAAATTTTAGTTGTCAAAAACCATCCTAATTCTACGTCTGCATTTTTTTAGCCACACTCCTAGAAAAAGCTCACTACACTTGTTATCTATACTTCATTTCTGTTCATTCATTCTTCAAGCCTTAGGGATCAATTTTCTGCCCTTATCACTCAATAGAAATGGCTTTTCCTTAAATTACTAATGATTTCTTAATTGACAAATCTTATTGTCTTTGTTCAGTCCTCATCCTTCTCTATCTATCAGCTGCTTTTGACACTGATACACTATTGACCACAATTTCTTTCTATGTACTCTCTCCTCTGTGGAATTGTATTATACTGCTCCCTTCATTCTCTTTCCTATCTGACTATTCCTTTTTGGTGTTATTTTTTTGGCTCATTATTCACAACATTGCTCCTAACAGTGTGTATTCACCACAGCCCTGTCAGAGACACAATTCTCTCATCCTTTGGGATCTAATGACCTTCCAAGACCTTAACTATCATCTCTATGTAGTGATTTGTAAATGTATATATCAAATGCCAATTTTACTTATGGGCTTCAGTACCATGCCACCAATTGTCTGCTGGATATTTAAAATAATATATGTTTCAGAGATATCTTAATCACATCATATGCAATAGAATTTATATTTTTTCTCCCCAAACCTATCCTCCCATCAAATTTCCTATTCTCAAAGATACCATCATTCCTAAAGACTTTCATCATCATTAACTTTGCATCATCTTTGAAGACCCATTCTCATTTATAGTATTCTTAAAATAAATTTCTTAAACTTGCTTTTTCTATCTTCACAAAATCTCACAACAAAGTCCTTCACAATCACATAGCCACCAGTTAAGTGCACCACCATCTCTTACTTAGATTATTACAATTGTTTCTGCATTCATCTCCCTACCTAGTGTTTCTTGCTCCAGTCATTAACACAGCTTGCAAAGTAATTTTCCGTAAGAACAGATCTGACTCCATTTAACTCCTCAGTCAATAAATTCTTAGAATTTCTAAAATATCTAGGATAAAATATAATTCATTTTAGTTTACAAAATTACATACAATCCAGCTCCCAAAATGTTTCAAGTATCATTGTGCATTATTAATTCTATGATTCCACTGAACTACTTGTGTCTGTTTTTCATACATGCTCCCTCTAATTTCCCAATCTTGTTGCAATGGTCAGGCCCCATGACTAGAAAATCATCCTTTCACTTCACTATATAGATAAAATAACACATTCTTGTTCTCTCTGGAACTAATTCTTAATGTTTTCATTTACAATCATCTTATACTGAGCTACTTTCTATTTATTTGAATGTATCAACACAGACTTAATGTCTATCTATATATGTATGTAATATTTCTTCATTAGAATGCAATCTTCTTAGAGGTCCTTTGATTTCTTATATCTATATATTCTTTGTGCCTTGCCTAAGTAGGCTCTTAATAAATGCTTGCTGGTGACTAATTGTTTTCAAAAATGTATGTTGTTCTATCTTTAGGAAAGCTTTAGTTTAGATTAAAAAAGTTATAACATGTTACTCTCTTTCAGATAAATACCATATGGTTAGAGGATGTTTAATTGCTTAAACTCTCTAAATTTGATTAAGTATGTGGCTTTTTGTATGTCAACAAAAGGGTATGTGCATATATTATTCATACACAGCTAGGCCCATATCGGTTTCTTTTAATGTGGCTTGCAGGGATGTATGAAATAACTCTAAACTCTCCCCCATTTTTTATAAGGGAGGCTTTGATTTCTGCCTAGAGTATGGCAGGAAATTAGGGTTATAAAATTCAGAGGGAAAGGTTTTGACTAGAATTATATTTGTCTGCATTCTTGAATATCTAGGAGAAATTAGTTTTAGGTCCTAGTCACTTTCCTCATCACTATTTTTTTTAATTTTAATTACTAATTTCCATATAAGTTTTCCAAAATTATATAATCCATATTGTATCCCTCCCTTTTTTCCTTCCCACATCCCAGAGCCAATAATCAATTCAATCTGGGTTTTGTATATATTATTAGGCAAAACCTATTTCTATAATATTCATTTTTGTAAGGGAATAATCTTATAAAAGCAAAATCCCCAAATATATAACCAAATAAACAAAGGATAAATCATATGTTTCATTTTCATTTCTACTCCAACAGTTCTTTCTCAGGAAGTGGATAGTATTCTTTTTCATAAGTCCCTCAGAATTGCCTTGGATCATTGTATTGCTGTTAATAGCAAAGGCTATCATATTTTACAGTCCCACAATATTATAGTTACTATGTATTATGTTCTCTTGGTTCTGCTTATTTCATTCTGCATCAGTTCATGTAGGTCTTTTTGAAAATATTCTTTTCATCATTCCTTATAGCACAATACTATTCCATCATACACAAAATTTTGTTTCATCATTCCTTATAGCACAATAGTATTCCATCATACACAAAAATTTGTTCAGACATTCCACAATTGAGGGGCATCCCTTTAGTTTCCAATTCTGTGCCACCAAAAAAATACCAGCTATAAATATATGCAAACAGATCCTTCCACATTTTTTATCTCTTTGGGATGCATAGTCACATTACTAGATCAAAAGGTATCCATTATTTTATAGCACTTGGGACACAATTCAAAACTGGCCTCCAAAATGGTTGAATCAGTTCTGTAATGGGGATAATTTGAGGAAAGGTGTGTGGTACAAGGGAATTTTGAAAGGAGGTTATCAGGGATTTATTAAGATACTAAATCTAGGCTACAGGTAGGCTGGAATAAGGAGATTCAGGATATAATAGGGCTGAAGTCAGGAGTTTAACACTGAAGGAATAAGATCTTCAGGGAGAGGGAAAATTAATCTAACAGGCAAATACAGCAGGGCTTATAGACCAGGACTCAGACTTAAGCACAGGCTGAGGGAAATAGACTAAACTGAAATTAACAACAGGCTTTGTTAATTTCACAGGAAGGGACTTGTTTTGAAGTTACACCTCCCTTCAAGCCCAGAGTATGTTGGTTCTTTCCCTCTTCTTCCCTCTCTTAATAACTAACTGACAAATTATACTAATAGGTCTGTTGAAACACAAAAGGGTTTATTATCTTCAAAAGGATGATGTGACAGGAAAGTGAATTAAGGAAGGCCCTAACAGTTGTCTCAGGAACCTCAGGTGGGGGAAGGGAGGCAGAGATGGAGTCTGAGTAAGTACCTGCCTTTAACTCAAGCTTACAAAGTGCTCTTGATATCTAAAGGGAATAAATGATGACTGACTAGTTTCTTTATATCTAATATTGTCAATTATAGTTAACCTTTCACGAATTTGAACTCCTCTCTAATTACTCTCCTTATTAACTCCACAGACATATAAGGTAAGGGAAGGAAGGTAGGAAATGATATACGGAAGGAAGATATAAAGGGTTTATCCAAAATAACAATTTCTTAAATAAATATTTCAAAGCTAGGCTAAATTTCAATTCTACAGATAGGTAAGGAGGCAGCTCAGCTGATCAGACAACCTCCCTCCATGGGAGACCCAAACCAACTGAACTTTTCCTCAAGATTCCAAACCCCTAACTGATTTCAGAACTCAGCCAAAGCTTGAAAAAACTATACGACCCCCTCTCTCTATACTACAGTTCCCAACCCCATCAGAAATGGGTTAGTGTCCCAATTTTGTCATATTCCCTCCAACATTAATAATTTTCCTTTACTGTCATATTGGTCAATCTGATAGGTGTGAGGTGGTACCTCATAGTTGTTTTAATTTACATTTCTCTAATAAAGAGGAATTCAGAACCTTTTTTTATATGTTTATTGATAGTTTTCATTTCTTCATCTGAAAACTGCCTGTTTATATCCTTTGACCATTTAGCAACAGGGGAATGACATGGATCCTTATAAATTTGACTTAGTTCTTTATGTATTTGAGAAATGAGACCTTTATCAGAGAAATTCTTTATAAAATTTCCCCCAGTTTGTTGTTTCCCTTCTAGTCTTGGATTCTTTGGTTTTGTTTGTAAATATGTTTTAATTTAATGTAATCAAAATTATTAATTTTATGTGTTTTAATGTTCTCAATCTCTTGTTTGCTCATAAATTCTTCCCTTCTTCATAGATCTGACAGGTAAATTAGTCTATGTTCTGTTAATTTGCCTATAATATGAGTCTTTATATTTAAATCTTATAAGCATTTGACTTTTTCTTGGTATAGGGTATGAGATATTGATCTAAACCTAATTTTTGCCATAGTTTTCCAAATTTCCCAATAGTGTTTGTCAAATCATGTATTCTTATCCCAAATTCTAGGATCTTTGGGTTTATCAAACACTAGATGGCTGAGGCCATCTACCCTTAATTTAATCCATTGGTCTACTCTTCTTTTTCTTAGTATCAGCTTGCTCTTATGATTACTGCTTTATATTACAGTTTAAGATCTGGTACTGGTAGGCCACCATCCTTCACAGGTTTTTTTTCCATTAGTTCCCTTGATATTCTTGACATTTTGTTCTTCAAGATGAATTTTGTTATTATGTTTTCTAGTTCTATAAAATAGTTTTTTGGTGGTTTGATTTGTATGGCACAGAATAAGTAAATTCATTTAAGTAGGATTGTCATTTTTATTATATTAACTCTTCCTGACCACGAGCAATTAATGTGTTTCTAATTGTTTATATCTAATGCTATTTGTGTGAAAAGTGTTTTGTAATCATGTTCATGTAATTCCTGTGTTTGTCTTGGCAAGTAGATTACCAAATATTTTATATTTTCTAAAGTGATTTTAAATGGAGTTTCTCTTTCTAACTTTTTTGTTTTGTCTCCTTGATCACTATTTTTTGAGAGGGGAGGAGGGCTCCAATCCATAACCCTAGAAGTTTGATTCCCTTCCTACAAATACCAGTTATATAAAGCAACTAGTGTGTGGTGGATAAAGGTATTTATTCAAGGTAATAGCAAATAGAAATCAGAGGGGGAAAACTGTTCAGATTAGAATATGCCAGATAATACATAGGATGAATTAGTTCTCACTGGGAGTGAGCTATCTTAATAGAGAGCAGAGACACTCATATAAAGTTGTTTATTTCACACAAGGGATAATTCTTCAACCTCTGATTTCTCAAGGGACGTGTTGATGTACTTATTCCTCTTCATTTCTGCTTTTCCCAAAAAATGCATTTTCCTTTCCATTGGTCCCTCCCTTAAGGAAAACTGGAATTCATGTGTACTTTCTTGAGAAAGGAAGCCAAAGAAAGTATCACCTCTCTCAAATTTTCATCTATTCCGCCCCTCATAGATACATGAATTGTCAAGAAATTCTTTCAACACAATGATGAGTCATACAGATATATAGATGCACACACATACATATATGAATTAGTGGACTTTTTATGTATGCACATATACATGTACTTGTACACATAAGGAGGATGGGATTAATAGTGTAATGTAATAGAAAGAAAGAGTAAGAATCCTGAAGTTAGAGAGTGTGGTGTCACACAGTGGAATGGACAGATGAGAACAATTTGTTCTTATGGCCTGAAGCAGGCACTGTGGAGTGCTTTGAGCCTAGTCAGGCATCAAAGATGACAAAGTCATCCCAGTCCATGACACAGGAAGAGAAACTGAACCTGATGAATTTGTGACACTCTACGTCACTTCAATCTAATTCATAGTCAAGACATCACCCTTTGATGTCATTGGTTCTCTTCAAAAATAAAGAATGAGTGAACATTCAAATCCTACCTTTCAGATTTTGCATTCCTATACAATTTCCTTTGGCCTCAGTTTCATCATTTATAAAAATGGGATTGTTCTAGATGGACTGTGAAGTCCCATCTAATTCTATATGATCCTAAGATGTACGTATGCTTAATAAGTTTATACAAATAAATCTGTGTACATGTATGCACAAATGTGTGCATAGTGCATACATACATATATTTAAACACACATATACACATAGAAAATTGTATACATAGATACATATACATATATACAATATACATATAATATATTCATATATTTATATTTGAACTGATTGTCTCTTAAATTATTTTGTTTATTTTGTTCTTTGGTCAGTCTACTTATATGTGCATTTTCTAACATATGGGCATTAATGAGTCTGAGAAAGTGTTTCTTTAATGGTTGGGGACAAGATCCAGATTTCCAAATTCACTCACATAGCCAACTCTCACATGGAGAAACTCCCTCTATCAATGCAGGCTGTCACTTTCTCTACAATTTAAAGTCTTAAAGTTTCCTAATATACTGAATGATGAGGTGCCTCGTCCAGGGTCTCTCAGCCACTTTGTTTCAGGAGTAATTGAGCCAAAATCTTTTTGGCTTTAAGGCCAGTTCTCCAGTCTGCCATTTTAACCTTTTTTCTAAATGATAAACTAATAAATTTAGGGTTAAGTTGTATCTAAATATATTTTTATGGCCTAAAGCAAAATCTTCAGAACATGATGACACTGGAAGAGCAATCTGAATAATTTGGGTTTAAGTATAATTGATTATGGGAGGAAAATATATATATTTTAAAATTCATAATTAATAAATTTAAAGCTTTCTATTTTTTATTTGAAAAAGAGCCAGATCCATAGTTTTAGAGTACATTAAAGTAATTTTAAATTAACTGTTTATTGGAGACAGAATAATATAATTTTAATAAATCTGGATTTATTGGTATATTTGTTATACTCCATCTTGTTTTCTGGTTCTTTGTGGGAGAGTTGTGTTGACTGCAAAGGTCTGAATCTAATTAAATATAATTGAGAAATATTTAACAAAAGGAATAAATATAAAGACAATCATTTATGGATTTCTATGTCAATATGTCATGGGAAAGATCCATTTCTATTTGAGTTTAGCACCACTGGCATTAGGAAGATAGATTATATTTCTTCTTGCTACTTTGTCATCTTCTCTAGTTATTAAGTTTAGATCATAAAAGGAAACTATGAAGCTGGGCTTTGTGGTTTATAATGAATTTTGACATGAATCATCATACGGGGAAGAGTTAAATGTTGAATTGAGTTGGATGATAAACCTCGTTTGGAATACATTGACTACATCTAATATAGTAAGGAGAGATTTAATACAAAAATGTGTTTTATAGACTTAAGAAAAGTACATTTCTGATGTCCACGATGAATAGGAAATTAACACGAATATTTAAAACTAAGAATCATTTCCCAATGGATGAATAGTAAATGGTTGTTCAAAAGGATAATGAGAAGCTGTTAACAATCTTGTGAAAGATTGCTCCAAATCACTAACATTATGGTAAGTGCTAATTAAATATCTCTGAGGCTTTGCCTTGTGTTAGAAAATTGTCAAAGATGACAAAAGATGGAAGTAATCAGTGGGAAAGTGACTAGATATAGACAGACATACTAATACATTTTTAGATGATGTGTGAATTGATCCAAATATCTAGGAAACTATTTGAAACTGTGCTTAAAAAGTATCTGAAATGCCCATATTCTCTGACCTAGAGATCACATTGTTAGAAGCAGGTCAAATATGGATTCTTTATAGTATCTTTAGCAATGCTTTTTGTGGTAGAAAAGAACTAGAAATATTCATTGATTTAGAAATGATTAAAGAAATTGTAGCACCTAAATCTAATGGAATATTATTGGGCTAGAAGAAACAATAAGTATGAAAAAATCACAGAAGCATGAGAAGACATTTGAACTGATGCAGACTGAAGGAAGTAGATTTAGACCCACTATACCAGAGACAGCAAACCTATGGCATGGGTGCCAAATGACATGCAGAGTGCTCTCTGTGGGCACTCAGTCACCCTCCTTCCCCCAACTTCATTATTAGAAAGGCAGAGGGACTCAGGTGGAGCTGCTCCCCTCCCCCTCTCCACCATACCTGATGACATTTTTTCACATCTCCTGCCTCTCTGCCCAGTAGTCTAATGGGAGTGCATGGGGTGGGGGTGGGGGGTTGTGGGTGCTTCACAGGCAGCAGAGCTGGAGGGGAGCAGAGTGCTCAGGCCACTCCCCTTCCACTTTACTCTAGCTGAGGATATTCCTTACTTTAACCACACCTCCTCCCAGCAGCCCAATGGGAATGCTTTCTCCCTTCTCTGTGTTGGGTAAAGGGGAGATGGGGCATACCCAGCATGTTGTGGTGGGGAGGGGAACAGCATGTGGTCTCTGGTGGGCCAGGCATGGCCCTTGGCCTTGGTGTGGTTTGGGCGTGGTACCCAGCATTCTTGTCTATAAAAGGTTCATTGTCACTGCACTATGCACATTGACTACAGTGATGTAAAAGGAATGAATAAAAACAAAACAAATAAAAAATGAAATTATTTGTAATCATGATGAAAGAGTGCCTTGACCCTGAATAAGAGATTACATTTATCATCCTCCTTTCTTCGTAGAGGTGAGGAAATATGGGTAAAGAATATTACACATGACATCAGACTCCTTTGATACATAGGTCAGGCTTTTGTACTTGTTATTTTTTTTTTCTTTTTTATATTTTTTTCTAAATAAGAGAGAACTACCTTACTTGGGGGGCATATTCACAAATAAAAGTGATATACAAACAGAAGATAATATTTTAAAAGAATTTATCAGAAGAAATGGTTATTGGGTAGATTATTTAGTATTTTATTGGAATTATGTTATTGTAGAGAAATGTTCATACCAAAATAATATTTATTTTTATTTTTATTATTTTTCTGGGGAAATGTAAGGGTGCAATACGTATCTTTCACTTATTCTTTTATTCAGGAACAATTATTATTTACTATGTGAAAGACATGGTGGATACCTGGAAAATAAGTGTAAATAATATAAACTGCTCTCAAAAAGTTTCAGTAAATTAGGAAATATAAAATTTGAAAACTAATAATTACATTAAAAATAGAGTTGATAACAGAAATAATAGAGGTTGAGATATTGTACTATGGTAGTTCAAAGAAGAGAGAGATCATATCAGGCTGAGGGAACCTTCTAGAGAAGATGACATTGAACTATCCCTGTCTGGGCCTGGCATAATGCTTGATGAGGAGAAATCATTGTACTATAGTATAAATTCCACTTGATTTAAGACACTAGGCAAAACCTACATAAAAGTCTCCAAAAGAAGATACGCAGATGCACGTTACATTATTCTGGACACTAAAATATTAATATCAGGCCTTTTCCCATCATTACTTGGAAGCAGCTAAAATGTAATCCAAAGCACACAAATTCCTTCAGCTTGAAATGGTTGAAAAGTAGTGATTGTTTATTAGGGAGGAAAATAATGAATAAGGATATTTTATACACACTGATTGGGGAAGCTGAGAAAATGTTGTAGTCATAACATTCTGTCTGAATCTCCACAGATGACAATCTGTCATTTAATAATATTGAAATTCATTTATAAGAAAAAGAAAGAAAGATACAGATGAGGTGAGAAAAGGAACATAATGAGGAGTCCACCAGATATATTAAAGCTCTGTAAGTATCTCTTCAATAACAAAAACTCCAGTCAGAACTGGAAATAACATAAATGGTGGTTTATATTTTTATGCTACTGTATAGCTCTATAAACACTTACTTTATCTTATTTGCACTTTATAAGGAACCTTTAAGATAAGAAATGCAAGTATTATCCTCTCAGTTGTATAGTTAGGGAAATTGAGGCACAGAAGGATGAATTGACTTGCTTATGCTCTCACAGATCAGAGACACCAAAGGTAGATAGAAACTCGTGTTAGCCCTCTTTCCAGTGTTTCAGACCTGTACCCAAAATTGAATTAAATTTCTAATACAAAAATATGGCTTTTATATAGAGCTACAAAATAAGACCATTGACATGTACTATTTGGTTTAAAGTGGCTTTCCTGAACCTGATAGGGCCCAATATATCTCTTTCATAGCTTATAATTCTTCTTCCTTATGAGAGTCAAGTCAAGTCAAGTCAACAAATATTTCTTAAGCACCTACTATCTGCTAGGCCCTATGAATTAGGGAGGTACTTGCCAGTAAAATCAAATTAAACTTAATGTCTGAAACAGAATATCAGAGAAATAATAATTCAAATAATTAATTAGTTACTAATCAAAGCATTTATTGTTGATCTCATAAACATATCTTTATTATTCTGAGGTTAAAAGTCATAGTGCTCACTCAGCCAAAAAAAAAAAAAACACCAAAAAAACCAATTTCAGATTCAGATTCAACTAGTAAACATTGCCACAGTGTGAAGAAATTCCTTAAGGATGATTCAACTGAAGTTTTTCATTTAAGAAATAATTGACCTGACAGAGACAGGTAGGTGGTATATTGCATGGGATACCGGACCTTTAATCAAGAAGACAAGTTCAGAATTTGTTTTAGGCATCTATTGATTGCATGATTCTCTTTGTTGTGAGAAAGAAATCAGAAAATATTTATAAGGAACTTTAGAAACCTTAAAATATCTACCTAAATGTTAGCTACTATTAAATTCTTTATTTAACTAATCAATTATTTAAATGATTATTTCTCTGAAACAATCACTTTTGAGGCTTAGGAAGTGTACTGGAAAAAAGAAATGGCAAGGGAAATCAAATAGATCTAAAGAATGTCAATCCAAGGACAGTAGGAAAAAAAAAGACTATCTAGGCCAGTGATGGCAACCCTTTTAGAGATTAAGTGCCTAGACTGAGACTCACATGCTCATGTGAGCCCCAAATAGGTGAGGGAGGAAATTATCTCATTGGGCTGCTGGGCAGAGGGGCTGGTGATGTGAGGTATGTCCTTAGGCATATGTGGAGAGGGGAGAGAGGCAGCCCCCTCCTGCACACATACCATTGTGTCACCAACAGAGAACTGAGCTATATTTGACCTTCAAGTTCTGTCTAAGGTCTTACGGATTAAGAAGTTATGTAAATTACATCTTAATGCCCTTTTCTTTTGTTAATATTCTGATAAATAGGGGATAGATTTGAGAAAATGTATCTCAATGCATGGTTCTTATATTTTGATTTCAAGGAAGTGGCCTTGAGGGACTACAGGGAAGATATTTGTAGAGATTAAGATATTTCATGGAGAAGTTTTTGTGCTATAATTTAAAGATTTGATTTCAAAGGCTTATTAAAGAATGTTGAAAAGGCAATGCTTGTGTTTTTTTTTTCAAAATGTGATTTTCACATTTATCCTGTAGAGTTATTGCCTTGCTTTAAAACTGTTTGCCAACTAATTTGAATATGTCAGAACTCTGCACTTGTTTAAAAACATTTACAATGCATTTAATCAGTAATATTTCATGCAGTGAATAAAAATTGGCAAAATATAGGTTATCTACATTCTTCCTCCCCTTTCTTCTGTGAGAAAAAAAGAATTTGTTTAATGAAATTACAAAAATTGAAATCGATATGGAAGTATTCCCTCATTGATAGAGGAGTTATATTTCTTGGAATTAGAATTTTTGCTCCCCAGGGACTCTTTCTCCCAGCATCCCAGTTACATATCTACAAAACGTACCAATGTAGGGAAGATATAAGTTTTGTGTAGCTCCGCTCTTGCTCTTTTCTTCCTGGAAAGAGGCTGTTGAGGCTGGGGGGAGAGTTTGGCAGGAAAGCTTAGTCACATAGTCATACTTTAGTTAGAAAATTAGGCTTTTAACTTCTATTTTTTCTTCTACTTCAAGTGATTATTAATAAATTTTATAAAATATAATGCTAGGAGTTATTGGATACTAATTTAAATTTTACAATTGTTTGACTTATCAAACATACATGCATATACATATGTATACACACAGTTGTATATTTATATGTAATCTTAAAAACTTGACATAGAATTCTTTATAACATAGAATTCTTATTATCATAGTCACCATAGAAACATATATATGTCAAAATAATTGTGTGCCTGTGTCTTTAAATCTCTGGGTCCTCTTACAATTTCACTTCTGTAGTATTCGTTAATATTATTCAAATACTTTTGACAGGTATGTTACACTAGACTCAGTGGATAGGCTAAAAGATCAAGCTATATCTTATTCCTCTAGCACAAGGCAAGAACCAATTTGCTCTCTTTGGGATTCAGGAATCTTTACCTATAGCTACTACTATAGTCTGTATCTCAACTTTCCAAGCCTATATTATTTCAACCACAATTTATTTCATGAGTTTCCTTATTTACAGGCATCACACTCTGTAATAATATATCTTATTCATGAATCAGATTTAACCTTCTGAAACAATTTTGATCAAAATAACCCTATGTACAAGAGCCTACCATGGCTTTCTAATATATATGTGTGTGTGTGTGTGTGTGTATGTATGTGTGTGTGTATGATAGTTAACATCCTTAGTGTGTTCTTAAATTAAATGATGAGAACTTTTCTCCTCATGACTTCTAAATTTATCATCCTAAAGGACAGTTTTGATTATAACAACCTTTTGCTCAAGAATTTATCGTGATTCTCTAATGCATATTAGACTAAGCTCAAATCCTTAGTCGTTTAGTTAAAGTAAATCTCTTCATACATCTGGACCACTATGTCTATCCAGTATTACTCCCTTATTTCTTTATTATCTTTCTCCTTTTTTTCTTTTTTTATTCCTATCTTATTATCCAAAACAGCAACAGAAAGATGAAAAGAATACTCCTCTGGCCAGGGTTATATGAAAGTTTCTTGGAACAAATTGGAGGTGAGCTGTATTATTTTCCCTTTGAATATCCTTATTCTACTGTGTTGGTTAGATTCTTTTATTATTTTCAGTTCCCTCTTCAAAGAAATTTCTCCAAGAAATTATTTAATAATAACCTTCCCTCTATATGATTCTTAATTTATGTTGAAGGTGTATATAGAAACATTGAAATCAGAAGAAATAGTATTCTCTTTGAATTACATCATTCTAGTACTTTAACAAATGTAGATTAAATTTAACAGATTTATGTTTATCCAATTATATTTTCCACTGGAAGATGCTATCAGAGCTTCAGTTTGCAGGAGATTGTGTTCCCTTGATGAAGGGACATTGCATTGAGAGGCACAAATTCTGATTGTAGGAGGGAGAGCTTGATGAGAGGAGAGGCCAGTTTAGAATAGAGGAAGGGTGAGCTGGAGCCACCTGTGAAGCCTGATTGCTAGCTGCTGATAATACACTAAGGGAGCTAAAGCAGAGGCAACCTCCTGCAAAGACTAGGAAGACTGATTGCTGGCTTGCTGAGAATAAGATAAAAGGTAAGACATAGTTCAGTCTTCTGTGCCCCATCAGGTGGCCCAAATGCCAGTCTCTCAGCCCAGACTACTTCTTTCTGGAAATCATATTTCCAAGGTAATATCCATTTATTTACTTGAAGAGGATACCTAAAATCTCTCACTGTCTTTTCCATATCTTTGCTAATTATTTTTTAATATGTACTATTTTAAAATGCATGCCCTTTTTATGGAATGCTAGAATAGTTTTAATGTAAAGGGGTTTAGGGGATTTTAGAATGTGTTCTGTTGATTTGGGCTAATGACTTCAGGCAAATGTGGTATATTTATCTCTAAAATATTCTACAGTTAACTCTAGAGTGAAAAGCAGAATTATTGTAATCATGTGCTGCATAAAGAATACCGGTAGATACTTGGGAATATAAAAAAAATGGATAAGACACATTTCCATTCTTCATGGAGTTTATTCATCACTGGAAAGAGTAAATTCATTTTTAACACTGAAATATCCAAAGAGAATTATAATCTCATTGATGCTGATATTTCATCTGATCCTACAGATTATGATCCATCTATACATGCCCATCGTTTGGAATTTTTTTCCACTTTCTTCCCTCAACTTGCAGCAACTAGTACTCCCCAAAATAATACGGGCCTTCCTAACTTACTTTTGAAATCAAAAGAATGATAGTGGACAATAAGGGTAATTTACTTCTTATCACTTGTTTTATGGCCTTATCCTTTGTTCTGGCCACATAACCAAAACATCTTTTTCAATCATATGTTTTTATAACCTCTTATATTCTCATTCTTTGTATTTCTTCATTTGTTAAATGTTGCTGCTTGATCACTATCAGCATATCTATATTTTGTTCTGAGTGGTATTAAATTTTAATTCTGCAAAGACTGAATTATTTTGTTACTTGTAGCCATATAACACTAGTAGAAAGATAGCCATGTGTTTCAGTAAGAAGTTTGGTTTCATTAGAAGGGCCTTATAATTTCCCCATGGCAATTCAGTCAGATTTCCTATGCCTGTTTAGCTCTAGGCCCAAATAATCACAAATTTTCAATGGACATTGAAGAAAAATTTACTGATGATTGAGCTCTATAAACTGTGAAATTGAAAGCCACAATATGACCAAAAAGCATCCTTCATACTGTTCATTTTTTTATGTGAATAGTTACAACAGTCATTTAGGAGTAGTTATGGATGCTAGCAACAAGAATTTGCATTTTTCTGGGATTTGATGCAATTAGCACAATGCCATTCACTAATAACATATAAAGAACTTAATTCTCTATGTAGGAGTCCTCCTTAGCTTGGATTCTTTAATAAATTTCCTTCTTATCAAAAACTTTAGGGAAGAATATGTCTTATTTGTTCCCTACCTGATATTAATGATCAGAAAGTTTGTTTTTAAAAAGAGTTTATCTTTTTTAGCTATATATCTTTCAAGGAATCTTATGTGATTATGCATAAATATAGAAGATACTTTCTGGAAGACAGCAGTCATAATGGCTTTATGCTTTACCAAATAAAATGTGTTTTTATAGTCAATAAACAATAAATGCAAGGGTGGAGCCAAGATAGCAAATCTCCTTCCAATATTTTATGAAACTATCTGCCACACTCTTGCAAATGCACTGTCTTCCAAATGGGTTTTCTTTATTTACAGTTTAGCTATTTTTTTCTGTTTTCCTATTTGTGTTCTCTGAAAGGTCATTTCTATTTTCTGTATAGGTACACTGATGCCTATGATGGTTGAATATAAAAGTGGTGGCTCCATCATCTCTAATGTAAATGTTATTTGGCAGGTAAGTCAAATAACTCAAATGATTTGGAGCTGGTTAGGTTCTTTTGCTTTGTACATTGAACAATTGATTTATGCCATTTAAATTTCTATGTGTAAGATTAAAAATTAATATCCAATACTCCAAGTAGTCTATTTTTATAAGATTTATTAATAATAACTTGAAGTAGAGGAAAGTGATAGCCTTAGTAAAGTGAGGCTTCCCAGACTGTGCATGCGGGAGAAGAGAGAGAAAGAAGGCAAAGTTATACACAACTTTATCAATACAGCGTAAGAACATATAACATGGGGACGAAGGAAAGGGATTCTGGAAAATGAAGTTCAGGGGTATAAGATTCTAATTACATATATGTAAATTGTGATCATAGCATTTCTTCTCTCCTTACTTTGTATTTCATGATCAATAGCTCAACGAATTTGAAGTTATTTTAATTTCATGCCATACATCTCTAATATTTATTTCTTCTTTTAGCTTTATACTAATTTTGATTTTTCCTCTAAAAAGTACTATGCTGTTGTTTTGTTATCACATGTTGGTGACCTTAGGTTCTCAAAAAAACCCCCAAAAACTATGTAAGTAGAATATTCATTCTGGCTGATTCTACCATAACAAACAAACAAAAAAGAATGAGTATGTTGCTTTTTAAGGACTAGTCCTATTGTGTACAAATAGGATTAAAATCACTTGACTAGCGACTAGGTAATGATTTATTTGGAAATGGAAACCCATCAAAATAGGGGAAATACAAAATGGTGCTCAGTCTTATGTGACTTGTCCCCTTCCCACTTCTTCAGTAATGATATCAGAGTAGAAGAAAAAGGGGGAAATACTGTTAAGGATCACATAGTTCAAGATGATGTGAACAAATTAAAACAATTATCACCTCACACTTCATACCTATCAGACTGGTTGATATGAAAAAGGGGGGAAATGATAAATGTTGGAGGGATGTTGGAAAATTAGGTTGCTGCTATGCTATTGATGGAGATGTGAACTGATCCAAGCTTTCTGGAGGACAATTTTGAACCATGCCCAAAGGGCATTAACTTGTGCATATTTTTGACCTATCAATACCACTACTACATCATTCAGGGAATGAATAAACAAGTTGTAGAATATGATTGAATTGGAATACAATTTTGCTATAAAAATTTACAAACAATACAAAAAATAATGTAGACATTAAATAATGCAGAGAAGTGAACAGAGCCAGGAGAACACTATACACCACAACAGTAATTATATTTGATGATCAAAAGTGAATGAATTAATTATTTTCAGCAATGCAAGGATCCAGGACAACTCCAAGGGACTCATGATGAAAAAAGTTATACACTATCACTGAAGGAACTGATGAAGTCTGGATGCAGATTGAAACATAAAATTCTTCACTTTATTGCCTCCATAATTTTTTTCCTACTGTAAGCCATATCTGTCTTCTTTCACAAGATATTGAACATGAAAATATGTATTGTATGGTAACACATATCCAAACTATATTATGTTACCTGATATCTAAGGGAAGGTGAAGGGTTGGTAGGGATGGAGAGAATATAGATTGCAAAATTTTAGAAAATGATTATTAAAAATTATGTCATGTAAAAAATAATTGACTTAGGAATAATAACTTACCTTTAAGCACTCTATAGACCCTCATCCAATGACTGAGTGGTGTGAGATTCATATTGCAGAGAGGGGTTCAAGCAGCAGAGAGGGGTTCTGGCTACAGCACAGAATTCAATAGTGCCCCCCAGAACTCTAAGAGAGGGGGCAAAGGCTGTTGGACCCCTGGGATAAGAAGGCAGGTCACCCTGCTTGCTGGTCTTGGGTCTTGGGTCTTGAATCTTAGCAGAGCCATTCAGTTCCTGACTGCCAAGGTGCTTTACTTTTGTTATGATTAAAAATGATGAGGGCCAAGATAAAAAAGGAGAATAGTATTTTAATAAAAGCCATGCTGATAGAGATAAATTGACCACGTGCCTGTAGGAAAAACTTATTCCAACCTCACCTCAGCCATTTACCTTCCTCCCTCCTCGAGTTCAGGTCACTAAAGAGGAAGTTCCAAGTCACTACCCCCTACTTAAAACCGTCCCTCACCTTTAATACATCATCCAAAACAGGAAACCCATGAAACCCGTTGGACCATGGGAAATGTAGTTTTAAGGACCCCCACAGGTCCACAGAAGTTTGTCAAACACTATATTGAGGTTCAATCCTTCCAAATAGAACCCCAAGTGATTTTAACTAACACATTATCCCCCTGTGATCCTTTGGGAGATAAATCTCCCCAATGCATCAGGAAAATATAATCAAATTAGAGTTTACAATAATTTAGAGATAAAAGGGAGAAAGAACAAAACCAATGTTCAGTACATTGACAAAAAAACCATTAAGGGGGCAGTCCCCCTTTCTGGCATAAACTGTCCATTCAAAATAAATGCATCCAACCCCATAGTTCAGATCAACTGTGCCCCAAAGTTCAAATTGGATCTTCATGATCCAGTGAAGGCTCTTCAGGCATCTTTTGGTGCCTCCACCAAACAGGTTCATCGTCTGGATTCTGGGGAGAGGGCAAAATCCTTATCCTGAAATTACTCTCAAAGAATTTAAACTTTACATTATAGATTACAAAACATACATTTTCTTCTGAGAATTAACATTACCCCCCTGAGTTTACTTCTAAAGGAGTAAAAATTGACTTGCAATATAGATTATAGTTCCCTTCGTGGTCGCCAAACTGTTATGATTAAAAATGATGAGGGCCAAGATAAAAAAGGAGAATAGTATTTTAATAAAAGCCATGCTGATAGAGATAAACTGACCATGCGCCTATAAGAAAAACCTATTCCAACCTCACCTCAGCCATTTACCTTCCTCTCTCCTCAAGCTCAGGTCACTAAAGAGGAAGTTCCAAGTCACTACCTCCTACTTAAAACCATCCCTCACCTTTAATACGTCATCCAAAACAGGAGACCCATGAAACCTGTTGGACCATGGGAAATGTAGTTTTAAGGACCCCCACAGGTCCACAGAAGTTTGTCAAACACTATATTGAGGTTCAATCCTTCCAAATAGAACCCCAGGTGATTTTAACTAACACACTTTGGTTAGACATTCAACTACATCACAGTCTACCATAGTTTAGTTATCTTGATATAGAAGAAGAATATTATAGGGTTAGAGAGCAGATCAGCCATTCAAAATACCTTACTCCCTTTGGGGGGAGAGGCTGCTTTGACATAATTGTTTAAGGGTTTCCCTGACCTTATCAATCTTTATCCATCTCCCATCCTTCCCATTCCCACCTATCATTAAACCTTTTATCAACTGGGAGCAGTGCCTAGAGATATATTTTGGGGATATACTCACAACTTCCATAAGTCAAGTTTCTGTTACTGGTGACCCTGAAGTAAATCCTAACCTCTGTGCCTATCAGCTTCTAAGGCATCAAGCTTCTTCAATACAATCCTGTGGGGAAATAATTTGGAGAAAGTTATCATCTTTAAGAGTTTAGCCTTTCCTAACTTACTGTCTTGGTCCAGGAGATAACAAGTCTGTTTGTCCACTATTACAAGATTGTAACTGACTTTCCAACTGCCTAGGGGGAGGGGGGAAGTGAAGGAGCACTTTGACAAGATCTTGCCCCTCCCTTCCAGTCAAGCCTGCTTGTGGGTGTGTGTCCCTCTATAGACCAAAGGATTAAGAAGACTACATTGCTACTGACCTCTGTCATCTTACAGAGCTTCCCTAATACAACAATGGATATGCTGTTAGAGCAAATGACTGATATCAATATTAGCATTCTTCTTCTAAATATAAACAGAAGAATGGAGAGGATGGCACTTAAATTAAAACTCAATTCAGTTCAGACCTAAAATATTTTCCTTGAAAAACAAATAAAAGTGTTTGCAGAGGTAGTTTTTATTGTGCATCCAAAGGCTATAAGAAAATATATTTCATAGAAAATGTAAATATGTTGTATTACAGGATTTTGATAAATATTTGCCTTTTTTTTCAGTTGTTTTGTGATTGTTTCAGACACTTCATGACCTCATTTCAGGTTTTCTTGGCAGAGATACTGGAGTGGTTGGTTATTTTCTTCTCCAGCTATTTGGACACTTGAGGAAACTGAGGTGAATAGGATTAAGTGACTTGCCCAAGGTCAAACAGGTAGTAAGTATCTGAGATTAGATTTGAATTCAGGTCTTCCTGACTCCAGGCTCTGATATCTATCCACTGTGCCACCTAGTAGCCAAGTATTTGCAAAGAGACCTAAATTGAAATAAGTGAAATTTTTGCATGACATACATTGCAGAGAAAAAAGGATTGGAAGTGTTTTTAAAAGATAACATTGAATAAATCAGGGCACGCTTTTTTACTTAGTGACATCAATGCAAGTAAAGGAATAAGCAAAGATGGGTGAAAAGTATATTGAAAAATATGGCTCATTGTTAAAGAATGTGAAAGGCCAGAGTATCAGAGTGTTGTAGAAACTTCATGTCAATAGAGCATAGATACTTGCTTTCAGGAAAATAGCAGAAACCAAAACCAAATATAAATCATTGCATTTGACAAATATTGAAACAAGTAATTTTTTAAACCCTTACCTTCTGTCTTGGAGTCAATACTGTGTATTGGCTTCAAGGCAGAAGAGTGGTAAGGGTAGGCAATGGGGGTCAAGTGACTTGCCCGGGGTCACACAGCTGGGAAGTGTCTGAGGCCGGATTTGAACCTAGGACCTCCCATCTCTAGGCCTGACTTTCAATCCACTGAACTACCCAGCTGCCCCTCTGAAACAAGTAATTTTTAAAAAATCAGATTGATCATATTTTGATATATTGGAAATGACACTTTGCTAAAACACTCTCTAGTCCTAAATCAGTTATTTGTGAATATTCAGACCATCATTATTAGCCTGAATAGTAATATTATTATATCTGATATTTATCTAGTGCTTTATATTACCATGAGGTAAAATGGCATAGTCAATATAGTCCTAGCTGCTGAAGACAGGAAGAAATGGCTTCAGATCTCACTTCTGACATATATAGTCTATGACTTCTGGGAAAAATCATTGAACATTTCAGCTGCCTCGGAAACTCTCCAAGAATAAAACTTTCTGAGAAGGTAGACTTGATTTAGAAAAAAAAGTTTTCTTGCTGGGAATATCTTACAATGAAATCAGTGGTTCATTCCCAACGCACCCTGTTACTTTCACATTATAAAATGGTTTACATTCATTATTTCCTTTGATCCTATTAGGTAAGTACTGGATGTTAAATTCCCTCTTTTAAAGGTAAGAAAACTCAGAATTGTTATATAACTTACCCATGTTTACTAAGCTACTAAAGCAGATTTTTTCTGTCTCCAAACACTGTTAAAAATAAATCTAGTTTGTTCTGGTCATGATGAACTTTACACCAGAGTATAGATTTAGTTCTGGAAAGGATCATTTAATCAAAACAACCTCTTTTTACAGATAAGGCAACTTGAGGGTTAGAAAGGTCAAATCACTATTGCAAGGTCATATAGAGAATCTGGCAGAGTGAGGATTCAAAGATAGGTCATCTGGCTACAAATCTAAGATACTCTATCATATTATGTTTTCCCCCTTCATGATGAAGAGAAATGTGTAATGACTCTGGAGGAGCACTTGGATTCAAGTCCAGTATTTGATCTCTTCTTAAATGATCTTCAGAAAGTCTCACGAATAAGTGTTTATTAATGACCATCTATTTGCCAGGCATTATGAATCATAAGTTCCCTGAGACTCAGTTTATTCATCTGTAAAAAAAGGAGATTAGACTAGATGGTCTCTGAGGGCCCTTCCAGGTTTAGTCCTGACAATTTCATTTTAGTCTTGTAATTTCTCAGCATAATATTGTGTTTAAGTTATTTTCTTATAAATGTGACAACCGACTCAGAGAAATTACTCAAGGTCACACAGATGGCAAATGGCAGAATCAGGAATGGAGCTGAGATCTTTTGACTACAAATCTTGTATTCATTCCAATAGATCACATATAATCACATCCATTATATCATAATAAATAACATAAAATTGTTAATTAAATTTTTGTTCCACTCTTGACTGACGAAATGCTGTAGGACACTTTTAGGTAATATAGTTTGGGGAGATTTTAAAGTTATAGTGTATACTCTAAATATAGCTACTTTTTCATTTGAATATTTTAAATGTCTCCTCACTCTATTTTCTGAATAACTAAAAGGATTATATTTAAAATTTTGTATCTTCAAATAACATGAGAACTAATTTTATTTCTATTTTAATTACAGAAAAGTGAAAGCTTTTTAAGAAGTCGTTTGGTTTTAAAATATATGCTTTATTGCTTTAAAATATACAGCAATTCAGT
Source organism: Gracilinanus agilis (assembly GCF_016433145.1). Lineage (NCBI taxonomy): Eukaryota > Metazoa > Chordata > Mammalia > Didelphimorphia > Didelphidae > Gracilinanus > Gracilinanus agilis. Next base: position 185,689,610 of record NC_058132.1, on the reverse strand, counting down.
TATCATAATTGAAATCTCATCATATAGGTGAACGAACTTCCTCTTACAGTTGGAGGAATCTGAGCCTTCGTGATAAAGGGCAAGGATTTTGTCCTATTATAAAATCTATGGAAAAAATGTAACCTCTCTACTATTCATCTCCAGAGTCACATAATTTATAGATTAGCTTCTTGCTATCTTCCCCAACTGAGTTTGAAATTGGAAACTTCTAAAGCCACTCAGGACTAGCTAGTGGTTGTTGTTGTTATTTTTAAATATGAAGTTCCCAAATCCAAACAGAGTACTGGTAGAGATATTGGGTGTGTGTGTGTGTGGGGGATACTTTTGGAAATGTAAGAGGGGGGTAGTGTGAGAGCCTCATTCTATTTCCCAGGACCACTTAAGCATTCAGAAAAACATTCTCAAAGCACCTCAAAAAAAGTCAGCACAGGTAAGATTAGAATTCAGAATTCCTGACTGAATCTTTTCTTTGATTTATTCACAGACTAAGAGACATAAGAAGCTAAAGTGATATTGGCATCATTTCCCCTCACCCCTTGTGACTCTGTTTATGAAATTGTAATGGCAAAATGCTCTTCTAAGAATCAGTGAGATGTGAAGTTTGATCAGCTTCAGTTTTTATGTGGTAAATATTTTACCTTTTTCTATCTTTCATTATGTTATATTTATGGCTCTATTATCATGTGCTAAGCACTATTTTGAAATAATACTGGTATTTTTTTTATGAAATACAATCTCCTTTTGTGAGACACCTAAAGAAAATTGACTATTTTTTCCCATTTTCCTTATAATACCCAGGAATGAGTCTTATAGTATCTAAGTGTTTTGTTGAAGTATATGAGAGTGATATGAGCTAGATTTATTTGTTTTTTATAGACATGAATAGCGGCTATGCCAGTGTAGGCCAATAGCTATCTTGGCTACCAGGAAAAAAGGAACTGGGTAGACTCCCACTGCCTTTTTGTGTGGGTGCCAATAAAATTGAGAGGGGAAAAAAATGAAGCTGTGAGGTTAATGAGAATTATTCTATCTTCCCCCTACTACATAGAAGCTCAATCATCACTTAAATGCACATTCTGGCTATTATGAAATATAATCACAGTTTTTAATAGCATTAATCCCTCCAAATCATTTATTAACATAATTAGCATGGAGCTCTTGAAACCATTGTCTCGCCTTGGGCTTCATCATAGGCCTAACTAGCAAACCAACCATTAACTGCTGATAGAGACCAATTCTGCAGGGACTCAGAAGTGTGATATAAATGAAGCTTAGAATTAAAGCTATTAATTGGGGGAAAGAAGAAGGCTTGCTGCTTTAATTTATCCCTAGTCTTCGGCTGAAAGATTGTTTTGCCTCATTTTGGGGTAGGTTAAGGTTATATTAATGATTTGTTGGCTTATTACTGAAAGTAATTTTAAGTAATTTTTATTTTTATAAGAATAAGTAATTTTATAAGAAAAATAATTTTCATTTTCATAAGAATAACATCACTTAAAAGTCATCAGTCAAAAGTAGTAACGATAGCATTTATATCAAGCTTTAAAGTTGGCAAGAGATTTTTAATATATATTAATTCACTTGATATTACAGGGTAATCTATATCTAGATTTATATGTGTATCACAATTTGAGAATGAAATTATAGCATATTATGACTAAATTTCCATAAAATTGGAAAAACTGACATTAATATACCATTAAATCCATGCTTCTGTGTCAGGGCATGCATGCTCCTTAATAAATGATAAATTTTTGTACAATTTAATTTTTTAATCTCCATAATGATGTTTCCATCATTTTTATATCATTTGCTTTTACTTGAGGAAATTTTGTTCCTTCATGTTTAAGTGAACTTATTATTTTATTTTATTTTTTATAATAATGCTATTTATTACCTTAACTTTTGTCAGATTTTCTTCTTCTCCAAGTTAAAGTTCAAATCTCTCATTTTTTCCCCCATCATACTATGAGACCTTGACTTAGTAATTCTGATTTATTGGGATGGTTTAAGAATCATTTGGACCTGAAATGATAATTTTTTTTCTTTTTTTTTACATCTGTGATTTTTTCAACACAGTGACACTCTTGGACATCTCTTTAGTGACTAAGAGCATATCAGAATTTCCTTGCTAGTGAAAATTCACATAACCATTTTTATATAAAAATCTTTCAAAGATACTGTTTGAACTCGGGTCTTTCTGTGTGTGGGGTTGACACTTTCTCCCCTACTCCATATTTTCTGTCTGCAATGAGGAAAAAATAATTTTATTCCTCTTCTTTGAATTTATATGTTCTTTTTCTTATTAATCTTATTTTATATTCATTTGTTTTCTTTAAATTATTTTATATTTATATAGTGCTTTGCTATTTTTAAATATTTCATAAACATCTTTTGAGGAAGTGAAAATTATAGTAATAATCTCCCTTTAATGGTAATGCCTTTTCTTTAATCATCTCCAATTTACCTTATATGTACATACATTTATTTATAGCACTTTATATATAACATGTATTTCAATATTATATGTTTGAATATGTGATATTTACAATTTATGTTTATATTTAGCATTTTACATGCTACATATATCTGTATCACTTATGTATACATATGAATATATAATATGTATATATATAATCAGATTATATAAGGCATTTATACATAACTCATTTGATATTTCAAGATAATCTATATCTATAATTGCATCTAAATCCCTATCTGGGAATAAAAGTTTATCAAATAAATTTATGTGAAGTTGAAAAAAAATATATACATCAATACATACACTCATGTCTCTCTTCTTGCCTCCTTCCCTTCCATTTTTCTTCCTTCCCCTTCCTCCCTTCCTTATTTTCTTTCTTTCCTTTGGCTCTTTAGATTTTGTATAAAGTTTTATCATGTTGTCTCCCCCATTAGAGCTCCCATTGAGAGAGGGCACTGTTTTTAACTTTTTTTTTCATATCCTTGGTGTTTAGCACAGTGCCTGGAATACAGTTAGTCTTTAATAAGTTATGAACTGATTACTGACTAATTCCACAGATGGAAATCTGAAGTGCAGCTATAGTAGATGGTACACAGAGTTTCCTAGCTACAAGCCCAGTGATCCTCTCATTTCACCATTTTTCGTGCTTTCATAAAGTAATAGCAGCAGCATAATGGATAAGAGACTGGACTTTAAGTCACAAAGACCTAATTTTAAGTCCTTGCCTCACATTTACTGGTTGTGTGACTGAGAAAGTTAGCCCCTCAGTACTCTAGGCAATCCTCTAAGATTTTAAACTGCAGGGATGATCCTGACTTCATCGGTAAAGCAAGCTAACTTGGGTGGGAACTTCATGTCAGTGATATCTCAGATACAATGCATATTGTGGTTGTGATTGTCTCATCTGGAGTTTTATTGGAATAGATACTGGAAAGGCTTTCCATTTCCTTCTCCAGCTCATTTTTACAGATGAAGAACAAAGGCAAACAGGATTTTAAGTGACTTGCTCAGGGATACACTCAAGCCAGATTTGAAGTCAGGAATTTGAGTCTTCTTGACTCCAGAACCTGCACTCTATCTACTGAGTCACCTATCTGCTGCTAGGTATAGTTCACATTGCTATTAGAAAGAAAAAAATGAGGGTTTTTAAATATACTTTGCCCTTTTACATTCTGATAATAGTTTTTTTTTTCTTTGAAAATTAGGTGATCTTTTTCCTGGAATTTGCCTTTTACTTTCTTCTTTTTATTATTAATATTTTTAGTCCAGATTACATGTTGATTAAATTTTTAATAATTGCTATGTCCTCTCTTTCCCTTTCACCTGGCATCCCTTCCCAAGGTGGCAGGTGATATGATGTATGTTGTACATGTACATGACACAATACATCTTTCCGTATTCATCATGGTGTGAAAGGAGATATATCACTTACATTAGAGAATGTAATGTAACACCATGGAGAAAAAAAGTAAAACATGGCATGGTTCAGTTCGTATTCAGACTCTTGTCACTTCCTTCTGTGGTGGTGGAGAGTCTTTTTTGTCAAGAGTCCATTGAGGTTGCCCTGGATCCTTTCATTGTTGATAATAGTTAAATCATTCACAGTTGACCATTGTACTTATTGCTGTCACACAGTGCATAATGATTTCCTGGTTGTGCTCAACATTTACCTTCATTTTCCTGCTAAACAGAATTATTTAAGAACCCAGTTTATCTTTACATTTCAATGGATACTTTAAATACACATAAAATGTAAAGTTCCTCACTCAATAAGAAGAATACAATTTTTTTGAGGGCATTTGTGCTCCCAGTAGTTAGTAAGATTTCTACAATACTGGAGAGATAGAATAAATGTTTCTTGAATTGAATCGACTTACTGACATAGTACACTGAAGTTATTTAGAAAGGGATACATCTTTCCATGTCTCTTGACCCTATAATTTTCCCCTCCCCTTCCTTAGAAGGTTCTGTAGGAAGAAGAGAAATTTACAGGACCAACTGAATTCTTTACTTATCAGATTTCCCAGAGATTAAAGAGAATGAATGAATAATAAAATGAGAATGCCAGTTGTTTATATATACACTATTTAGGAATACACACAAATCAATGAACATTAAATTGTTATCAAAATATATAATCTATTATCTATAAATAACTTCAGGTTGAAAAAAATTCAGAAAAATGATATAAATTTATCAAAAATCCATGATGCTGTTGTCTTTTTTCTTTGAAAGCTTGGCAAGTCTTTCAAAGGCTATTTTACAATTTTTAAATTGGTAAATAACACAGTTTTACAAATAGTTGATATCTGATTCAACTCAGGATTGTATTCTAGACTTTCTTCAATCTCTATATAAGGAAATATATATATGGAAAATCAGTTGCAAAGGATGTCTGAAATGATTGAGTCGGACTGGTTAAAAGATGAAAGCGATAGTTAATAGTCAAGGTGATGGTTTGGATTCAAGTTGGTATAAAAGAAAGCTTAACACCAAGATAGAACTAGGTTGGTCTTCAGAAGTCATAGATGGCACAGAATTATTACAAATGGATATTTATCATAAAGATGTAAGATGTCTCAAAGCCTTGGAGTTTTGCGTGTGAAAACCAGGAAGCTGAAAGAAAATATTTGAAGGAGTGGGTAATTGTCTTGCAGTGATATCCTCTAGATTTTTATTGCTTTTGTTCTTGTCTTGCCCTTCTCATTTATTTGCATTGTGAGATATAATGGATCTTGCACTACTGAGGGAAAGGATGATCTTAAGGAGTTTCCCTGGCAGACTCACTTGAAATAAATTGAAGGAGGGAGGATCCATACAGAAGATTAAGGAAAAATATCTTAAGGACTTTCTAAAGATAAGTTAGAGCTTAGCAGCTTAGAGTAGAGAAGTAGAACTATCAGGAGGCAATGAGTTAAAACAACAGATTAAATTCCTGCACACTCCAACTGGCCGGTTATTCTGCCTACTAAATGAGCTTGATCCCTGAAGGCAGTTTCTTGAAGTGACAGACCTCTTGCTTCTCTTGGAAATATAGTCAGCAGTTTTTCATAGCTTGATGTATGGATATGTAAAGGCTTTGCCTTTACACACCAGCTGAACTTAATTTGATGTTTGTTTTTGTACTCTAAGAGATATTGCAGTGCCTATTCCTTTTATGGAGCAAGACCCAACATCTCAGGTGAGATCTCTAGGGGTGAGTAGAGCAACACTAATCTGGGAGCAGGTCCAGCAAGAACAGAGTAAGGTCTTCCCCAGAAAGTATGGACACCCCTCAAAAGTAGAGGCATCCATGTATGAACCCTGGACACATTTATGTGTCTATCGGTATGCAGGCCCAGATTATTCATGCCGCCTATGTGTGGTGTTAAATATCTGTATCCAGGCCACATATTTTCCTTATATAGGTGCTTCTTCATATGTGTACCCTGGCCATAAGTGATCCTTATATCCCTGTACTGATACCTCTTCCCCTGACTTGTGCATCCCTACTGATCTCCCACTTTTCCTACTGAAGAATTATGAATTTGTGAGAGTATACCCCCGGACCCTCAGCATGTGGAAAAGATTTTCCTTGGCTACTTTTCTTACTATACTATCATATGAAATACCTTATGTTCTCTAGCTGACTAAGATAAAAGCCTTTGGTGGGGACTAATGAACTATAACATTGAATGGATGTCACCATGCTGTGGTCTGTTGAGGTAAATTATAGTTGCAGAAACAAAAATAGCTTATAAACATCATCCCATATAATATAAAAGTCTAATTTTAATGATTTCCAATTATGCTCTAATGGCCTTCGAAATACCTTCCAATTCTGTAGTTCTGATTTAAGTCATCTCTATGCTAAAGTCTCTTTTTTCCATGTTATAATCATACATCTAGGTATCTCTTTTATGTCAATTTAGTATAGATAATCTTGTTAAAATACAATTTATAAGTTATGGTAATAATTAAAGTTATATTACTTTAAAATATTTTGATAAGCTTCTGAATTTGTTTTAATTTTCTGATTCTCTACCCACTATGTCAGAAAACAGCCTAGTTACAAGATTATTTTCTTGAAATTGGGGCTTCTTGAAATTTTGACCTCTCAAAGAAAATTAGTGAGGAGGAGAGAAAAAGGCCTATTATAAAGATATTTTACTTTAAATTTCTGAGTAATAATTTTCAAACCATTAAACCTGATTTTCTACATATGATATACCATATCATATCCTATAAAAAATTGAATACTAACTGTGAAGATTTAGGAGATTTGCTTTAAAGTTTTTCAGGATTGTAATAGCATCATGAAAAGGTGAAAAGAATTTCTAAACTGAAGGGAAAAAAATACTAAACATATGTGAGAGTACATAGAGAAGGCAAATTCTTGCCAGTACTCAAATGACTGCCTTCTTGGCAAGTTAACCAAAATAGTAAGATAATGAATCTTCCTCTACATTTTATTCCTGCGGAGAAAACTGAAGGTCAAGAGCAGTTATATCTTGTCCAAGCCTTAGCAACTACCCCCCAAAAAAGTGATGAAGACTTGAACCCAATTATGACTTAAAGCTCAAATCTCTTTTCAATGTACAATTGTTTTCTTCTATTTTTTTTCTTTGTAACTATAAATTATAAGCTCTTTGGACTTTTGTGGTCTAGCCTGCAAACCTATTTGGCATTTTTTGGTTTGGTTGGGAAACATTGTACCACTTTTAAAACACTAACATACACATTAACTTTGGAAATATCAATATGAAACAGAATATGTTTTATCCTTTCTGCAGATGAGAAGAGAACCCAGATGAGTTTTGTTCATCATGTTATGTGTAAAGTCTGAGCATTTTAAAGCAATATCAATCAGATGATTTTAAGAACTCATAAACATATCAAATATAGATAGTAATTATTCAGTCTGAAAATTTAGCTGTGGACATTCCATCAGATTTCAAAGTGTGACAATTTGGGCTTCCTTTAACTGTCAGTTACTATAATCATCATTTAACTCTAACTCCAGAGTAAAATTATAGTTTCTTTTTTTTCCCCTGATGATCAAAGATTTGCTGAGTAGCAGTGTGGAATATTGGATAAAGAACAAGCTTTGAATCCAGAAAGAGTTGAATTCAAGAATAAAGTCTCTAACACCTATTGGCTATGTAATATTTGACCCCTTAATCGCTGAATGATCTAGGCAAGCCTCTAAAACTTGACATTGACAAGCTGTTGACCAGCATAAGTAGAGGATGTCTCACTAGAAGCTCTCTGTCAATTTCCATTAGCGGTCTCAGGGGACAGAGCACCAGGCCTGATATTGGGAGGTCCTGAGTTCAAATTCAACCTCAGACACATCTTAGCTATGCCGCCCTGGACATGTCACCTAACCTCTTTTACCTAGCCTTTGCCCTTCTGTCTTAGAGTTGTTAGTTACTAGGATAGAAAAAAAGAAGAGTTTTTTTTTTAAATACATTTCATCTTCTAGATAAACTGATATGTAACTTGGTCTCTTATGCAAAAAAGTAGGATTAAGAATTTTACACAAGTCTTAAATACATGTACAGTAATATTAGATTATACTCATATAATATACTCATATAAAGTTATAGATTTAGAACTGAAAAGAACCTTAGAAGTAATCTTTTACAACCTGAATGCCCATGTTGTCTCTACCACTTGAAAGATCCTTAAAGGTCAAGGATATGCTATACTAGCATTTTTAAAAGTACAATATGCCAATATCTTTTCCTTGTGTACTGTCTTTTCTCCTCCTGTCTATCCTGGGTGTTCACCATTTTGATCATCCCTAATCTCTAAATTCTAAAGTCACTTCATTTACTCCACTTTTTCTTGTTTCTTAGGAATATGTTTGACTTTTCCCCATCTTCAAAAAAAAAAAACAAAACAACAAATGCTTACTTCAGGCTATCATTCCGCATCTTTCTATCCTTTCATCATGAAACTCCTATAAAAAAGCGGGCTGCACATGCTCTTAACATTTTCTCACCTTCAACTGACTTTTTAACCTCTTACTATATATTTTCAATCCATACCATTATACTGAAACTGATTTCTTTCTAAGGTCAGTGGTGATTTCTTTTTATTGCTCTATCCACAGGTCTTTTCTCATTTTTTTCCTCTATGCAATATATATATATATTTTAGATGTTCATCTTGAGGGCAGTTTGGGTAGCTCAGTAGATAGAGAGTCATATTCTGGGTTCAAATATGCCTCAGACACTTTCTAGCTGTGTGATCCTGGGCAAGTCACTTAACCCCCATTGTCTAGCCCTTATTGCTCTTTTGCCTTGGAACTAACACACAGAATTGATTCTAAGACAGAAGACAAGTGTTTAAAAATAAGGAAAAAAAAAGACCATCTCATCTTTCAGAAAGTTCTTCCTTTTCTGTGTTGTGTCTTCTTAAATCTACTTATGTTTATTTTAATGTGTTTAAAATATTTATGGGTGAACATATTGTAATGCCCTTCCCCAATACACACACAGGGAAGAATATTAATTCCTTAAAGACAGAGATTGCCTTGTCTTTTATATTTCTATCTTCTGCTTCTAGTAATATACTAGGACATTAACAGATACTTGATGATTAGTTGAAGTAAACTGAAAGAATTAATCATATTTTTAAAACAATAAAACATTCATAATTAGATTTGACTCTAAATGTTAGCAGTTATATAAAAGGCATACATACTGTGTCCTACACATCTATTTCAATAAAGCTCAGAATGCATTCACCCCACATTCTCCGTCAAAAACATATTGCCTTCATAGACAAAATAATTACTTAATGTTTGTTGAACTAAAATGAATTAACACTAGTTGTCATGAAATATTAAATATAAAAATATCTTTATATTTTACTTTCTGATTGGTTGTTATTTTGATTTTAAAGGGTTAGATTAGTTCAAGATATGGTGCAATGAATTCTGAATAATTCAGGTAGTGGATAGAATGACCTATTTCTTAAAGGTTTCAGGGCAAGAAAGATTAAATCAATATACAATGAATTGTGAAATAATTGTGTTATTCAGAAAGTCTACTCAGCTATATCTGTGACTTTGTTAATCATATTACAGAAATAAACAAAAACTAAGTCTATGATTCTTAACATAGATTTTTATTCAATAATAATTACTCTGTAAATCTAATTCATTTATTTACTAATAATACACAAGAAAACAAAACCATAAGCAACAAAAAATAACCATTTTTAGTTTACTATAGATGGTTCTCAGAATTGCTAATATCTTTCTTATTTTTTATAGTACTGTAACTTTCCATAGCAATAATACCCTACAGTTTCTTTAGCAGTTTCTCAACTACTAGACTCATTTCCCTCATTTACTTGCTACCACAAAAAAGTGCTTCTATGAATATTTTGATATACATAGGACCTTTCTTTTTATTATAATTTAAGTTATTTATTTTCTCCAGGTTACATTTTGGTGGGATTTTCAATAACAGTTCTCTGACATTTTGCAATTTATGTTCTCTCTCTCCCTTCTACCCTTTCTTCTCCCCAAGATGGCAGGTAATATGATATAAATTGCATATATGTTGCTATACAAAACACATTTCCATGTTTATCATTTTGTGAAAGAAGACACATATGGCTTAAACTAGAGAAAAATCAATAGAGGAAATAAAGTGAAAAATGGTATGCTCTAATCTGAATTCAGACTTTGTCAGTTCCTTCTATAGCAGTAGATAGCTTTTTTCTTCATCAGTCCTTTGGAGTTTTCTTGGATCCCTGAATTACTGACAACAATTCAATTATTCACTGTTGATCATTGTACTTTATTGCTGTTACTGTGTGTGACGTTCTCTTGGTTCCACTCACTTCACTTTGTATCACTTCATCTAGGTCTTTCTGTTTTTGTTTTTGTTTTGGGGAGATCATATTGGTTGCCATTTTTATGGTACAATAGTATTCTATTAAAATCACATATCACAGTTTGTTCAGTCATTCCCCAATTCAGTGACACCCCTTCAATTTCCATTTGTTTGCTAACACAAAAAAGATCTGGTGTAAATATTTTTTGTACAAGTATATCCTTTTCTCCCTCTCCTTGATCTCTTTGGGATATGGTGGTATTGAGATAAAGTGAGCTATATTAGTAGTATTATGTGTTAAAAAGTATGGACAGTTTTATGGTCCTTTGGGAAAATCTTTCTTTCTTGTCTTTCATCTCTTTTTGTTAATTGCCCAGAAATAGGATCTCTGGACCAGAATAAGAATACTTAATTATTTCTCTTTTTAGTGTCAGAATTTTGTTTTTGTACCTCTCCTTCCTCCCTGAGCTAATTTTTCTTCAATAATTTGGAACTATAAGATAATTATCAAATATTTCTTTAGTAGTTCCTATTTTCCAGTCACTATACTAATCACTGAAGATATAAATAAAGGCAGAAAATGTTTCTAACATGATTAGCAACATAAAAACTATACACAGAAAAAAATATATATATACCAACTAAGTTGGAAGTAATCTCAGAGAGAAAAGACTAATATTAAGGACAACCAAGAAAGGCTGTTGGTGAATGAGGGATTGTAGATAAGACTTGAAGGAATCCAAGAAAGCAAAGAGACAGAATGAGGAAACTTGTCTTTACTTTTGGGATATCACAATAGACCTGTAATTGTGTGTGTGTGCATATGTATAGAGTTCCCAGGAAAGGGAGCTGAAAGCTGTGTGGAAAACTTAGGGTTTGGAACTTTCAGCTCCCTTTCCTGGGAACTCTATACATATGCACACACACAGACACACACACACACATAGACACACACATACACACACATACACACACACAATTACAGGTCTATTGTGATATCCCAAAAGTAAAGACAAGTTTATCAGACAGTGAAAGGGGAAGCAGTGTGTGTGTGTGTGTGTGTGTGTGTGTGTGTGTGTGTGTGTGTGTGTGTGGAGAGTTACAGAAACTTTTATCTACAATATGTAAGGACATGACATGGGGATGAAAGAGGAATTCTGGAAAATGAAGTCCAAGGGTACAAAATTCTAATTGCACAGGTCTAATATATATCGCATCTTCAATGTTACTCTCCCTTGTCACTTCTAAAGATTTTATTAGTTGTTTTGTTGTTATGTCTAGAAAGTATCAGAGGCATGATTTGAATTCAGATTTTTCCTTATTTAAATCCTAGATTCTTTCCACTATATCACATTGCCTTTTATGATTTGCAAAATCTTCTCCTATCAGAGATTTTTAAAAGTATCCATATTTCTTTAACAAAAGAGATATTCATCCTATTCATTCTAAACTTATGGGATTTGATACTGCTGAACTATCACTTGAAAAAGGGATCTTTAGGGTAATTCCTGACCACTGTTATAGCATTTCCTTCACCCTCTATTCTTTTGTCTGTCTTATTCATTTGTTTATTCAGCTTGGACAATATTCATTGGATGAATATATCTCATTATTGTAGCAATATAATGCCATGTTTATGGAAGCTATAAATGATACTTGACCTATTTTGACAAACACGGGATTTACATATTTTGTTAGAGTAGTCATAGGAGTGTATCTCTATATATTCACATTTTCCCCCTACCATTCCTTTTTTTCTTCTTTCATTCTTCTTTTATCTTACTCCCTTTCTTCTCTGTATATTATCTTCCCTTTTTTTCTGCTCTTTCCATTCCCCCTTTCCCTCCAATTTCTTCTCTATCTTCCTCTCATAAGGTCCTAGAGGGCAGGGATTATTTTATTTTGTCTTTTGAATCTATATCTCCAAAATCTAGCATTGTACCTGGTACATATTAGCACTGAATATATTTTTTGTAGAGTGACTTAATAAGTAATTAAGAAATGCTTGCTAATTGACAAATTAGTTGTTCTTTCTATGTATATGTGCAATTATTATTAGTAAATTTCACCTGAAATTTAGAGATACTTATATTTTTACATTTTATTCATTTCAATAGGTTATATATGATGAACAACAGTTGAAGTAGTGTAAGGATTCTTATTTTAGTTTTGTTCTAATGTGACACATTCCTAGCATTAAAAATCTTTGTGGTGAAAGTACATTTGCTGCTTCCTATTGATGCTATTCAGTATACTTTTCTGTAATTTCTGGGAAGAACTATCTTTAATCAATGACTTAACAATTCTGTCACCATTATTTTGTAGCAGTAAATGACCCACATCCTCTCCAGAACAAGACTCATGAAACTGTACAGGTACTGTAAGTAGGATATATATTTTTTTCAAAGGAATAAGGCAGCCCAAGTTTGCTGTCCCTACCTGGAGTTACAGCAAGAATACAACAAAACCAACAAATAATAAATTCAACAGGGGAGGCTTATGAGTCCTTGCTGAGGTCATAAATCATTGGGATAAATCTCAAACTAGTAAGAACCAGAGCCCTCAAAAGAATTGGCTTTGTTTTGTTGTTGTTGATAATGAATGTTTAGATTTGAAAATTGAATTATGAAAGACCTTGATCACAGACTTTGAAAACTAAAAATATGCATTAAATTTATTTTGATGTAATGAGGAAAGGCATAAAAATTCATGGGTCACTTACAAAATGCACAAAAAATTTTATTATCAACATTTAAATAGACTTTTTATGTCACCAGTATGGACATTTCCTTATCATTTGCCTACCTCAATCCATATACACAGTCTAATTCTGAATCAGTCTTGTTTATTTGCCAATATTTGGGGCAAAGGGTGTATGCTGAAGTCATATTTTTTTCTAAGGGAGGCAAATATTTCTATTTGACTGTGTATAATTTCCTTTTAAAAGCCTTCAATGTATGAATTTCTTATTTTGTAAAAAATTCAGTTCCTTTTAATTTAACAAATATATATTTAGCTCCTACCATAAACAGAACATTCAATGAGACCCTATGTATTAGAAAGATGAATTACATATAATCTCTTCCCTCAGTAGACTTATTATATTCCTAATACAGATAAAACACACTAATACACAATGATATTTAGGTACAAAGAAGAGGTTGCTACACCCTTCCCCTACCACCAACGTGGCAAAAAAAAACAAAAAACAAAACAAAACAAAATGAAACAAAACAAAAAAGTACATAGTTTAGGAAAGAAAAGCAAAATTTTCACAGAAGTGAAATAAATCAGCTATACCTGGGACCTTTTATTAGTTACACGTTCTTATAGAAAAGAGGAATTACTTGACTTCCTTAGAATAACAGAAATAAGTGACACTGCTTTTTAATTTTAACAAATGTTTAACTCCTGTACTCTTTTAGACAATTGCCAACACTTTGCAAATTATATTTAAGTGTACAGAAATATGAAAATTGTATATGCAAATTAAGGCAAAAAAGTAGATGATTACTAGTTAGTTGAAAATGGCAGCCAACATATTTGAAAATGGTTTTGTACCTGTCAAATACTTGTGGAAAGGTTTTCTTGATGGTGTTCTCTGGGTATTCAGATTCCACCATTATTTTAATAAGGCTCTATCAATATTGAAAAGGAATGAGTTTCATGTTTAACAAACAATAGAAACTCAGCACTATATTCCTTCATTCTGAGAGGGTATATCCAAGTGATCTAGTAATTTGGGGAAGAAACTTCTATACTTTACTTGATTCAATCCCATTATCATGTTGGCAGTGCTTACATATAAAAATGAAACATACAAAATTGTGATTTAGAGCATTTTCCTGTATCACTCCACAGAGTTTTAATTACTTTGTCTGAGAATTACCTGTTTATATCTTTTGACCATTTATGACTCAGGAAATGATTGTATTCTTGTACATTCAAGTAATTTCTCTACATATTTGACAAATGAAGCCTTTATGGGAGACATTTGTTGTGGGGAAAAAAACCCACCACTATGACTATTATATCTTATCTCTATCCCTTTATGTCCTTTTTACTCTTCTTTCATTATATCCATCCTCAAAAGTATTTAACTTCTAACCACAACATCTCTCCATTTTCCCTCTTTTTATAAGCTGCACTCCCTTCTCTCATCTCCTTCCCCTCCTTCTTTCCTATAGGATAAGATAGATTTTTTTTACCCAATTGATACTGTATGATTTCCAAGTTTGAGCCAATTCTGGTTAGAATAAGATTTTTGTGGGAACAAAAATGCAAAAGAAAAACATATGATTGATCATGTAGTTCGATATGAATATGATTAGGGTTTTAATATTAAAAATCACTCTACTGCAAATATAAATAACATGGAATAGGTTTTGAAAATGATAAATACATAAACCAGTGGAATTGCTTATCACGTCCAGGAGGGGGGAGGGAAAAGGGGTGGAAAAATCATGGTAGCCATGGAAAAATATTGTAAATATATAAAAAAAATAAATGAAATGAAATGGAAAAAAAAGAATTACAGATAGCCTCTTTCCATGTAGAAATACATATAGTTTGACTTATCAAGTCCCTTAAAATTTTCTCTTTCTTATTTACCTTTTTAGGCTTCTCTTGGACCTCATATTTAGACTTCAAAATTTTAGTTTAGGTCCTTTTTTTCCTCAGGAAAGCTTGAAAATATTCTTATTGAATGACCATTTCCCCCCCAAAAGAATATATTCAGTTTTGCTGGATAGGTGACTCTCGGTTGTAAACCTAGATCTTTCACCTTCCTCAGTATCATATTCCATGCCTTCCAGTCTTTTAATGTAGAAGCTGCTAAGTCCTGTGTGATCCTGATTGTAGTTCCATGGTATTTGAATTGTTTCTTTCTAACTGCTTGCAGTTTTCCTCCTTGGCTTAGAAGCTCTTGAATTTATCTATTATTTTCCTGGAGGTTTTCATTTGAGGAATTTTTTCTGGAGGGGATCTGTGGATTCTTTCAATTTCCTTTTTTTTTTTTTTTTGCTTGAGAATGTCTGATCAGTTTTCTTTGAAAATTTCTTGTATTATGATGTCCAAGCTTTATTTTTTCTTTTTGATCATGGATTTCAGGAAGTCCAATAATTCTTAAATTGTCTCTCTTGGATCTATTTTCCAGGTCATTTTTTTCCAATGAGATATTTCATGTTTTCTCCTGTTTTTTTATTCCTTTGATTTTGTTTTATTGCTTCTTGATGTCTCATGAAATCATTATCTTCTAGTTGCCCAATTCTAATTTCTAAAAAATGACTTTCCTTCATCAGCTTTTGAGCCTCCCTTTGATCAAATCAGGTATAGCTCATATTCTAGCCTCATGGCTGGTTGAAGCTTTTGGTCTCACTCTGGGATTGATCAGGTCATGCACACAAATAACTGCCCTGCCCTTGAGGGGTGATGGTGTGGCTTGCTCTTGGCTTGGCACTCATTCCTCGTTTTAACCTCCTACTATCTGTGCTCCCTTCTCACCCCAATTCCCCTGATGTCCTCTAACTACCTTTTAGGTTTTTTTCTTCTTGAAAGTTGCCTCACTGTCTCTTGAAAGTTACTTCACTGTCTCTTGAAAGTTGCTTTGTTGTTGACATATAGAAATGATTGTGATATATATGTTTATTTTGTATCCTTCAACTTTGCCAATTTTTTTCATTGCTCCTACAAAATTTTATGTGAGTCTCTAGGATTTTACAAAAATATCATTATATAATCTATAAAAGGAGAGTTTTATTTCCTCTTTGTCCATTCTGATTCCTTCAATTTCTTTTTCTTCTCTTATTGCTAGTGTTAACATTTTAAGAACAATTCTGAATATTGGCCTAATAATTGCTTCCCTTCTGATCTTTGGGAAGGCATCTAGCTCATCCCCATCATAGATAATATGTGCCCATTAATGCTTCTTATAATTTTAAAAGAATAAAATTCTATTTACAGCCATGCTTTAATATTAATGATTAAAAAACAAACAAACAACAAAATGACAACTTCATCAACTGGTATAACCATATTGGATTCTTAGGCTTTTGATATTGATATAATCAATTCTATTAATTCCTTTCCTTATGCTGGATCAGCCTGCCTTCCTGAAATAAATGCCACTTGGTCA
The DNA here is from genome assembly GCF_016433145.1 of Gracilinanus agilis. Taxonomy (NCBI): domain Eukaryota; kingdom Metazoa; phylum Chordata; class Mammalia; order Didelphimorphia; family Didelphidae; genus Gracilinanus; species Gracilinanus agilis. Next base: position 185,673,163 of record NC_058132.1, on the reverse strand, counting down.
CAATGTATAATCTTTGTATTATATTGCTTTAATCTCTTGGCTAGTACTTTATGTGGTGTTTTTACATCAATACTCAGTAATGTGTTATAATAATTTTCCTATTAAGTATAATATAACTTTCTGTTTTTGTTTTTTTCTAGTTAAAGTATTAGTACTAATTTTTTTCTCATGTAAGAAATTTAGTAGGACTCCTTTTTTGCCTATTATCCCAAGTAATTTATTTAATATTGGAATTAGTTCATCTATAAATATTTCATAGAACTCACTTGTACTTCCATCTGGTCCTGATCTTTTTTTTTCCTTTAAGAAGTTCATTTATAGCCTGTTTAATTTGCTTCTCCCAAACTGGAGTATTTAGATATTCTATTTGTTCTTCTATTAAGCCAAATAATTTATATTTTTGCAAGTATTCTTCCAATTCACTTAAGTTTAATTTATTGATATATAATTGGACAAAATGAATCCTGAAAAATGATTTGATTTCATATTCATTAATGTTGTATTCACTCTTTTAATTTTTGTTATCAATGGTTTGATTGCTTTCTCTTTTTGGGTATATCATTTCAAACAGTGGTTTAATTTTTTTTCAACATAAAACCAGCTCTTAGTTTTTTCCCAAATAGTTGACTTTCTTTACATAATTTTTTGCAACAATTTTATTTCTTTTCCCAAGTTTTCTTCTGCCTATATTATTTGGTTTTTAAAATGCTTCGTAGGCTCTTATAAGAACACTTTTTGAAATTGTGACAATTCTACATTTTTCCTCGAAGTTTATGAGTAGCTGTTCTAACTTCATTTTCTCCTTCTGATTTTGAACCCTGGTCTTCTCCATCACCATAGTAACTGTAGATGATGGAATTTCTTCTTTGTTGTTTACTTATTTTTTTAAAAAATTGCCTTTTTATTGAGTATTAACTTTATGATATGGTCAAGCTCTGTTCCCAAGGTGTTGGGGATAATGTGTCAGGCTTTGGTTTTTTGTGTTGTTTTCAGAACTCTACCTGGTGATCTTTGGCTTTTTGGTTCTTCTAATGTGCTGTGATCCAAGGTCATGTGTGATCATTGCTCCTCTGACTTATACCTCACTTTATGAATGTACTCCCCTTGACTCCTGTGAAGATACCAGGGCCTTTACACTCATGCCACAAATGCTCTCACTTCCAGTGGTCTTAGAAATACACCACTGGACTACCTTCTCATGGCCATACGTCTCAGTTCCCTCCTTTGACTTGAAGTAAAAACCAGTGGATCTGATCTCCTGCAAATAATCACAACAAGCAGGGCTTTATCCCTCTCTGATCATACTCACATATGTGTGCTTATCCTTTTTTCACCTGAATTCACAGCCTGGAACTCCATTTGGTTAATGTACCTGTTCCTCATGTCCTCTCATCCCTTATCTCCCCTTCAATCTTCTCCTGATCTGTCACCTGATCCCCACATCATCCATGGGGTGAAAATTCCCAAAGCTATGACTTCCCTCAGCTCACTTGCCCCTAGGACTTGCTGTATTTTTCTGTGCTGTCATTTGTACTTCACTCCTAGTCAGATCACCAAAACAGAAGTCAAATCTTTTCTTATGTCCTCCCATGCTGTCTTAAGAAGGATAACTGATTTAGCCTGATTTAATATTTCTGACACTCTTAAATTAACTTTGAGGTATTATTTTAAATTGTTATGGATGGGAGAATTTGGAATAGCCAGGTAATTCCGGCTTTTAAATAACTTAGCAGTTATTTAATACATTTAGGCCAGGAATAAAATAAATATTCCTCATTGTACAGATATTTCTTCTAGTGCTGCTAAAGTGTGCAACCAATGCCATCTTCTAGGACTGTAGCATAAAAAAGGGACTTCAACCCTCAGAAGTCTGAAGGTAATTTAATTTTTGTACTGCTATATAATTAATTAAGAAATGTTCTCTTGAGAGCATGATACAGATGAAATATGAGTGGATCTCAAGTCAGAGGAACTAATTTAACATTCTTTTTCTGATAGCTTTTTTTTCTGTGTGTTTCCTAAGCAAGTTAGTTATCTTCCCTGGTCTTAGTTTCCTCATTTAGAAAATGAAACTTGGACTAGATAATTTCTATAGTTATTTCTAGCTCTAGACTTATCATCCTATGATCATATCAGGATTTAGCCCAACATGGTTACTCTACCATAAAAGTATCTGGGGATTTGATACTTTGTTACTTGTGATGAAAAATTTTTGTGCCATTGAACTATAATGGTTAATAAGGCCTGGTTTAGCTGTATTGCTAAAAAATACTGGAAGACTTCCAACTTCATGTTTTATAGACGATGAAAATATGGTCTAGGAAGACTGAACCAAGATAATAGCGATAGCATTTACAGACCAGAGCAATGATCATATTTTTCTTAGATCATACCACCTGAAAGACTGAAAAACTGCAAACACCCAGGACTAGTTCTGAAAACAGCATCACAAAAAAACTCCTGAATCTTAAGTCAATTTCCCTTGATCCTAGGAGAAGCACCCAATTTTAACATAAAGTTAAAAGTCAAGAAATATGCTACAGGAATAATCAAACAACAGCAAAAAATTATCTAACCAAAGAAAGTGACTCCAGCTACAGAGAATATCAAAATAAAAACTCAGAAGAAAGAAACAAAATCAAAACAGCTACATCCAAAACCTCAAAGAAAAAATATGAATTATTCCGGGCCCAAAAGAATTCCTAGATGATTTCAAAAAGCTTCTTAACAATAAAATATAGGAGAGTGATGAAATAAAATCATGAAAAAAGAGTTAACACCTTGATAAAGGAAGAACAAAAGATACTAAAGAAAATAATGCCTTTTGGGCTGGGAAGGGGATGGGAGGACAAAGCAAAGGAGATAGAGAAGGTACATAGATATACTTCATCTCTACCAAATTACTCTAAAAAAACTATTATATAAAGCCTCAAACCAAATTCTGAAGCAGCATAACTCCAAAAATAATGGTGTGAAATAATTTTTCAGCCCAAGACAACTTACAAGGCTGGCACATAAAATCTATTACACTGAAGTGAAAATGGAGTACAAAACAACAATTCAAACATTTTCTTTCCCTTGTGTGTTTTGCTTTGTCATGCAACATTCCATTTAACATTCCAAGATAAAGCAGCTATTTCACAATTAACTAGCTCCTTTTCTTCTACTGTCTCCTTTATTTCTACCCATAGATTCTGACAAGTGGTCAGATTACTTTAAGTTGATTTTATAAATTTAATATTACTGTGCACTTTGTTTCAAATTTTATTTGAAAAAGAGAAACAAAACATTTCCTCACAATGAAATGGATTCTAGATAATTTATCATCTCAATCAATTTACTTTAGACACTAAGTTTTTCCAATGCCTCTATTAAAGTTATATAACCAGAATTAAACAAAATACCTAGTGTATAAATATGACTATAGCATGTAAAGTACTACCAGTCTCCATAATCTAGACCAGTGGTTCCCAAACTTTTTTGGCCTACTGCTCCCTTTCCAGAAAAAATATTACTTAGCCCCTGGAAATTAAAATGTTTTAATTTTAATAGCAATGAATAGGAAAAATAAATGCACCTGTGACCATCACCGCCCTCCTAGATAGCTGCAGCACCCACCAGGGGGCACTAGTGCCCACTTTGGGAATCCCTGATCTAGACCCTTCTGTGAATTTCACCTAAAATGCTAGAGTTCCTCTCTTTTTAAGTAGCTACTCTGTATTTTTTATTTGTAGTCTTCCTTTAGTCAAGTAAAACCAGCAGATTCTTTTTTTTCCCTTTTAATGTGGTAGTAAATCTTATTGTCTTATCCTATATGTTGTCTCATGTGTACATTTGGAATTGGGAGATGCCATTTAAAAGCATGTTATATGTTTCCTATGGGCACGTGAGAGCTTTGAAACTGTATTTCCCATGATTCCTCATGGCAAACAGGAAGTATGATGATGTAAGAGAGGGGTTAAATCTCCTGGGTGAGGAGGAAGTCTCTCTCTTAACTATGAGTGGGCGATATGAAAGGTAAAGATGGCAGAGGCAGTTTGAATACTAGCAGGCATGTGGTCTAATGATTTTATCTCTATCAGCATGGCTTTAATTAAAATACTAATTTCTATATTTATATCAGTCTTTATCATTTTTAATCGTAATAATGATGGCAACCATACGAAGTTTGGAAATCAAATTCTCAATTTTCTACATAGCCTAAGAAGAAGCCATGTGGCTCTGGGACCCAGAGTCTCAGAAATGATCTTTTTCCTTGCCCAGTCCTCTCCCAATTTTCCTCAGCCTAGAGGCTATTTTACGGGGAAGAGAGACAATGGTTTTAATTGCCACTGGGCTGCGAATTATTTTGCTCAATGCCCTGGGCCTGGTGGCCCTTGTGGACACTGATGGACTGCCAGAGCCCAGCCAGTATCTTCTCACCACTGATCTCCTTAAGTCCTGACCTGGTCTCACTTCCTGCCGCACCTTGAGCCTGCCAGTCCCCCAGTGCCTGTGATCTCTGCCACTTTTCCTGACTTGCCAGTGCAGACCATTTCTGTGGATCTGGAATCCTGAGATTTCAGAGGAGAGACCCAGTTCTGACTTGCCGAGATCTTTGGAGACTTCTGCCTCTGCTGCTTAGGATTTGGTATTGTCCCCACCACCCCCCACTCTCTTGGTAATGGCCTACATTCTAGCCCTCCACGTGTTTCTCTAAAGACCTAATTTAGGTACCCCCCACCCCCACATGGATATTTTTCTAAAAACTGACCTAAGCTTTTCTCTAGCCCCAAGCCCACAATCTGACCCCACGCGGACCTAGCGTTTGAACCTTGACCTAGCATTTACCCTAAATAGGGCCACATGGCCTATTCACCCCCATTCCTGCTCAGAACTTTGAACTTTAAAAAACCCCTTAAACTCAGCAGAACTCAATCAGAAGAACCTTAAATTGAACCAGGGGTGGACTTTTAAACCTTGGTACTGAAGAGACTGTATCTTACTGTATTTTGCTAATTAGTTTTGTGAATTAATCTTGCTTATTTCGTTGATTTTCCTGTTGCACTGAATCATTTTAAGTTAATGAAGTTTGTGGCTGCTAGGTTAATTCTGTTTGTGATTTCATTGTGACTTCCAAATAATGAGAAAAATCTACTAGAACTGGTAAGAGGTTTTCACCAGCTTGTTAATCTGATACTCACATTATATTTCCTACACATTTTTAAAGTTGTAAATTGCCTTATGTATACTGGATTTATAGAGCACATGTCTTTTAAAAATTATTCTGTCTTGGAAATTGTATAGAACCTTGGAAGTTTCCATGCCTTGAGAATTGAGTTGTAATTTTACAAGAGATCTTTTTAACTTTTACTCTAGATCCTAAAGAATTGCTGTCTTATAGGATAAGCTTTTATATATTTTATTATAAGAGAAATTATTGCCTTAAATGGGTAGAAGCATAAAATTTCCTACGCGGGATTGTTTTTTTTTTTAAAACAGGAAGCCAAGGAGCTCCTGTATATTCTTATCTGAGGATGATTTAGACCAGAAGGTTTCTTTTTTTAAATATTAGATTTTGCTATGGAAGCAATAACACAGTTTGTTGAGAAACTCTTAGCCAAGATTTAAAAGTTGTAACAAGTATATGATTTTAAACATTGTTTATTGTTTTAAAATGTGCTATTAGAAATTATGATACTCCATTTGAATGTGCATTGTGAATCTGCTATTTGTAAGATCCATTTTCTTTCATAGAAAATCTCATTTTTGGGTAACAAAACCCTTCTAGTTCTAAGCTATATATATATTTTTGATTCTTAAAACATTTTTTTAAATTAGAGCAATTGATTTTTACTTTTTCTCATCTTGTACTGGAAGTACATATATAATCATTATTTATCCTTTTTCTGATTCTACAGCGATATAAACTTAATGCAAATACCTGAGCCTTTAGGCCTGTGATTTAATGCCTTTCTGTCTGATTCTATGAAACGGGAACATGAGAGCTGTTAATAGTGCTAAGAAAGCACATGGTCAGAGACTTGACTAAAAAAATCTGCAGGATTGCAGAGTTCTATGCCAATACTTTAGGGCTTGGAAATTGGGGTTTGAGTCCTGGAGTCCCAGTCTTTTCTAAAACTTTAGAGGATGTGGGTCCCCTAAACTTAAATTCCTAGGCCAGCACCTAAGATTGGTTATTTATTTGGCTCACTTCCCTAAAAGGTTGATGGCAGATCAGATCAGAGAGAGACGTTTCCCTTGGGTCCTGGCCCTGAATGGGTAATTGCAAACTGCTGAATTCACTTTAATTAAGCCTTGATTCAAAGGTCTAAGTTTATTTTCCCTACATTTTTTGCACATTTTACATTTCATTCACAAGTTAATTTTTTCTTTTTTTCTTGAATTTTATTCTTTTTATTTTGCCAATTGATTTCATACAACCGCCGGGACTCAGCCACTCATCCTTAGCTGACCTGAGGTACCTTTTTCAAGAAGGTGTGTTTAGAATTTACCTCAGGGGGATGGGATGTGTATTAAGTTTTTTTTTAAAATTTGATAATGTAAAAATATATGTATATTTAACTCTTTTAGGAGTAATTTCAGGGGGAATTGTATAATTCTTAGAAGGAAATGTATGTTTTATAATCTATAATGTAAAGTTTAAATTCTTTTGAGAATAATTTCAGGATAAGGATCTTGCCATCTCCCCAGAATCCAGACGACGGACCTGTTTGATGAAGGCACCTAAAAGATGCCTAAAGACCCTTCACTGGACCATGAAGATCAAAACTGAACTTTGGGGTGCAGTTGATTGAACTATGGGGAGTGGAAATTGAGTTGAATGGAATTTGATCTAATTGTACACTGTTATGCCAATAGGGTACTGCCCCCAAATTGGTTTTTTGTCAATGTGGCTAATTTTATTCATTCGTTCATCTATTTCTTTTAACCCCAAATTCCTGAAAATTATAAGTTGTCTATTTTTACAGGACCAGCAAAGAAAAAGGGCTAGCCTTTTTTTGCCAGACCTCAGGGGGAATTGTACATTTGGAATTGGGAGATGCCATTTAAAAGCATGTTATATGTTTTCTATGGGCACGTGAGAGCTTTGAAACTGTATTTCCCATGATTCATCATGGCAAACAGGAAGTATGATGATGTAAGAGAGGGGTTAAATCTCCTGGGTGAGGAGGAAGTCTCTCTCTTAGCTATGAATGGGCGATACGAAAGGTAAAGATGGCAGAGGCAGTTTGAATACTAGCAGGCATGTGGTCTAATGATTTTATCTCTATCAGCATGGCTTTAATTAAAATACTTATTTCTATATTTATATCAGTCTTTATCATTTTTAATCATAACACATGTTCTCACTTGGGTTTGGAAAATATCATCCTCACAGAAACCTTTGTGGAAGAGATTATTAACCCCTTTTTAAAAAGGAGAAATTTGAATCTTTTATAATTTAAATAATAGGTTAGGTGATTACATATAAACAACTGATTGAGGCAAAATTCAAACTCA